>NW_027493160.1:0-309995 GCF_021521415.1 Bidens hawaiensis | reverse complement strand
ATTATTTCAAATGTGTCTTCTATGGCTCTGCGGCTAACACTATTAATAGTTTCAAGAATTCTGAAAGCAACATCGCCTGTGAAATTTAATAAACATCAACTTCTTTGAAAAGAAAGAATGTGAATCATAAATATTAAACAAAACAAAAACTTTACGTTTATAAAAAACTGCAGGTTTCATCCTTCATCTTTAAACATCACGCTGAGCATCCTTTATGCTAACTTTTTGTAACAGATTACGTCCCTTACACTAAGTGCCGTCAAAAACTTCAGCTACTTTTTATAAAATGACAATTCTACCCTTATTCCTAAACTAAATACCCATTTTAGGGGTGTAAAGTGTAAACGGGCTGAGTCGAGCCCCAGCTCACCTAATTATGATGATGTAAATCTCGGGTCATTTTATTGTAAAAAGAAAGAAATAGAACAATTATGATAATTACAGCTTTGGTCCTTTAGGAGTAAGGTTAACTTTGACATTTTCGAAAGGGTAACTGAAGTATTAACGCCAATTAGAGTACAGGACACAATATGTAGTAAAAGGTTAACATAAAGAGTGTCAAGCGTGATTTTTGAAGATATAAGATGAAACCAACAATTTATTATTTATATAAACGTAAAGGATGTTTTCTGTAACTTTGTCTGTATATTAAAATAAAAACTAACCTGTCCCGCCAGCTACATCAAGATGTTTCATCCCTGGAAATGGATTCAACTTTGAAACCAACCTGTGAAAAAAGTGGGAATATAAAACGAGCCGCGTGGATGAATAATGGAATATAAAATAAACAATAAAGCTTTAAAATTTAAACTTTACCTATCTTTCCACAACCTATGAAGTCCACCACTCATCAACTCATTCATGATGTCATAATTTGATGCAACTTTGGTGAAGACATTACCTACCAATTGGCTTTTATCTTCTTCATTTACTTTTTTAAAACCTGGTGTACAACAAATTCGCTTAATTTCAAAGTATATACAAAACATTCAGTAACGAATTATTAATAAAATGGGAAAAACGAAGCAGGGTAGTATCTAGTAAGGTTGACCTACCGAAGCTCGTAGCATGGGAATGCAGTGTAGCTGCAGGAGTGAACATGGGTAGAAACTTGCTCCTCAAGTTACGGGCAACCGTTCTGACCGACATTATTTTGACTCTGTCATGGTCAACAAACCAAAATAAGGATATTATAATATAAATAAAACTGTTGAGGTAAAATGATAACATGCCAATACAGCTATACAGAAACAATCATACAGATGTTGTTTTCAGTTAAGCTGTATAGATATACCGCAAAACATGAAACAAGAAAATTGCATATCAAAGAAAGCATAATAACAATTATTAATTTAGTAATTTACTATGAACAACAATTGTATTGGTTAAGTGTTAAATTTGAAAATACAGGCATCAATATCAAATGCGGCTCGTGTGTATAAACTCACTAATTAGCTAAAGATCACAAGATACTCCATAACGGACAGATTGAAACTTATGATCACAATTTACAAACAGTTTCCGTAAAAGTAAACCGTTTGAGACATTTCATCAAACACCTTGTGTGCATAGTAAAAAAAATGCTCAAATTGGCTTTTCAGTTTGGATGAAAATCTTATAATTCACAGAAACTAATACATAAAAAAACAGATATACATAACACCCATCATTGCATAAAGTATATTTTGTAGGGGATGTACATTTTAATCTTTAACATGAGAACGTAGGAAATAATACAAATTTATTAAAAAATGAGAATGTAAGAAATAACACCAACTCAATGATTTATAATAACATAGAAAAGAACCTAAAAATTACAAAAAAAAGAATCAAAATCAAGAACAAAATAATAACAACAAATACCAACAAATACAACAAATACTTATAACAGCAAAAGAAAACATCTAATAATAACAACAAAATATAAATCAACAAATACTTATAACGTCTCATAATCGAAAATTAGCAAATACGAACAAAAAATAACAACAAACACCTATAAAAATAAACCTAATAATAACATCAAATTGGTTCTCACCGTTTTCATGTTAAAGAGTAAAATGTATTTGATCTTGTTTCCTATTTTGTATTATGTGAGATAAAAAGAAGAAATTGAAATTGAATTATTATGTGAATATAATTACGTCGGATCAAGAGCAAGCAAGCAGAAATGAAGAATCGCTGAGGTTTGATCGTGCTGACCAGTAAACGTCAAGAATATGACACAAACCCAACGTTGGTCGGCCTTGTTTTTACTAGATGTGACACAAAGGAAAATAATAATAATAATAATAATAATAATAATCACTAAATTTTGATCGTTATTCATATAAGTTTCAATAAAACCGCTTTTAATTATTAAAAAAAGAAGGATAAAAATGATAGAAGGATCACAAAACACGTATCGAAAGTTAAGTAGCTTTTACATAAAATGAAACCAAAAATTTGGTTTCTCCTCATCAAGATGCGGGATTCATTATTCAAATCAGACCCAAATAACTAAAAATTCAATTTGAATAAAAATTTGAATTTGAAGTTATTTGAGTCGAATCCTTATTCGATTCGTATTATATGCGTATGTTTGCGCTTGTGTAAATTTTTTATATGAGATACATTATGTATAAGTTTGGGTGATTGTCTATTTTATGGACCAAAAGAAGAAAACCTCAAACGGGATTTCAAGTATTCATCGTTAGTTTGACGTTCGAAGACGGCGCCAACCCGTTCTAAAAGAAAACCAACAACTCGTAAAACCCCCTGACTTGCCTATTCCTGAGAGCTCAAAGGCAACCCTGTCAATCGTAGCAAGAGTTTTTGAGTGCTGAAGGTGGGATTTGAACTTGTGACCACAAGGGTAACAAAGTTTTATCCACCCCAGCCGGTTTCAGTGGACCAAATGGTCATTGACTGTTAATCTAAATATCTAATTAGTAATTACATTCGATCAACTCGTTCTATGTCTCATCTAGGGATGGGATCGGTACCGGTACCAAAAATCATAAGCCCGAAAATCGCAACTTCTTGGTACCGTATCGAAATTTTTAGTTCGGTACCGGTACCAAAAATCATAATCCCGAAAATCGCAACTTCTTGGTACCGGTATCAAAATTTTTAGTTCGGTACCGGTACATGTACGATACCGGGATGGTACCGGTATCAAAATTTTTAGTTCGGTACCGGTACCAAAAATCATAATCCCGAAAATCGCAACTTCGTGGTACCGGTATCAAAGTTTTTAGTCCGGTACCGGTACATGTACGATACCGGGATGGTACCGGTATTTAAGATAAATTCGGGAAATACCGGTACCGTACCAATACCGAAACTCAAAACTTTGGTAAGGATTCGATACCAACGGTACCAAATCAGTACCGGTTCGGTATCAATACTAATTACCGGTACCGAATTTGCTCGTCCTAATCTATCAGTTGACTTACGTGAATCTCACATTCTCGTACGACGTTATTATGTTGATTTTGTAGTTATGTTACTTATGTACGTCTTAGATTAAGTTTTGGAAAATAGAGATCTAGGTTTAATTTTTCTTTTCTTTTAAAACGGAATTTTTAGTTTTCATGTAAATTCTTGAGAAAATTACAAATTTTGTCCTTTTTAATATATGAAATTATGGGATGGTTACTTTTTAAAAATGAGTTTCACTCTTTATCCTTTATTTGTATGTTTCACTCGATTTTTGTTCTTGACACTAACGACTTTCCAATGATCCAGTTAAGTCTTGGCATGTGCCAAACATGTGAGGGTAAAAAGGTAATTTCCAACCCTTATTATTATTTTATTATAATTGTTATTAATAAAAAGTGGAATAAATTTTAGAGATTTTGGTCCCCTCACATCATCTTCAACAAACAATTTACAACCCCAACCCACCACCACCATCACTCCGATAATACAATCTTCAACCCTAACTCCACACCACCATCACTCCGACCACCATTGCCACAACCGCCGGTTACACCACCACCACATCAACCACGTTCTTTTATATTTCATTAAAAGTTAAAACCCCCTTCTTCTTTCACCATTTAACCCTAAGCCACCACCAAACCATCACCGCTACATGCCAGTAACAACCACCAATATAGCCATTGGTAACATATATGCAAACATTAAGATAATTGGCATGAATTGACCGTGTAAACCACTGTTGTGGCTCAGATCTTGTAAGGTACGAAGTCGCTTTTGGAGATGTCAATCAGGTGGTGGAGCCAGTGGGCGACGCCGATTTCTCCATATCTAACGCCGATTTGCGTAGCGAAATTGCGAAGGTGGAGGCTACTAGCTTATAGAAACTCGATTGAGGATATGATTATGGTGTTTCATACGCGAGGATGTGGAACAGTCCAGATATGTGTGTTGGTCAAAGATGGTGTTTAGCAGTTAAAGAAACAAGAACAACAATTAAAATTTGAAGTTTCATTACTTCAAAATTCCATTAATTGATATAAGAGTTGTTTGAAATGGGGTTCCTCGATATGAGATGGTATCGGCTAATTGAAGAAGAATGGGGTTTTGATTGAAGATGGTCGGAGTGTTGATGGTGGCGATGTAAGTAGCATTTGCAAGTGGTGGTAAGAGTGGTGGTGGGTTAGGGTTGAAGATGATGATTTGAAGAAGATGAAAATGATGGGACCATGGTCTCTAAGATATAGTATTAATGTTTTTATATAATAACAATAATAAGGGTTGGGAATTACCTTTTTGCCCTCACATGTTTGGCAAATGCCAAGACTTAACTGGGTCATTGGAAGGTCGTTAGTGTAAAGGACAAAAATCGAGTGAAACATGCAAATAAAGGATAAAGAGTGAAACTCATTTTCAAAAAGGACCCATTCTATAATTTCATATATTCAAAATGACAAAATTTGTAATTTTTTCTAAATTCTTTTATCTTATTCAAACAAGTTCAATTTGATGCAACTATAGTTTTCAAATCTTCAAATTCGAACAACCTAAAATTTGACTTACTCGATACACGATAATTTGACTTCCAGTTTGTTAAGATCGATGTCCCTTCAAAGCTACTCATATATCTTAAGTTCTATCGTTGCTGTCATCATCTAAGTGTAGTCTTGGAGATTGACGAACATATATATAGATTGGGGAAATATGTAATTAATGAACTTAAGAAGGAAATATATGTAAAAATCTCAAAAATAATAACACATAAACATGAGTTAAGCCAAATTATAAAACAATTCAAGTTCCAAATATGAATAAGCAAAAAGCAAACTATCATGTCCAATGATCATATGAAGGCCAAGTTAATCGTAGCTGGACGACACACACGAATATAAGAAAAATAAGAGATTTATTACATAATGATAACTCTTTGTTGACATGTAAATAAAAGTATTCTGAAGTTTCCTAAATTTCAAACTCAAATTATACATGACAAAAAAAGTATTATAATACACGAAAACAACAGTAATATACTTGTGTGTTTAATTACACAAACAAATGAAAGAAAAGCCCCTGATCCAACAGAATCGTCAATCCCAGTCCTTCATATATAAATGAAAGATTTGAATTGGAAGAAGAATAATTAGTTAACTTAAGTGTGTTTGGATTGGTTGATGAATTAGTAGTAGGGGATTACTGGTGGTGGTGGAGAGGCGTAGGAAACTCCGATCACTGGAGGTAGAGGTATGTTATCTAATGGTGGTGGATGAGATGGCAATGCGTGTTTGTGGGGTGGTGGTGGTGGTGGTGGTGATGATGAATGGTGTTGATATTTGGGTGATGGTGGAGATTGAGTTTTTGGTGGGTGAGGGTGCCATTCTTGTGGTGGTGGTGATTGAGATGGAATGGGTGTTTCACATGGTTTAGGAGGTGGTGGTGGTGGTGGAGTGCATTCGGCTGTGGGTGGTGGTGGTGGAGATTGTTGAGGTGGTGGCGGTGAGGAATAATGCGGTGGAGGTGGGGACGAGTAATGTGGTGGAGGTGGTGGTGATGAGTAATGTCGTGGTGGAGACGAGTAATGCGGCGGCGGTGGTGGCGGTGGCGGTGATGAGTAATGTGGTTGTGGTGGTGGTGGTGATGAGTAATGTGGAGGAGGTGGTGAGTGTGGCGGCGGTGGTGGCGGTGACGAGTAATGTGGTGGAGGTGGAGGTGGCGGTGGGGATGAGTAATGTGGTGGTGGTGGTGGTGGTGATGGCGACGGTGGAGGTGGTGGTGGTGGTGAGCACGGAGGCGGTGGTGATGGCGATGGTGGAGGTGGCGATGGTGACGGTGGTGGAGGTGGTGATGGTGAGGGTGGAGGCGGTGGTGATGGTGAAGGAGGTGGAGGTGGCGAAGGGGAAGGCGGTGGCGGTGGCGGTGGCGGTGGTGATGGTGAGGGCGGGGGAGGTGGTGATGGGGATGGAGGTGGTGGTGGTGATGGTGATGGAGGTGGTGGTGCAACACGTGTTTGAGGTGAAGATTCAAACACTGGTGGCGGTGGAGCATGTCTATCATTTGGCGACACTTGCCAAACCGGAGGTGGTGGTGAAACCTGCGGTTTCGAAACCGGTGGTGGCGACCGCAACCTCACAATAGGCGAAGTCTCGAAAACAGGCGGCGGTGGAGCCGGTTTAACAAACGGCCTGGGCGGCTGAGATGGCTTAGGAGACGGCAGTGTAGGCGGCGGCCTCCTCCTCGACTGTGAATCCGACCTTGACCGGGGCGGAGAAGAAACCGGCGTCGAAGACCCTCCACATTGCAACTTCCTACAATCAACCGGTCGAGCATCACCGGAAGCACACTCCCTAGCCAACCGTTGATTGATTTTCCCCACAATACAATTCTTACCGTCATCAAACACCTTACCACCACCACTCACACACGACGGCGCTTCACCGGTAAAATAATTAAACGAATAAGTAAAATTCTCCAACCTCGGCAACTTACAAATAATATCCGGCACCACCCCGGTCAACTTATTATGCGCCACATTCAACTGCTCCACACTCCTCATTCCGGCAATCGCCGCCGGAAACGGCCCTTGAAGCCCATTAAAACTGACGTCAAAAACCGTCACCTTTTTCAACCCTCCAATCTGCACGGGCAAACAGCTCGTTAAATTATCATTCATCAGAATAATCTCATTCAACGTTGCTCCCATTTTCCCAATACTCGCCGGAAGACATCCACCCAAATCATTATTAGCCAAAACCAACACCGAAACCGGCGAGTTACCCAAATTCGGTGGAATGCCGAATTTAAACCGGTTATCGTTTAAGAAAACCGCATCAAGGTCCTTATCAAAAAGCTTATTCGGAACAGACCCCTCGAATTCGTTAAAGCGAAGGTCGAGAAACTTCAACACGGGTAAAGATAATACCACCGTGGGAAAAGCTCCCACGAACCGGTTATTACTTATATCGAGCTCGTGAAGGAGCTTTAGCTTTTTAAAAGTTTTCGGCACAGTGCCACAAAACCGGTTGGAGTTAATGTGGAAGAGTGCAAGGTCGGTAAGTAGGCCGAGCTCGTCCGGGAGGTATCCCGCGATATCTGCATGGTTGAGGTCAATTCCTGCAACCACGCGGTTGGAGCTATTTGCTAGTGAGGGGGCACAAAACACGCCCCCATAGGAGCAAACAGCTGGGCTAGTCCAGTTGGCAGTGAAATTAAATGGGTCCGAAAATATAGCAGCTTTCCATGCTTGGAGAGCAATGTATGCTTTTCGGAGGCTCGGGTTCTCGAAAACAAGATTGTTCACATTGTTGTCGTCGTTGTCGTTGTCGTCAGCAGCAGAGGACGGGCGGAGGAAGGCGGCGGAGAGGAGGAGGGTGAGGATGAGGAAGTGTAAACGCTGTGGAGGCATTGTGTGTTTAGGGGATACAGATGATTAGAGAAAATGGCCCAACTGGCCGATGCGTGTTTTGTGTTATTCTCCCGGTGTCTCAATTTAAAGGTGACATTTTGTTATTATTTTATATGTTTTAATATTGATGTTGTTGCTATTTTTTTAAATTCAATTATTATTAGAATCAATATTAGCCTTGACAAAGTGATTCACCAGCCACCAAACCCATGTTAACTCCCCTGGCTTTTCTACTACTTTCATTCCACAGTTAATAAACAGTTTAAGTTACTACTTAAATAATTAGTGGTCTAAAGTTGTTTTTTTAGTACAAATTTATTTCCATAAAAAATTTTCTAACCTTACATCAGCAAGAATTTAAGCCCATCATACTTATTTTAAAAGAGCGAACATCATATTACTAGAGTACTAGACTATGTCAAGATAAATAAACAGTTTAAATTAATACTTAAATATTGATGATCAAGTTTTATTTGATGCTGATAAATAGTTTCTCTTTTGGTTAATAGAGAGATGGAGAAGGGAAAATGAACATAGAGGACGTGACAAGAAGAGAGAGTAAATGTGAATAATGGTTAAAGACATTAACTTTGGACACATGGAGTATCATTTTCACTTGAATAGTTAGATTAGCCAATTTCTATTGTATTTATATGGTAATCATTTTCACTTAAATACTTAGATTAGCCGATTTCACTATCGGCACCAAGTTCTATTTAAATGTCGTGTAATTGTCTTTATGTGGTAGCTAGTTTTTTAGTTCTTTATTTTATTTTATTAGTTCTATTACTATTCTTGTTTAATGTTTTTTTTTACCTTATGTGTTTACATCATCGATCTTTTATTTGGTTGAATAAGGCGTGGATAATGTTGGTGTTATTCGCATAAAAAGTCATACACGATCATTTACAAATACAAATAGCAAGTCCCATTTCGTAACATCCAATACTAGACACTGAGTCATGAGTAATATTGGACCTAAAGTGTTATTAACATGTTTGTGTGTGTTGGGGTGAATAAGAGAAAGCTTTCATAGTTAAGTGCGTCTGGATGAGAGTAATTCCAAGATGAGTATACACATACAGTGTATATGACGGTAAATACACTACAATGTGTTGTACTTTAATTATGAACACACACTAAGCATATTCATTAAGTAGATCAAATGGTGATAATCAATATCAAACTTTCAATTATTCTAACGGGAATTCAAACAAAATTAAGTAAAGATTAACCTTTTACATAAATGTTAACATAACTCATTTCAACATTTTTTTTATTTTCCTTATAGAAAACGTAAAGTATATAACCATTAATGTTAGAAGAAACGCGTTATGCTTTACAACAATTATAATTTACTAAACACAAGAATGTTACATATATATTAATATTATATCTTTTTTGTTTTTCAAAATCTTGGGGGCTGGCACCGGCAAGAATAAAAGTCTATTTGAGCACAATAATAAAAAAGACCACATGACAAGCCAGCACGTTGCCAGAATTAAACGGAAACTTGAGATTTATAATTAATAACATAAACAAATAATAGATAGAAGTTGAAAGTATAGCTCGTAGTGGAGGGTTTGTAATGTTTTAATTTATTTTATTTAATCAATATTTTAGATAGTTTTGAAAAACTGTAAAAGAAATTAATTTCATTTTTCTTTAAAATTAAAATACTTACTACTCATTCAAAATCACATGTTCTTAATGTAAATACCGTATATTGTCAAAAGCAAAATAAAATTCGAAAAGTATATATAACCCACAGTTTTTAGAATCTCATTTATTTGTATATAAATCTCGCTATTTTTATTCGTGTATTTAAATGAATAAATTTAACTTTGTGTGGTATATGAAATAAATTTATTTTTCGTAAAATCAATATACTTAGTGGGTACCCACAAAACGGCGATAATGCAATTATACGCGTTTAGGTGGCGCCGTGATTGACGACATCATCAGAAAAACATTTGTTGCGTTATGCTCTTTCTAAGCTAAAAGTAGAACTCCTTTGTTGTATATGTTTTCATATTAATACTAATATTTTTCCTTTCATATTTTGAAAATTAAGAGGTTTCCCATTTTTTTTCCCTACAAAATAAACTTAGATGGTTTCACTCTAAAATGCAAACTGGAATACTTAATAGCTAAAATTGGCTGATACGATTATACTGGCAGGTTAAATATGATTGTTGTGAAGACCATGTCCATACAAAATTACGATGATTTTTCATGTTGATAACGAAGTTACTAGAAGTGACAAACTAAGAGAGTAATTAAATAAGATTAAATTAAATACATTATAATGTAATAGCTTGAAATGATAATGCACTATATTTCTTAAATTTTTTTTCTTGTTTTAAAAAAACATAAGTGCACCAAAAACATAAGCGATGAGTATATAAATCGTGATTATTAATTAACTGGCATGATTGGTTAGACTATCTTGAGTCAATAGCGATTTTACAATATTTTTGTTTTCACCAACATTGAATTGCTTGTTTTACAGGTAATTTGATCTCTTTATTACCTGAGGTTATCTTGGTGATTTATAACAAAAGATTTTTGAATTTCATCATTACGCATAAAAGTATTTTATATTAATTACTAGGCAAAACATTATAAAAGCAGATTTAGCTTCACAATTTTTGAAAACCATTTTCTTATCTTCGCTTGTTTAACTATCCATAGGTTTGGGAACATTCAACTTTGTTCCTCAATCAACTTAATTTAGTTGGGAAAATATCTCTATTTTCAATAATTTTCCTAGGATAAATATCTTTAGCTTTAACATAGGTTTTTAATTTTTGTTTCCACTAACAAAAACCTTCATTTCAACAACCCAAATGTGATCTAGTCATAGAGTTTCCGTCTACATTGTTTTTAGCTATGAATCTAACTCAAAGTTAAACTTTTTTTTTGAACAACTTATTTTGATATCAATTGTAGAAACCTAGAGAGGAGCGAAGGGGGTGGATAGGCTTTTAATCAATTTTTTAGTTGTTTCAAACTTGCTTTAAAAGCTAATTAAAACTTTATAAATCAAGTGATTAAGTATGCAAGTAAAGTACCAAAAAATGTAAAAAGTTTAAGAGTTAGAGATGATACAAATAATTTATAGAGGTTAAAGTGTGTGACATTCGTCATTTTCGGTTTAACTTGTATTTGTTTTTGTATTGGAAACCCGACCCGTTTTAGTCTTTCGGATCCTTCATTATTAATAAAATGTTGGGTTTTATGTTCGTTTACATTACACAAATGTCGGATCAAGAAAACATCCTTTTCGGTACGTTAAAACTCCTCTTTATGGCTAAAAACGACTTAAAACAAACTTAAAGGACTAATTGTGTCAAACACCTCTTGTTGTTTTGTGCATTGTTTGACCATTTTTAACCTGAAATGCAAGTATACCCCTTATGAGTAAAATATACTTTTTCCACTATAAAAACAAGTCTAATGCACCAATTTTGCTTTGCTCTTTCTTCTCCAAACTCTCTCTATCTAAGATTCAAGTATTTCATTCTTCAAGTTCTTAATAGTTTGACTCTTCAAGGTCAAACTAATACTAATATTTGTTTCTAACTAATTCTTGTTAAATAAAGTTTGTTATTATAACTTGTCTAAAACATACTCCGCTTGTTTACTTGGTTTTCCCTTCTCCGACCATGTCGGTTTAGGTGTATTGCTAGGCAAGGCTTCATGGAGGACTATTAGACTGTCCGTTATGGTGAGGGGCTTCGAAGCCCCTCCCCAGTGCCACATTAGCGCCACGTAACCAACGGTGGGCTTCGAAGCCCCCAACCACGGCGCCCCTCTATGGTGTTTGCCCATTGGCGCCCATATATATATACATATATATTTATTTGTGTGTGAGAGGTTGAGAGAGAGGAAATGGGAGGGGGCCCACACAATTCACTCATCCGCACCGACTGTTGCTTTGCCTAATCCCTTCGCGCCCTTGGTTGGACTGTGCCCCACAGCAGTGTTCGGCGCCCAACGGCGCCCACCACCTCAGCCATGGGCGCCCCATAGCGTATAGTCTTATAGTACTTGTTAAACACTTTAATTTATGCTTTAATTTATGCAAGCTTACTAATGTTGTTTAGTTTCTAATTACTTTAGTTTCCAAATCATTTTAATGAGTTCTATGGTATTGGGTATGTGGCCACCATTCTTGGTTTCATCCCGAGTCAAGAGCCGAACCAAAACCGAACTTTTGTTTAAATGCTTTATTGTTAACATATTGTATGTAAGACTTGAGTATTATCATTTCTAAGTTTGTTCTAATTAGTTCTTTGGTATTGGGTATGTGGTAACCATCCTCGGTCTTATCCCGAGTCAAGGACCGAACCAAAACCGAACTCTCGTTTAGATGCTTTATATTTAAAATGATTTAATAATATGTTATATGTAAGATTTGTATATTATAAATTCTAAGTTTATTTTAATAAGTTCTATGGTATTGGTTATGTGGTAACCAGCCTCGGTCTTATTCTGAGTCAAGGACCGAACCAAGACCTAACTAAACCGAGTTCACTCGCTTAAGACACACTAGTTGTGTTTTGGGCCACCGAATCTCGTATTTTTTTTCTAAAACTATATTATAAACTAATTTTAACTATTTTCTCAAAAAACTTGGCATGTTCATCCAACTTGATCTCATAACAAGTTTGGACCGACAAAACCAAACACTCGCTTAACGAACGTCGAGGTTCTCCTTAATAGAACTGCACACTTGGTTAAGTTTCTTTTGATTCATTGAGTTATCTCATAACATTTATTACTTTGGAATCTTGACTTCGAGCTTGACCAATTATCAAGACTCGAACCGACAAATCCGAACACTTGTAAATTTCATTTTGGTATCTATCTATCTAACAAATGATCTTGCAATATTGCACCCTTACCCTAATATTTACTTAACAAAGGTTAAGTAAAACTAATTAATAGAATACCGAGACCCGATTTCGAGTAAACTTACTTTTCTAAAACTATTACTTTAATTTTTATGTATTTACACTTTAACTCTCAAACTTTAATTATTTATTTTACTTGTCAAGTTATTTTACTTTAAAGCTTTTGAAATCACCTACTAACTCAAGACCCTTTTTAATCTAGGTCTTGCTCGTTGAATTTACCCTTCCACGTTTTATCGCAAACTATCATTCAAGTTACTTATTTCACGTGAGTACATTTCATCCCTCGTTTTCTTTTTATACTTTGGGGGTAACATGCATACTTATTCAAAACAAGAATGATTTATAACACTCTATCCTTAAACCACAAACTTTAGGGTGTATGATACTTAGAATACTTGCTATATTGTGTGTTATATGTTTCATATTCTTTACATGCACGAGTGTTTATTTTTATGTTGTTGTGGAGCCTCAATAAGTATGATCATATGCACCCTTAACTACTTTAGTGTCACACCCCGATTTAGGGCCTAGGCGTGTGACCACAAGTTGGTACCTGTTTTGTAAATATATCAGAGTTTATGGGTTCATTTTAGCGGAAGACTTTAGGTTTGAATATAATATTAATTTACATTGAAAATTTACTTGGGAATTAAATACCCAAGTATCGGTTTACAAAATATATGTTTCATTATACAAGGATTAGTTTATCAAAAATGGAGCCATCTTGTAAGCGCTTCTATCTTCATAAAGATTCCAATCATTGCTATTGCTACTCATGCTTAATTACCTGCAATGGGTTGGAAAA
The DNA here is from genome assembly GCF_021521415.1 of Bidens hawaiensis. Lineage (NCBI taxonomy): Eukaryota > Viridiplantae > Streptophyta > Magnoliopsida > Asterales > Asteraceae > Bidens > Bidens hawaiensis. The sequence goes on along the minus strand of NW_027493160.1, from coordinate 296,446 downwards.
ATACGTCAGCTATATGCTGATGAGTACGTATGACTCGATAAAACATTTGAATGACATTACAATACAAATATAGTTTTCTCTACAAGCTCAGCGGAAGCATTTCTACTTCCGGTCTATGTACCACTGCCCTACACACAATTATTCCCGAGTCACGTAGCCCTTAATGGGAGATTAGTTATGACCATTAGCCCGCGGCCACGTAGCATTTGATTAGGCTGAACGGTTATGTATGGATCCAGACACATGTGTATTCGGCCTGAGTTGATTTTATTATCTACTTTGTATTATAACGTTTTAGAGATCACACGACCTCATGTAAATATTGATTGACTCGTTAAGACAAACACCCGTTCGTCTCATTGAGTATAAATATGTTTGACTGATTGAAAAAGGTTAACGTATTCACCTGTACCGTCGGTATTGAAAACCTTGACTGATTGATTGCGAATGATATTTAACCTATACACAAATAGGTTTGTATGAATGTTTTTGAATGGTGTTTCTTGATTAAGCTATGATTTCTAAGCTTAACCTTGAAATCGTTTATCTTTGATTGTGAATGAAAACACTCGATTTTATGTGACGTTTGGTATAGCATGCTTTGGCTTAATAGGTTATAACACGTTGGTAAGTTTCTCCAGGTAAGTAAACGGGTCCTTCGGTTGATTGGGATTTGTACGAATTACTTTTCCTTAGGCAAGAAACTTACTACTAGTGATATCCCCCTTACAGTTACTACATGCCCGTTAAAATATATCTTTAATTAATATTACTTAGTTATGAAGTAATGAAAAATTTGATTGTGAATGTTTATGAAAGTACGATCAAGGTTAAAGGCCATAGCCTCGATTTATAGTCTAAGCTATAATTCAAATAACTTAAACATAACTCCTACCTTAAATTGATAATAAGAAAATGGCAGGATCTTGATCTACTTGCTTATGTGATTGCTACTTGATTATAACTTCGTTCCTTGCACGAAACACGAGAAAATGGCACGTCGGCTTTTTACGGAAATGGGGCACGCCTTTCGAGGTTAAATGTGTGAATGTAAAGGTGTGTTTTGGGATGAATGGGTTCAATCCCGTAACCCTCTATTTATAGGCGAGAATTGGACCCCGTCGCGGTACGCGATGGGTCCCTGTGACCCGTCGCGTATCGCGGCGCCGCAATATTTAAGCCGCCTTACCAGCCCGTGACACGTGGCCTGTCATATCGTGCCACGTGTTGACATGTCGTTGGACACGTGTCCACTGACTCAGCAAGTCCATCTCGCTACGCGATGGGTTGAGTGTTATCCCGTCGCGTACCGCGAGGGGAGAAGATTTTTCAGAATTTTCAATTTTGGTCCCTATACTTTCTAATTTAGTGTATTAAGTCCAAATTGAAAAGGGTGAAAGACGCGGGTGTTACATTTCGCCTTGTGCTAGTAGAATATGGCCTCATTATCCGAGTATGTCGGTTGTTACCGATTAGAAAGAATCCTCATTTACTTATGATTTATATACCGTAATTGTTGCTTTTATTTATAGTCTCATATACGTTTGTGGATTTCGCCTCATATTATATATACTCAAAACTATTAAATTGCTCACCAACATTTATGTTGACAAATATTATTTAATGCATTGTTACAGGTTTAATTATTGGTTGATTGGAGTTTGAAGATGTTATCTTATTTGAGACCGTTTAGGTTATTAGAAGAATAAACAATTAAATTCTTATATTTAGTGTTATTTTTATGAACAAGATGTGTACTTTTGGTTATTGAATGAAATTAATAAGTTGTTTAAATATTGTCACTTTAATAGTGTCTTGTGTTCATGGGCAATCCGTTGCACCCTGACATGTTCCTCGGCCTTTGGTCGGGGTGTGACAAAGTGAATGTTAACTAATCCACTCTAGCTTTCTCTATGATCATCCAATCGATAATCTTTTTTCCACTAATTGTCTCCATAAACTGTAGGGTTCACCAAATAATATTTCACTAGATAAAGGTAGTAATCACCTTTTTCTATACACTAAACACCTCTCTCTCTCTCTCTCTCTCTCTCTCTCTCTCTCTCTCCCCTTCCTCCGATGTGCTAATGGTTGCTGTAGGAAACGATCAAGCTATCCGCATCTAGAGTCATCTAAACCATCTCTTGCCTACTTTTTTTTGTTGTAGCAACAACAAAGATTCCAAAGTCAAGTGTTAGGCTCTAATTAGGTATCATAGTATTTAACAAGCTGATTAAGAACCAAATTAAAGCAACTCTACGAATCCTTAAATATGTGAATGAGGAACCTTTAATCTACTATATTTGTACAAACTAGGATATAGCTTGTGTAATACACTGGTGGTTAAAAAATGCAACAAAAAAATTAAATTTAATAATATACTTCACATAATAACATACCTTATGGATTCATAAAATATAAATAATGATAAATAAAATTTTATAATTCATAAATATATAAAACCTCATTTAATAAAACATTTAAATTTATATTTATAACTTTGTTGAGTTTTTAACCAATATAGTGTACTTAGAAAAAGTATTTACCTATTTGGTGTAGTTTGAAAATTATTTAACAAATTAGATGTTTTTCTTAAAAACTTGATTTCTCTCTCTTATTTTAGTTTGATAAACTAAATTCTTAAATTAAAATTTTTTAAATTATAACTTTATCCACTAAAATATTATCTAAACAAGAATTCGTTTTTTTGAAATTAAGAATAATCTGTTAACAATTTTCTATTTTTTACTCACTTTAACTAATTTTAATACGCCGTATTGTAATAAAATAATACATAATTAACTATCATTTTATTTTAGACACACAACCACGAATATTCGATAGAATTAAGTTCTTTGAAAAAAAATCATTTAAAATTAGTTTTTTAGCTTGCATTTGTTAACTTTAATTTTACTTTTTTTTTAAAAAAAGAAAAAAGAAAACTGAATGCATAAGCATGTGTAAAAATGTTTTTTGGATAAACCACGAAAACAAATATGTTTTTATTCTTAGGGTTAAGATGTTGTTCGAATGATGTTGGTTTGATTTGTTACGGTACTAGTACACATGCGACACTCATTATAGCTTATGATACCAAAATGATACCAAAAATATAATATTGTAAATACAACTCTTTTTTGCAACGAAATTAATACTTGAACTTCGAGAAAAATAAACACAAGTACGTACTCGCGTTTTTTTATTTAAGTTAACGAATGGAAGTTATAAAATTTTGTTTTAAATAATTTTTTTTTCTTACAACAAGACGATTGAAAATTTATGTCTGTGTATGAAATAGATAGATTGTAAATTTAATATTATTTTATTACAAATGTATTGTGTGAAAGAATTTTTATTATAAAATTATTCAAAAAATAATAATATTCGAAATTACGAAAGAAAATTCTTGTTCAAATAACATTTTAATGGATAGAGTTATAATTTAGAAAATGTTACTTTAAGAATTTGGTTTATCCAATTAAAATAGGGAAGAGAAAAACAAGTTTCAAGAAAAGTGTCTAATTTGGTAGATAGTTTTTAAACCACACTAAATAGGTAAATATTTTTTTTAAGTACACTATTTTGGCTAAAACCTCTAACTTTGTTAATAAATATATAAATGGTAATAGTATTAAAATTAAATAGCTTATCAGGTGTAAATTATAATTTTGAAAATTGTTGAAATAGAATCCTATATGAATAATTTAGTTAAATGACATGAAAACTATATTTTGTTTTAATATAGTAGTTAGATTAGATGAGAGAGAGAGAGAATAATGCAATTGTTCCAAAGCATACTGTGGGCCAATAAATGTTAACAGTGATAGAGTGAACCAAACTAAAGATATGGGCCAGAAAATACAGTTTAAGAAAAAGTGAGCCAATGTGTTTATTCAAGCCAAGAAAATACACATGCTCTCAAATCTCTGGTTCAAGACTTCTAGTGACTTGTGAGATGGCAATTAATAAAGGTGAAAAAACTGGATATGACTCAAGAGTTAAAACGGGTTCCTACCCAGGTTTCCAAACCAGGAAGGGCTGGAACCGGTTCTTTCCAGGAACCGGCTCTCAAGTCTCTGGTTTTAGATTTCTAATGGACGTGACTTGTATGATGACAATAAAGATATAACATAACAAATTATCTTATTTAAAGTATAAACATAAATAACTTGTATTTTATATTTTATTATTAAACATAACAATTACATTTTAAAATATTAGTATTAAATAAGCATGTGAAACTAAAGATGAAACTTTAGTTTTGTGGCAAACATTTTATTACCAAAAAGATCTAGAAAGTAAAGATATAGGTTGAAAAGACAAAAGTTTTATTATTAAAGTGGAAGAGCAAAAAAATAAATATGTGAAACTAAAGTTAAGGGGCAAAAAAATATATATGTAAAATTTTGGTTGCAAAAGTCTAATGATCCAAATTTTTTTAATAAAATTGAGGCGCCAAAAATACATATGTGAATTTTTGTGACAAAAGTCTAAGCAACATAAGTACATAATTAGCAATTAATAGATAACCAATATTAACAGAATAACAAAATGAACTGATTCATAGATTAGTAACTAACAAGCTTAGCAAATTTACAAAATATCAATTAACTGGATCAACAAATAAGAGAGAAACGATTTTACACTTCTTCGGTATATATCTAGATGTAGAGTAAATTATGAGGACCTAATACTCTATTTCAGAGTATCATTAATGAAGGGAAAAGAACAGAAAGTGAAAGGAAATAGGAAAAGAAGGTATTCCTAGATTTTTTTTTGAAAGGAAATGTAAGAGAAAGAACAAAAAAAAGTGAGATACCAAATTAATATGATTCATTTTCCTTCCAAATCGGAAGGAATCAGATGGAAAGGAAATAAGCTATAATTGTAATTACTATCTTGCCCTCATTTTATCATCTCATCTACATCCGTTCACATGTGTTGTTTATTTTTCTACCTTCACCAAATCTAATCACAGCAGTTCATCATGACAATACTTTAACGCAGTGACGACCCAAGCATACCCACAGACCACCTGCTTCATCATCTCTTGCTTCAACCCCTCTTTTATTAGGTATATTCTTAATTTAATATCTAACATTGTATTTTGATTTTACATCTTTAAGGTTTTATTAACTAATGAATGAATGATTAATATGGTTCTCTATTGTACAATTAGTCAAGGGCTAAGCATGTACTTTGTTAGTTGTTAAATAAGAACCTGAAATTTGTTAATTTGAAAGACAAAATGAGAGGCTATGTATGTTCTTTGTTAATACATTAGCCTTTTGAATTTAATAAGTTGATCAAAGCTTCTCACATATCAGTAATTATAAAATCCTCTCAAATATTATTTTATAATTTTTAATGGTATTTTTAGTATATATGCTAGGTATTCACAGTTAACAGTTAACATTATTTGGTTGAGAAAAAAAAAATTGCTGGAGCTTTATTATACTTATAGATTCATTAGTAATTTCAAGGGCAAACCATGCAAATAATTTATTAATACAAAGGTACAAACAGTTAAAAAAATCCATTAATACAATGCACGTTACATGAAAGGTTTGTAATATGTAGTAAAACATTATGTTGTTTAGAACGAACTGATACGAACAATTAAATTCGCTTATCATAAAAGATATCCATTAAACAAACATGCCAAAATTCGATGTTAACGAATATCCACGAGTAAACATAATCTTTTTGGCATGTTGGAGTGTGTTTTTATTTAACTTTCTCTAAAGGGTCTAATAATAAAAATGCAACTTTATTTTCTTTCCATCTCTATCTCAAGAACACATAAAATATATAATTTCCTTTCATTTAAACTCAGGAACATAAAATGAAATCACAGTTTTCTTTTCCTTTCATATCTTTTCCTTTTTTTTTCCTCTTGTTAAATGAAACTCATGAACAGAGTGTAAATACATTCATGCTCTAAGCACCATCAATGGACAATTTTATATATACCCTTACATACATTGAAAATATCATAAATATCCATGCAAAAATATAAAAATATCATATATACCGTTACAAAATAATTATAATATTATATATACCTAATTCATTGTCAGTAGTTTGATAAATGACCATTTATTCTTATTTTTTTTATAAAACCTTATTTTAAATGGGTATTGATTTGGTGGAATCTCTTGCTCCATCGCTCTCGTTCTTGGCAATTGCTTGCATCTTTTTGTTCTTGATACAAAGTTTGGATAGATTGGTACTCTGTTTGGGTTGTTTTTGGATCCAACTTTAGAAATTAAAACCAGTACCTGAAAACCCTACCCGGTCTTAAATTTGGTCACAATAATGCGCAACAAAAAAGAAGTAAAATTTTGTCACAGTTCTAGAATTTTTCACATACCCATTTCCAGTTTTGTCTAATTTGATTAAAAGTATGTAACTGATTATATTAAAATTGTGAATTTTGAGTTGGCAAATTATGTAGAAATTTTAGATATTTGTCATCGAGATTCTTGAACTTCCCATATACCCAATTCCAATTTTGAATTTTCATTCAATTGTCCTCAAGTGTGCTATGAATTGTAGTTATATAACAAAACGATCATATGTTATGAACAATTCGGAATTGTGATTATGTAATGCAATTTACAATTTTACATGAGATGCAAGGTGATAAAATTATCAGTGTCGATCAAAATCATAAATTGTAAAGTAGGATATAAACAAATGGTAATGGGTAAAATGGTCAATTTATTAACATTGGGTATATATGATATATGTGTAGTTTTGGTTGGACATATATAATATTTTTATTGTTTGTAAGGGTATATTATAACAATTAATCCTATTTTATTTATAACAATTTTATCCTTGTCTTTCTCACTCAAAACATAATTTCATTATACCTAAACTTCTTGAATACCAATGTTATATTTCTTCTTACTCTGTTTCACATAAATACAATCGTGTTCCCAGGCACTAAAAATCCAAACTTCACCATTTACATCTATTTCACGACATGAACCACCTGCTAAATTTTCTTGATGCTGAATCATGTTAGATTCACCTCAACCTTTTTTGAAGATTAAACGAATTCAAATAATAATTTGTATTCCCCATATGGAAACGAGGTTTTAAATGTTTGATTACGGAATCAAGAAGATACATATCTTTGTTTTCTTCTTGATGAGACTAATATTTCATATATGTAGAATTACGATTTAAAACCTTACAATCATTGTACTAGTGGTTAAAAATTAATAAGCTGCGGGCCTGGTGGTGCTTTAGGGGTTCTCGAGTAGGGAAAAGGGGAAGGACATAGAGGATACCATCTAAGAAGGACACGGAGGAGACTGCCTCTAAGAGATACTGAGTGGGATTCCCCTGCAAAGAGCCGAATGAGGGTACGGCAAGAAAGACGACCCCACAAAATCACGTCAAAAATAGCACCAAAAACTGTTGTATCGTTTTAGGACTGCTTCGGTATATAGACAAAAATACAACTTCTTATATAAATATATACTATAACATGTATTAAAATAAATAGAAGTATTAATACTAGATGTAAAATATAACATACCATCTTTAGAGTCCGTGTAACACATAGGATGATTCAAATTATAAGATTACAAGTAAAGCAAATAATTACATAATATATAGCGAAAAATGTATTACATTTGTGCTTATAGCTATACTATGTGTATATAAATTGATTGTATTCATATCACATAATGACCTTAATAAAAAATGCACGTAAAAAAACGTACATGAGAACGCTCATTCTATTGAAAATTTCATTCTCAGCATCATATATGTATAATTGAAAGAATTTAGGTTATGAACCCATTTCGTGAAGAAGACTTCTCATACAACAGTAATTTTGACCACTCAGCCTAAATATACAGATGGAGCGTTACCTTTAATGATATATTTATCAATTTACCACTCATGGATGGAAAATAGATCATTAAATTGTGATGACGGATGTTGTTCAAGAAGTATATGTTTTTCTGAGCTATATCATGAAAAAGATTTTGATAAGTTTCAGGGGCTTCTCGAATTTTCCATAATAACAACATAAAAATAACATGTTAACCCATTCAATTTTGTGACTATTTTGCTTCATTTGATCATAGTTTTGCATGACATGCTTCCCATAAAACGTTTTGATCACCATTGAAAGAAAAGTTAATGTTGACACAAATGTTTCAAATTTGATAAAAGTATGAAGCATTGATAGGCCTGGGGTGGCACGTCAGAAATGTTTGTTAGATTTTCTTAAATTTTAATAGTCGAGGGAGACAGAGTTAATTTGTCAAATTTCGAACCTTTTGATTATATCCAAAAATGCCCTTGAAAATAAATTTGAAACCCGAATCATGTTTAAAATTCAAACTTTCATTCGTTTGACATTTTCAAGTCAACACTTTAAACCCGTAACAAATTTAACGATAAATCCATTTGCATTCTCAAACATTTAAAAATACTCAGATTTCCAATTTTTGACTCGTGACAAATTTTGAACCAAATGTAGTTAACTTATACCGAACAATTTATTTACCAACTTTTGACTCGTAAAATCAAATTTAAGTTTCACGAAAAATTCAAAACAATCATTGATAAAAAAGACCAAGAAATTAAATATGATAAACTTTATTATATATAGAAGTGATTGGTATATAATATCCTTACATTTTAACATACATATAGTTTACTAAATCAACTAAAAAAATAAATGAACAGATTTAACGCATATATTTATAATTATTAAATTTATATACCAATTTATAATAATAATAATAAAAATAATAGACAAATTGTTTGATTTTATAAAAATAAATCGACTTTTAAGCATATATTTTGTAATTTAATGATTAAAAAATTGCATTGAAAGTGAAAGCATATTTGATTTTTGTTTTTCTTTACAATCTTTAATAATATACATGGTATAATATGTTAATAATAACATTTAAAATTATTCTCTTCGATCTTTAACGAAAATGGTTTTTTGTTGATATTTTGATTTCACAAAGTATTTTGGAATATATAATAAAATAATATATTGATATTTATTTTTATAAAAATGTATAGATATAATATAAATAGAGTGTAAAAGGAAAATGAATAATTGTTGATCTATGACATATTTTAGGGTCAATTAAGATCTTAGTTTTGAAGGGAAAAAAGTTGTGAGGTTTAACCACAAAACGACACGTGTCGCAATCATTTTCTTTTATTAAAAGAGTAAGATAGAATTGCATACGCTTGAAAATATTAAAATACTCAATGAAGGCGATTTAACCTTTTTCCTTAGGGAAAATTCCAAAAATAAACGTTTATGAAAACAAATTTCATGTTTTAGGTGTCATTTGCAAGAAATTCTAGAAATAAGTATTATAAACTAGTCGTGACGAGTATATTATGATAACACACGAATAGGTTGTAGAACCAATTAAAACTTGACACGTGCCCTTAAACTGACCGTAACGAGCACATTCAATCATTTATTCGTCACTACTAAATAAGTTTCATGCCTTGTAATCAACTTCCAAGAGTAATTCATAAGTCATTTAGTCGCGACATGTAGATTGTAAGGTTAAACTAGTCGCGACGAGTTAAATATTAATAAACTACCCGCGTAAGGAACGTAAACCGGGTAAACTAGTCGTCGCGACTAAATGACTTATGAATTACTCATGGGCGTTGGTTACGAGGCATGAAACTTATTTAGTCGTGACGAGTAAATGATTAGTAAACGTGCTCTTTACGATTAGATAAGGACACGTGACGAGTTTTAATTGGTTCTACAAACTACTCATCACGACTATTTATAATGCATATTTTTGGAATTTCTTACAAATAACACATACAACTTGAAATTTGTTTTCATAAACGCTTATTTACGGAATTTTCCCTTTTCCTTTTATTGGAAAACTGATGATTATTTTAACTCTTGTTTTACAGTTACTTTATATTAATTTTAGATGCTTTTACTATAAAAGATAACATTATAATAATGTATTTATAACTCATTACATATATATTTAAATACTATTAAATCAATACAATGTGGACACATGGCCTTCTTCTAGGCTGTCCATATGTGCAATCCGGTCAGCATGTTTCCATTCTCATGTGCTCTAATATTCTGCCATGTGTCATCTCACGCACTATTTAAACCTTATAATTTTCCACCATAATCATTTTAATATCTCTCTCTCTCTCTCTTTCTCGGCTTACTAACTCCACCATCCACCATCTTCTATATTCCGGTGATGTAGATCGAGATTAATCGTTTTCCGGTAAGGTTATATATTATACTTTAATGACCAATAATGTTATATGATATTCTGGCAAGGTAATATCTTTTTCCGGCAACATCATATTTTCTTCCGGTTATTGTAGATCTAACATTTTTATCTTTATTTTCATTGTTACTGATTTTTTTTAAAATCATTTTAGGTTCTAAATCAAAAACGGCGATGAAGCTAATATTTCTACGTATTTACGTTATTCCGGTAAGTTTTCCGTTTATGTGTTATACCTATAACAATGGGTGTTTTATTTATTTGAAGTTTAATATTTTTCCTGTGTTTTTTTTGTTATACATGTTTTTCTTCTAGGTTCTAAATATAAATCAGCTTCATCCATATTCAGTATCATTATTTCGTTTTTTCGGTAATACACATTTAAATTATTCGGTTATAAATTATAATTCTAATATTCCATAATATCCATGTTATAACAAAACTTTATTATTTCAGGTAATTTACCCGATTGATTTATGGAAAATTTGATTTTTGTTTCTTAATAAAAAACGAAGATACCATGGTTATTATCATTATTTGTTATTTTCAGGTAAGACATTTATTTTTTTTCGGTTATAAATTAAATATCAAATGTTCCATAGCATAAACATTAATATTTTCGGTTATAATTTCAAATCATTTAAGTACTTTTTTGATTTTGTTTGCAAAATTAAGTCAGCCAATTGATTAACCATTAATTTATAATTAATGGTCAATAATAATAATAATGATTTGAAATTTGATTACAATTTAAGTTAAAGTTGAAATTTGTAAATGGTAGGTCAATATTCCATAACGTCTAAACTTACCATCATTAACATTTATTATTTTCTAAAACGATTTGATTTAAAAAGTTTAGATTTCCAAATTTAAATTAAAGTTGAATTTTTTATTTAATTGCTGGTCAAACGTTTAAGTTGATCAAACATTTTTAAATTGCCTGGTTAAACATTAAAGTTGAATTTAAGTTTAGGTTGAAATTTTTAAATGACTGATTAAACAAACATTCATAATGTCTATAATTACCATCACTAAAATTTATTATTCTAAAATGACGTAATTTAAAATTTATAAATTTCCAAATTTAAATTAACGTAGAATTTTATATATTACTGGTCAAACATTTCATAACATGTAACAATATTACCACGGTTAAAATTTATTATTTGCAAAACGAATATTAATATTTAATTTTCTCATTTCAGGTTATGTTCCCAACTTGATATAGCTAATTTCACGGGTTGAAGTTTTGTTGATAAGATATCTTATTTTTTGGTTTAATATTGATGTATATTTTTGTTATTATTCATGTATTTATGTATTTTTCACAATTCATGTAAATTATTTGATTTTTATATAATCAATCATATATAGTTGTTGGTTTGTCCATTTATTATATTTTAATCAAAACCGATGTATTAAAAAAAATTGTTTGCATCTTATATTTATCTATATATTAATGATAATCTTTATAATTTATAATAATTATTATAAGTTTAGTAATTTTGTTATTATTAATTTATTTCCTTTTCTAATTTGTTGTAACATTTTATTTTGATAGAAATAATAACATTTACACCTTACCATTTTTATATTTCAATATCTTTAACTTAAAACATTATTCCGTTATTATATTGTAAGATACATTATATTTTCTAACACTTACACCTTTCATCTTTTTTGTTTGACCAATGTATAATGAGGCATAAATGCCACAATTAATGCTAATGAGTGTCATCATTTGGTTATGGAAACTGTAACAATTAATGCACTATAATAATACGAAATATTATTTGAATTTGAATTATAAAAAAAGATATATTACAGTTGTTTATGGAAAATTTTTGTTTCCATTGTTAATATTACTATGTTTATTAGTTTCCAATCTCCACAATCTTCCTATCTTATATGTTTGATCAATTTATAATTAGACATAAATGTCACAATTAATGATAATGTGTTTGTAACAAAATTGAATGCATATTTCATTGACTTGTAATAGAATAATATTAATTATGGACCGACTAAAAAAATAATAATTTCAAGATTACATTATGCCATGATTTTTGTAATCTTTTTTGTATTTAGGATCTTTGACTATAACAAATTTTGTTTAACAATTTTGGTAATAGATAAAATAACTTAAATAACAATTTATTATATTCAAATTTAATCAAATCATATAATAAAGTTGAAAGTCATTATTTATAATTATTATTTTTTACGTGTATTCAAATTAATAATTTGAATTTCAAATAAATAAGTTGAGTATAATTTATTTATTTATTTTTGGAATTAACTATAATGTGGGTCAGTGTTTTCTAAAATTTTTAAAGTTAATAAATTTCTTTAATATTGTTGACCGACTATTAGTTTTGATAGTTCCAGAAATTTTGGTAAACAGATTTATAACTTAAATAACCATTTAATATATTCTAATTTAATTCATTTTCCTAATATATACACAACATAAAATGTCAATATCTTAAATACGTGTCTATTACATTTTCTGTTTGTACGGGATATACATATATGTTCGTTAGTAATGTCTTTAATAATATTGTCATTTAAATATAACAATTAATTTCCACGTTTTATATTTTTTATTAAAATATATGTATATATGGTATATATATTTTTGTATCATATTTTTTCACCTTTAAATATTTTCAAAGTCAACATAAATTTTTTAAATCTTTCTAAAGTTATTTGAAAATTCATTTATTGTAAAACGTTTTTATGTTTTGCAAGTTTAACAAAATATTAATGTCATTGATTTAAAAGTTTGTTGCAAGATTGGTCAAAAATAAAAAAAATCATAATTTTTTGAAGTTGACTAAATCCAATTTTTTTTATATTTTGTAACTATTTTGAAAATATTTCAAAACGGGCTGTTTTAAAAGAGTATCAAATTTGTTATGTATAAAATTACGGCCAAAAATTTTTTTTATTGATATATCTTTTTGGTTTAATGGTTTAAGTTAGAAAGATGTTTTATGTTGCCATTTTACTTTGTTGTTGTATGTTATTTTGTTTTAATAAAAACAACTTTATTAATGTTCAAATTTTACTCATTATTAAATATATTTAATTTGGATGCTAATGTTTATATTTTTAGGTGGTGAAGCAAAATTAGTTTCTTTTGATAGAATGTTTGAAGAAGTTGAGAGTTGTTTAATATGAAAGAACATGTTTATGTCTTTTGTTGATTTTTTTGGTTGTTCGATGTACATTAACTTATTGTAACTCTTAACTTTTAATATCTAGAACATGTAAATGGTTAACGTTTTGGTCCGAAAGTTTGAAGAAGTTTTGTGTCGCTTGAATTTGTTGTTTAAATTTATTATGTTTGTTGACATGTTTTTCCACCCGTGTGTAACACGGGCTATACCCTAGTTTCTATCATTATGAGTTTACATGAAAAATCTAAGGAATTGATTTTCAATTTTTCTACAAATCTACAATGATAATTTTAGGCTTTCAGAAGGTCGAAATTAATCAAGAAAAACGTACTATACTTAGTTCGATCGTGTTATATCTAGAATAGTTGCATTTCAAACTTATTTAAGTTTAGCTAGAGAAATCATATATATAGTCATTTATTATCTTAGATCAGGTGAAGTGGTGGGATGAAAGTGCCCCCCTCTTCATGAAAAATCATATTATAAATTCTGAAAAATTAGGAATGAGCGATCACTGTTGTCAAATTTTTCGTCCTCTCTTGGAGTTTGTTGATTTTTTTACGGTTCTCTTTCATCTGCGGGTGATGAAATTTGGACCAAAATGCTGGGGTGGCTGGACTTAATACATATAAAAAAATTTTAGAAACCGGGGTATCATGCTCAACAGTTTTGGACGAAGATAAGTAAATTTATACGACTAAGTAAATACGAGGATGATCGGAGCCACCGAGACCACAATACAAGTTTCGCCCTTGCATGTCTTAATTTCTCCTCCTCTCTGAGGTCCATCTCCATTTCCTTTAGCACCCCCTCCACCTTTGTGTCATGTTCCCAATCTCTCGTCACCTCCGCCTTTAAGCATCTTCAACACACAAATTTTTTTTGTTAGCCGCCATCTCAGTGGCGGATCTAGACACAAATATCAGGGGTAACGTTCAAAAACATTTTCTTTACCGTATTTCATACAATGTTAACGAATTTTTATTATTTAATTTGTTGTCGTATTTTATACAATAACCGAATTTTTTTACCGTATTTCATATAATATATTTTTTTTGAACTTAGTGTTAGACCAATATTATCATTTTATTGTAATTTTCGTTTAAAAAGATTGCTAATATGACTTTGTCGTTTCATCTTCCAAGTTCTCTAATTTTAGAAAAAACAAAATTTATGCATCTTCAACGCACAACTTTTTTTTGTTAGCCGCCATCTCAGTGGCGGATCTAGACACAAATATCAGGGGTAACGTTCAAAAACATTTTCTTTACCGTATTTCATACAATGTTAACGAATTTTTATTATTTATTTTGTTGTCGTATTTTATACAATAACCGATTTTTTTTTACCTTATTTCATACAATGTTTTTTTTTGAACTTGGTGTTAGACCAATATTATCATTTTATTGCAATTTTCATTTAAAAAGATTGCTAATATGCCTTGTCGTTTCATCTTCCAAGTTCTCTAATTTTAGAAGAAACAAAATTTAAAGTTTTAAACCTTAAACCCATAATCAATTTCAATTTACACATACACCTTAAATCCCTAATCAATTACCATTTCCAATTACATTATCCAAATATCCAATAAACCATAATCAATCATTCAAGCCTGGTGGTAGGATGCTTGGGTTCTCCAACAGAGACCCGAGTTGGATCCTCACTTGTGACACTTTGGGTGGATATTAGCAATGAAGAATTTGAGCTCGGCCTTAAAAGGTTGTCAGTTCGAATTTCGAGCCCATCCAGGTTTTAGTCCAAATGTGTGTCACGCTAGAGAGTACTACTCTTTTGGTGGCTCAACGACTGTCAAATGGCAGGTATGGTTTCTTGGGGGGGGGGACGCTTAAGCCAAAATCTGAAGCCAGCGTGGGCCTGGTTAAGACAACATAGTTTAGCTAGAGTGGGACAACATGAATCTCCAAATTGAATAGTGTGGTGGTTTAACACACAAGAAAGTCATTGTTCTAAAAAAGATATTCAGTTGCTCATAAACAATTCCAAATTAATAGTTTATATAAACAACTTAACAATTACAACTTTCGATAAAAATTAGAAGAATACCTAAATTGAACAAGTAGAAGCTGAACCGTGGAAGAGAAACTGAGGGAACACCACCCGCCAGCTACTTGGCTACAACTAGGAGGTCTGGTGACCCGAGGAATAATGAACAATGGTTTTATTGGGTTTGGGCTTTAATTTGGTTGGGCTTTAAACTTTGGTTGGACTTTAATTGGTTTTAGCCTTTTAATTTGGTTGAGTTTTAAACAAATAGGGGTAACACCATATTTTTCCAGGGGTAACGAAATACGAAAACCAACCAAATAAAAGTAAATTGGCACTACCGACAACAAGTTGAGGGGTAAAGGAGGCTACCCCTAGTTACTATGTATGTCCGCAAGTATGGTTCCGCTCCTCTTTAGGGAGAAACTTACCAGGAGTGCAACTTCTTCTCCTCAGAAGGCGTCACCATGTCTAAACGTTGGGAAAAGGATTACTAAAGCTAGTTCCAAGAAGACCGTTGAGAAGGTTGTTAGCAAGAGTTCTGGTATTCAAGATGGTGGATCAAAGAAGGCTAAGAAGGTGAAGAAGGATCATGGTAAAAGGCCTGTCTCAACTGAAACTAATGTCAAGTCTATTGATTCTATCAAGAAGTTTGTGGTAAGGGATAAGGTGCGAGAGAAAATGAAAGGGAGTGTCCCTTAGGGTGGTGATTCTTGAGGTGAGGCATCTAGTGAAGCAACTTTGATATATGTGCCACAATGGAGTGTTCGAAAATGTGACACATTTAAAAAGCTTCATGCTTGTCAAGACCCTCTTCTACACCGTGTGCCTCTTTCTAACAAAGAGCTTGTTGAAGATTTGACTAATGATGAGATTAAAAAAACATTATTCATGGGTTTGCTTGTTTGACCACCCTGGTCCTTAAAAGTTTGGGACTTTGGAGCTATGTTCCTAAGCAGAATAAGGGTTTACAGAATGAGAAGAAGAAGCTTGAAGGTGCCTTGGGTGAGGCAAGCGAGAAAGTTGAGACTATTTCTTCTCACGAGGAGAGCTTGGTTAATGAGCTTGCTGTTGCTCACACGTCTATTCAGGATGAGTGAGACAAGATGAAATCTTACATCAAGATTTGTATGAGCAAAGACACTTGGTCAGCCAGTAGAGGATCACAAAATGAAGAAAGGAAGATTGTTGAGGTTGGGAGGAAGAAGCTTGAGGATTATTGTAGGAATCTTGAGAATGAGAAGAAAGAACTTGCCGATGATAAGCTTGCTTCTGAGGCTACCATTTATGCCCTTCAAAGGTAAGTTGATGAGCTTCTCTCATAGAAGCGTTAGTTATTTGAGCGTGGTTTCCCCCATGTTATCTCCTATCTTCTTCATGACGGTGAATTCGACTCTCTCCGTGAGGCTTACACCAAGGCAATTGCTCATGGTTGACATAATGGTTTGTCAGTTGGATTTGAAGCTGCTGATGCTAGCCATTCTCTGAGCTTTCTGCCTATAAACCTAATGTTGCTGAGGACGTTACTGCCGCTGCTAAGGCGTTAGAACTGATGACCTTCCCTTACCTTGATGCTGTTGCTTGGTGCTTTGATTAACCCCTGTCATTTTTCAAAGCATTGAGCCAAATTTATCCGGAAGGAGATTGCTCTGAAAGTCATAGAACCTATGGTGAATAGGGGAGTAGAGAAGGTTGCTCATGATGAGAACGGTCAAGAGGGTTTGGAAGATGTGGCTGCTGGTAAGAAGCTTGATGCTGAAGCTCCTACTACTAAGATTCCAGTCAACCAAATGAGGAAGTTGAGATTTCTCCTTCCGTCATCCAGGAAGTTGAGGTTACTCCTTCCCCAACAAGAGATGTCGAGCATACTCATTCTCCTGCTAATGTCGATGTTTCCCTGGAGAACCTTGATGCTGATGTGAACATGCTCAATGGATATTTGGATGACAATGTTGCTGGAGATTCTTGGATGGGAGGTTCTACTGGTGGTGGTTTGTAGGTTGTGTTTGTTTTAAGCTTCTTGTGTTGAAGCTTCTTTTGTTGTGCTATTTAAGCCTTTGTTGGCGTGAGCAATTTTATCCTTTTATGTTATGAATGAAGTAGCATCCCCTAGGGTGTTGTTAATGTTTTCTCAAGTTTGTGGTTGTTTTGTATGTTTGTTTGTTATTTTTCAATTTCTTTGAAACTTTGTTAAGAATTGATGATTCAAACATCCTTCCTTACCTTGGTAACTAAGAACCGTTGCGAAGCATATACCACCCGAAGTCAGTCCACAATGTTTTCTTAATTTGTTTGTAGTATATTGTTTATATAAGTCCTTAGATTTTTGTGCTTATCAATTTTGTAAGCTTCTAGCTTCTTGAACTTGTGAACCAAGTTGGTGAGAGATGCTCAATATCGTTGCATGGAGATAGTTTAGATATGTACCCCATGGAGTCATATTGATTTAGGGATTCACCCTGTATATAGAAAGATATAACGTCTTGTTGCTTGTTGAGTGACATGGCATATGAGCTCAACCCTGTACATGAGTAGGTACTACGCCATACCTCATGGAACCTAGTTTGTAGGGGCTCAACCTTATATAGGATAATAAACAAGTTTTTTTTCTCAAAATATGATTTCATTCATTGATTTTTCAACAAACTGACATAACAACTACATTGATTTCTAAATAAAGGCCTAGACTAGGAAGCGCTTGAGGTGCTTGTCGCTCCAATGACGAGGCTCCTTCTTTCCTTCTAGGTTGTTGAACTTGTAGGATCCACCCATGTAGGCATCTCTAATGATGCAAGGACCTTCCCTTTAAGGCCCTAACTTACTGGTGTCTGTTTGTTTGCTAGCCTCATTGTTCCTGAGGACTAAGTCTTCGAGCTTAAATGTTTCTTTTCTCACTCTTGTGTTGTAGAATGCTTCTAGCTTATTTTTGTACCTAGCTTCTCGAATGCTAGCTTGATCATGGGCTTCCTATAAGAGGTCAAGGTTGAGAAAAAGTTTAGAGTCATTGGCTTCTTGATATGTGCTTCTTATCCTTCTCGTATTTACCCCTATTTTAGCAAGGATAACAACTTCTGATCCAAAGACTAAGTTGCAGGCGTTTTGCTATGAATTTTCTTCTGCATGAATCGAATAGCCCATAGAATGCTAGAAGCTCCTCTATTTAGATTTTGCCATCTCTCCTCAATATAGCCTTGTTGCCTCCACAATGCCTCTATTCATTCTATCGACCTGGACATTAGATTAGAGATATGCAATCGAGCTGAATACTTATTTAATCAGAAGCTCCTTACACCACTTCCTAAATATTCTCAACAAACTGCTTCCCGTTATTAGTCACGATTTCTCCTGGTAGACAATACCTACAAATTATACTTTCCCACACAAAGTTCATTACTTGCCTCCCGGTGATAGAAGCTAAGGGTTTGACTTTTGGCCATTTTGTAAAATAACCACCGCTACCAATAGAAACTTGACCTTCCCAGCTGCCCCGAGGAAGGGACTAACAATGTCCATCCCACATCTATAGATGGGCCATGCAGAAGTCATGGGACAAAATTATGCCTCGGGCTTGTTTTCACAGGAACATGAAGCTGAGAAGCTCCACATTTGTGTATCACCTTAGAGGAGTCCTTATGCATTTGTAGCTAAAAATAACCCAGGTTTATTAACTGGTTACCACTAACCTTGGACCTGAGTGTGTTCCACAAATGCCTTCATGTACCTCCCTGATAAGGTAGTTGCTTTGTACTGGGCCTACACATCTTAGCAAGGGACTTAGGTACCCTTTCTTGTATGGGACACCATCTTCTATAACATAATGTTTATATTTGATCCTTTGTTTCTTGACTTCTTCTTCGAAGCTTACCATCTATGAGGAACTCTAAGATAGAGTCATCTAAGTGATACCCTGATCTTAAATGATATCTTATACCTTGAGTTCTTCGATAGATGGGCTTCATAGCATTTCAACGAGTACCTTCTTCATCAGGTGTGCGAATGTAAGAGATGCCAATTTGCTAAGGGTATCAACTTACTTGTTTGGAGTTATGGAAACTTGGTTCGGGGAGCAGGTTTTGAATTCCTTCATGAGCTCCATGACTGTCTGCTTGTATGTTAGCATATATGGCTCCCATTCCACGAACTCATTAATTACTCGATTAACGACCAATCTTTAATCCACAAAGACATGTAATTCCGGCATCTTCATGATTTTTTCTAAATGAATCCCTGCTATCAATGCTTTATACCCAACCTCATTGTTTGTATATGGAAACTCTAATCGGAGTGCATAGGTATATTTGGATCCCTGGGGTCTGTGATGATTAGACAAGCGCCGAAACCTTCTTTACTTGAAGCTCAGTCTGTGTAGAGTGTTCATTCTCCCGAAGGGATAGAAAGTTCACTTTATTCTAGTTCATTTAATTCCATCGATTCTCTTGGTATCTCCACCAAAAATCGGCCAGGATCTGAACCTTGATTGTTTTTCTAGATTCATACTCTATGTTGTGTTCACCCAAGCCAATACCCCACTTAGCTAACCTTCCTGCAATCTCTAGGCTTTCCAATATGGATATTATTGGTTTGTGGTGACAAACTTCATCTGATTAGCCTGGAAATACCTTCTTAGCCTCTTGGCAGTGTGGACTAGTGCAAGTATCGGCTTTTCAATGGGTGTGTAGTTGATCTCAGCTTCTTTTAGTGCCCTGCTGATGAAGTACACTAGAATTTGGACTTTGTTATGCTCGACAATAAGCATTGAGTTAATAGCTTCCTGCCCTGAAGACAGGTAAATGCTTATTTTTTCTCCTTCTTGAGGAGATGCTAGAGTAGGAAGGGAAGCTAGGTGCTTCTTCAGGGCTAGGAAGACATCTTCTGTCTTTCTAGTCCATTGGAAATCTTTCTTATTGTTGCAATATTTTAGAGTTTTGAAGAAAGGTGATGTGATGAAAGATATATATATATATATATATATATATATATATAGAGAGAGAGAGAGGGTTTGGATCATTTCAGAAGTTTTTTTACAGCGATAAGTGCGAGAAGTGAAGGTGTAACTACATTAATCCTTAATCTCACTCTCTTTCTTATTGTGTAGGTGCGTATGTACGTGTGTAGGTACGTATTTTTGTATATGTGTATGTATGTTTGTATGTGTGTAGGTAGCTTTGAATGTGTGCAGGTACGCATGTATATGTGTGTAGGTAGGTTTGAATGTGTGTAGCTAAGACATAAATACAAGCAACCTACATACATGTAGGTAGCATTATAAGAAAGGGAGTGAAATTATGGATTAATGGAGTTACACATTCACATCTCGCACTTATCGCAAGATCCATCCCCTATATATATATATAATACTGAAATATCGCAACTCACAAGCTTTAAATAGGAGTAACATATATAAGCTTCTCAAAACCGGCAAATGTTCGGCCGTGTAGTAGCATAGAAAAAGCAATTCAAATATCAAACTCAAAGACACGTGAGATGGATTGGAATACTAACCTTAATTGAGTCGTACCTAATAAAAATATTTTATTTTATTAACTTAAAACTAAAAGTATTTAATTGAAATAAGAATACTTAATAAAACTTTAACTGATATGGGGAAACGACTACCTAGGCCAGGATCCGATTGATGACCATACTGTTAACGGAATTAACCAATCACACGCCGCCAGGATCTTAAAAATAAATCAACTAAGGTTTGCTAGATCACCTCTCGGCCTTATTAACTAATGCTAACAGATCTAAGAAGAACAAATTAATTAATGTACTGGAATAACGATCACTAAGGTAACCTAATTAGGCATATATTCTCGGACTCAATGACGCAAAACACACCGCTAGATGAGGAGTAACAATATCTAACCTGATCTAGGATACCTATTCGTACGCAATTCTAAACCAGACAACATAAAAATTCGCTCTCACACAATTCTAACCTAACCGTATAAAAAATGAGACAAACCGACTCCTTATTACCTCTTGGTCACAAGGAATGTGAACCTACTGAATTTTAATAATTAATCATAGGTAAAATTCCTATTGCTGGACTAACGAAATACATATCAAAAACACCAAGTCTATGACTTAACTGAATAACCCTAACCGGATTACACAAAATCAATCGATCAAAGCAATACGGGGTATCACATGCAATAATCATTCAAAAACAATAATTACACATCAAAGATCATAATTAAATAAAGTTTTTTAATAGCAATCAACTCATTCAATCAGCAAAACCGAATACACAGTCAAACAATGTCTATATATATCAAAACCTAGGTAGTTCAAAGATTTAGCTACTCATAATCAAGCACAAAACAATATAAATAACTTTAATTTATGAACTCATAATGAAAACAATAAATTCAAACCAAAAAATAATGTTTAAATGAGTAGATGTTAAGCCTGGATGCTCTATATTTTTCTTCTTTTTATTACGTTAAGCCTGGACGCTCTATGTTAAGAGGGATTCACATTTGCTTATGTTTAGCAGTGGGGGACGCAACACACAAATTGACTATTTATTGAAGAGGCAAGGAGATCGACGTCGGTGGAAGGACTGCAAAATTATACCATGGGAGACAGTAGTAACACAACATCGATTATTTGTGGCAGATATGGAGATGAGAAACAGGCCGCCCATGAGGGAGAAGAAATATGCACCCAGGATTTATTGGGGGAATTTCAAGGATGACAAGTCTCCTCTTCTCAAGAATAGAGTGACCTCGTCAATACTAGTCGGACTAAATGGGGACGCAAGCCGGATGTGGGAGGTTATGGCGAAAAAGATTACTCAAGTAGCTAAGGAGACTCTCAGGGTCACAACGGGAATGATATTTGGACATAAGAGGTCATGGTGGTGGAATAAGGATGTGCAAGACAAGATAAAGGATAAACAAGAAAGTTTTAGAGAGCTTATGAGGTTCACAAACGAGGCGAAGCGAGTGGGATTGAGGGATGCTTATAAAAAGGCAAAGAAAGAAGAAAAAAAGGTAGCAGCAGAAGCAAAGAACACAACCTATAAACGGATGTACGAACAACTAGAAACAAAGAAGGGTAGCACCATATGTTCAAAATTGCTAATGCTAGGGAGCGTAAGAGGCAAGATTTAGAGGCTATGAAGTTCATAAAGGGGGAGGATGGACGAGTGTTAGTAACAGAGAGAAGCACATCAAGTTGAGATGGCAAACCTACTTCCATGGTCTGTTCAACAGTGGGAGGGCCTACCATGGCGAAAACGAGAACATAGTTACACAAAGACAGCAACGGAATATTTGCTACTATCGGCGCATCACAAAGGTCGAGGTGAGAACTGCAATAAGGAAGATGGGAATGGCAAAGGCGGTTGGCCTGGATAACATACCCATAGAAGCGTGGAGATGTTTGGGAAAGGAAGGAGTCTTATGGTTAACTAATTTGTTCAATATTATCTTCAAAACTGGTAAGATGCCAGATTAATGGAGCAGTAGTGTCGTAGTCCCCATCTATAAGAACAAAGAAGATGCTCAATTTTGTGGAAACTACAGAGGAATTAAGTTGCTAATCCATACTATGAAACTATGGGAAAGAGTTATTATGGCTACAATTAGACGGGAAACTCAGGTTACGATAACCCCTTTTGGATTCATGCTTGGGCGATCTACTACGGAGGCGATACATATACTAAGAAGATTGAAGGAAAAGTATAGGGGGGAATAAATGAGATATGCATATGGTGTTCATTGACCTAGATAAGGTGTATGTATGCCATGTCACCTGCTTTGGGATAGCCTTGAGGGTAGAGGTGTACCCAGGAAATACGTAGACATAGTTCGGGATATGTATGCTAGGACTAGAACAATCGTCCGTTCGCTTATGGGGGATACTTCCTCCTTCTCGGTTGAGATAGGCCTTCATCAAGGTTCAACATTGAGCCCCTTTCTTTTTGCAGTATTCCTAGACAAGCTGTCAAAGTCAATCCAAAAGATAATCCTGTGGTGCATGATCTTCGCAGACGATATTGTGTTAGTTGCTGACAGTAAACAAGATCTAAACAGGAGGCTAGAGGAATATCGAGTGGCATTAGAGAGGAAGCGCCTAATAATTAGTCGTTCCAAGATCGAGTATCTCCGCTGTGACTTTAGTGGGGTAAAGGGCAATGAGGAGATCCAATCACCATCAACGCCAAATGGTTCCTCTGACAACAAAGTTCAAGTATTTAGGGTTGTCCAGAGTGATGAGGGCATATTTGGAGTGAAACTACGGGAGTTTTGTGCGACAGGAGGTTTCCAACTAAGTTAAAAAGGAAATTTTATAGGGTTGGCATTCGACCAATGGTGTTGTATGGAACATATTGTTGGGCAATTAAGAAGGCACACACATGTAAGCTAGAGGTAACAAAGATGAGAATGTTGAGGTGGACGTGTGGGAATACAACATCTGACAAAATAAGAAGTGGCGTTTTTCGGGAAAGGGGTAGCTAATATACCAGATAATATAAGGGAGGGGAGATTGAGGTGGTTTGAATATGTGAAGAGAAAACAAACGACAAATCCTGTTAGATCAGTAAAAACATTACTATATAGGGCAGGAGGGGTAGATGTAGACCCAAATTGACTTGAGATGAGACGATTAGGCATGATTTGATAAACATGCATCTCTCCGAAGATATGGTTGATGATATGATGTTTTGGAGACGTAAGATTAAGGTTAAGGACTTATAGGGAGATGATATAGTTTTGGTTTAGAATTATGTCTTAGGGTTATAACCTTACCTACTTGGTATAAGTTGTTTTTATTACTATTATTGTTTATTTTTACTACTAATATTGCTATTTATTATAATTATTTTATCTACTTATAATCATTTTTTTCCGTTAGTACTAAATATTACACTTTCCTAATATTCTATTTTATAATTTATTTACTTTTCCATTAGAGAAAATTAGCATTTGCCTTCGTGGGTAATATTTTCGTGAGATGGATTAACCAATGAAAAAGAATTTGTGAAGGTTGGGCCTTTGTGTTTCTCGGGCGGGTTTTTTGGCTCCTTCCTTTAGTTGACCGTCAGTTGACTGTTGAATGGCAAGGGCATTTTGGTAATCGTCTCTTAATAATAATAATAATAATAATAATAATAATAATAATAATAATAATAACAGATGATGATCTTCATCATCATCAACTGATGTTCTTCATCATCATCAACTTCAAATCCTCAAACTCACCACCAAGTAATCCATTTGAATCTCATCATCTTCATAACAAGTAATCGAAAACCTTTCATCTCTCAAACCCTTAAATCTCTCAAATCCCACCACCATTTGCTTCAATAATTCAACCACCACACCCATAACTCATTCCTATCAAAACCCCTAACCTCCGGCACCACGCCGCCGCCACGACAGCCACCGCCGCCTGGATTCTGGCCATCTCATTTTTCCGGTCATCAGCGACACGACACCCACCTTCGCCGCCATGGTTCCGTTCATCACTCAAATTCTTAATTGGATCTATTGGGTGTTGATAATATTGGTTTTGGGATGTTGGGTTTGCTTGGAATTGAGTTTAGGTCATGAATCAGTTCATGTTCATAAGTGTGATCATCATCATCATCGTGTTCGTTTTGTTGTTTTCGGGTTCGGTTCGGGTGAAAAGTATATAAAAAAGTGATAAATATAGGTTCATTTGGTTGTTTTCGGGTTCAGTTCGGGTGAAAAGTATATAAAAAATGGTTCATTTGGTTGTTTTCGGGTTCCGTTCGGGTGAAAAGTATATAAAAAATGGTTCGTTTGGTTATTTTAGGGTTCAGTTCGGGTGAAAAGTATATAAAAAAATGGTTCTTTTCGTTGTTTTCGAGTTCAGTTCGGGTGAAAATTATATAAGAAAATGGCTCGTTTGTTTGTTTTCGGTTTTGGTTCGGGTGAAAAGTATATAAAAAAATGGTTCGTTTCGTTGGTTTTGGGTTCGGTTCGGGTGAAAAGTATATAAAAAAATGGTTCGTTTCGTTGTTTTCGGATTCGGTTCGGGTGAAAAGTATATAAAAAATGGTTCGTTTGGTTGTTTTTGGGTTTGGTTCGGGTGAAAAGTATATAAAAAATGGTTCGTTTGGTTGTTTTCGGGTGAAAAGTATATAAAAAATGGTTCGTTTGGTTGTTTTCGGGTTCGGTTCGGGTGAAAAGTATATAAAAATGGTTCGTTTCGTTGTTTTCGGGTTTGGTTCGGGTGAAAAGTATATAAAAATGCTTCGTTTGGTTGTTTTCGGGTTCGGTTCGGGTGAAAAATATATAAAAAAAATGGTTCGTTTCGTTGTTTTCGGGTTCGGTTCGGGTGAAAAGTATATAAAATAATGGTTCGTTCGTTGTTTTCGGGTTCAGCTCGGGTGAAAAAAGTGAAATATATAGGTTCGTTTCGTTGTTTACGGGTGAAAAGTATATAAAAAAGTGAAATATATAGGTTCGTTTTGTTGTTATCGGGTGAAAAGTATATAAAAAAGTGAAATATATCGGTTTGTTTGGTTGTTTTCGGGGTCGGTTCGGGTGAAAAGTATATAGAAAAAGTGAAATATATCGGTTCGTTTGGTTGTTTTCGGGGTCGGTTCGGGTGAAAAGTTTATACGAAAAATGAAATATATCGGTTCGTTTGGTTGTTTTCGGGGTCGGTTCGGGTGAAAGGTTTATAAAAAATGAAATATATCGGTTAGTTTAGTTGTTTTCGGGGTCGGTTCAGGTGAAAAGTTTATAAAAATATGAAATATATCGGTTCGTTTCGTTAGTTTCGGGTTCGGTTCGGGTGAAACGTATATAAAAAAAGTGAAATATATACGTTCGTTTCATTGTTTTCGGGTTCGGTTCGATGATATAAATAATAAAAATTGATTTTTTTAGAATTTTGGAGGGAATTAGGTTGTAGGGGTACATTTGTTAATTATTTGAAACACAGATGTTCTAAATGCACAGCTTAAAATGGCATAATAGTCATTACACAGGTCAACTGGATAGTCAACGTTAGTTTGACTAACGGAAGGGCACATACTGACCCGCCCAAATTAAACAACGATACAACATGCGCAAATACTTTTTCAGTGGTTAATCCATCTCACGAAGATATTACCCAGGGAGGCAAATGCTAATTTTCTCTTTCCATTATTATGTTGCTTGTTTTTGGAGCCGGGGGTCCCTTGGAAGCAGCCTCTCTATATCTCAGTGATAGATGTAAGGTTTGCCTACATCCATCATTCCCAGGCCCTACTAATAATTTTTGCTATGTATGAGATTTACTGGCTATGATGGTTGTTATTTGCGATCTAACTATCTTCACTCCATATTACGTCGTCACCAAAGAAATTCCCGCCGTCCAACAGAGTAGAACCCACTTACATTATTTTATTTAACCTCTTACTCGTGAGTCGTGGCCAACAGATTTATTTGACCGTCTTCCTCGTTTAATTCCAAGTAACGGTCTATTAACACATGTGTGGGAATTATTTATATGATTTATGTATATTTTAGACTCCATCAAAAGAGAAAGACTTTTATGTTGATTCTGAAAGGAATCGTATAAGAGTATTTGTAACACCGCGTCTTTTACCCTTTACAATTAAGGCTTAAAAATACTAACTTAGAAAGTACAGGGACCAAAAGTGTAAATTCTAAAAATCTTCTCCCATCGCGGTACGCGACGGGGTAACAATCAACCCATCGCGTAGCGCGATGGGCTTGCTGAGTCAGTGGACACGTGTCCAACAACGTGTCAACACGTGGCACGTTGTGACAGGCCACGTGTCACCACCGCATAAGGCGGCGTCTTTTTGCGGCGCCGAGGTACGCGATAGGGCACAAGGAACCCATCGTGTACCGCGATGGGGGTCCAATTTTGGCTATAAAAGGGAGGTGATGGGCATGAGCTCCATTCATCCCAAATACACCTCTCTTTACACACACATAGCATTGGAAAACGTGCCCCGTTGCCATAGCAAGCCGACGTGCCATTTTCTCGAAGTTCGTGCAAGAAACGAAGTCATAATCGAGTAGCCAGCATATAATCACTTAAGCGAGTAGATCAAGATCCTGCCTTTTCTTATTATCATTCTAAGCATCCGAATTAAGGTAGGAGTTATGTTTAAGTTATTTGAATTATAGCTTAGACTATCAATCGAGGCTATGGTCTTTAACATTGATCGTATTTTACAAACATTCATTCACAATCAAGTTTTCATAAACGTTACTTCATGATTAAGTAATGTTAAACAAAAGAAATATTTTGACGGGCATGCAGTAATTGGAAGGGGGATATCACTAGTAGTAAGTTTCTTGCCAAGGGAAAAGTAATTCGTATAAATCCCAATCAACCGAGGGACCCGTTTACTTACCTGGAGAAACTTACCAACGTGATTGAACCTATTAGGCCAAAGCATGCTATATCAAACGTCACATAAAACAAGTGTTTTCATTCACAATCAAAGAGAAACGATTTCAAGGTTAAGCTAACAATCATAGCTTAGCATCATTCAAAGCATTCATATGAACCTATTTTTGTATAGGTTAAGTATCATTCACAATCAATCAATCAGTCAAGGTTTTCCAACACCGATGGAACAGGTGAATACGTTAACCTTTTCAATCAGTCAAAACATATTTATACTTAATGAGACGAACGGGTGTTTGTCTTAACGAGTCAATCAATGCCTACATGAGATAATGAAATCTCTAAAACATTATAATACAAAGTAGAGAATATTATCAACTCAGACCGAATTAGCATGTGTATGGATCCAAACATAACTGTTAAAGCTCAATCAATCAATCAAAGGCAATGAAGCCGCAAGCTTAAACGGTCATGACCAGTTCTCAGTTTAGGGCCGTTTGGCTCGGGGAATACCGTTGTGTGTGTAGGGAAGTGGTACATATACCGGAAGTAGAAATACTTCCGCTGAGATTGTCAAGAAAACTACATTTGTATTGTAATCGTCATTCAAAATGTTTTATTGAGTCATACGTGTTCACCAGCATAGCGCTGACGTATTTTTCCAACCCATTGCAGGTAATTAAGCATTAATAGCATTAGCAAGGATTGGAGTCTTATGAAAATAGAAGCACGTACAAGATGGCTCCGTTTTTTATAACTAAAAATCCTTGTAATATGAAACATATGTTTTGTAAACTGATACTCGGGTATTTAATTCCCGAGTAAATTTTAAGGTAAATTAATATTATATTCAACCTAAAGTCTTCCGCTAAAATTAACCCGTATATATATTTACAAAACAGGTACCAACTTGTGGTCACACGCCTAGGCCTGTTCTTATCATCGAGGCTTTGGTCCTCTTTCTTCGTTTTTGATGAGTGCATGTCAAGAACAAGTTATACCTTACTAGGGTTAGCCTTATGCTTTGTTTGTCGATCAGAACTTACCTTCTTCCAAACCAAATGAACATTTTCCTAGATTAAGTTTCATGTTGATGCTTCTAAGGTTTAGGAATATTTCTTCGCTATCACTGATCATTTCTTTATCGTTTTTGCTTTTTATGACCAAGTTATCAATATAAGCTTCCATGTTTCTTCTAATTTGTTTGGAGAATGTATTGTCGATCAACCGTTGGTAAGTGGCTCCAACATTCTTCAAACCAAAGGACATCTTCTTATAACAGAATATGCCTTTGTCGATGTGGAAAGCTATCTTCTCTTCGTATTCTACTTTCATTAGGATTTGATGGTAACCCTTATAGGCATCCAATAAGCATTTGTATTGTAAGCCAGTAAGGGAACTTACTTACCAATCGATTTCTGGCAGGGGCAAGTATCTTTAGGACAAGCTTTGTTGAGATTCTTGAAATCCACACACACTCGCCACGATCCATCGAATTTTTTTAACCATAACCGGGTTTGCGATCCATGAATAGTACCTTACTTCTCGAAGCATGTTGGCTTTGACAAACTTGTCTATCTCGTTACAACCAGTTAGGTTTCTTTCAGCGGCTAAGCTTCTTTTGTTATGGGAAAATGGTTTGCGTGCATGTGAAATGTTCAAGGAATGCTCCGCAAATTCCCTTGAAACCCCTGTCATATCATTTGGACACCATGCAAAAGAGTCTTTACTTTTTTTTTTTTTGTAATAAAGTTATAAGCTTGCTCTTAGTTTTTGAAGGAAGCTTACTATTAACTTTGAAAGTTTGTTTAGGGTAAGTGGGGTTGATGTTCCTCTCCTAGATAGGGCAATATTCCATGTCTTTATTTAGCTCCCAAGACTCTTATGTGGCGGCTATGAGTAGAGCTTCTAGTGTTGGTACTATGGTGGCTATGCCTCCCACGTTTGGAAGCTTCATCATACTGCGAGCTGTAGAAACCATTGCATCGAAGGTGGCAATTCCGGTCCTTTTGATGAATACATTATAGTTTGAAGGGTACCTCACAATGGTGAAGGTAAGCTTCTCAACTCTGGAAAGATATCCGTATCTGAAATGGACATCCAAGGTAAGCTTCCCAAGTGGAATTACCTTTTCCACAGTGAAGCTTTTTAGAAAATTGTTTGTGTCTTGGAGTTGTCTCTTGATTTCTTGAGGGAGTTGTAGGAAACACCTTTAATACATTACTTCTGTTGCCGCCCCAAAATTCATGTACGCTCTGTCTAGTGGAAGCCATCTAATTCAACTTCCACAATGATCGGTGTTGTGATTTTGTTATGAGGATCGGTAGGATGGAAGCATATGCATTGTTGGTTCTAGGCAAGTGAATGTTGGCTTTGTTGCAAATTCGAGCCATATTTACCCAAAAACCTTTTTCCCACCTCCTTTGCTATCTTTAGAATCCTTGAGTAGGTGAGCTAATTCACCACTTTGGACAACTTCTTCTACACGTTTCTTCAACCGGAAGCAGTCATTGGTTTGATGGTTGGTATCATCGTGGAAGGCGCATGCAACAACTCGGATTTTCCAATTTAAGATTTTATCCGTAACCCGATCCATTTTGTGTTCGGAGAATTTTCTCAGTTAAAATATCGCATTTGTCGAGTTATTAATACTTTATTATTATTGTTTATTATATTTGTTTAAATTATCAAAATAACTTTGAATTATATTCAAAACACATCCTAAACTAATAAGCATCGCTTTATTATGTCGTATTTGAACGAAATAATAGGCCCCTAGAATTAGTTAAATGTTATATACGAATAACTGATTGCTTGGTCTAATAAGAGTGGTCAACAAATCCATAGTAACAGTATTAATAACAACAACTATGACATAAATATAACAAGAAAATTGTTAAACAAACTCATAACAATAATTTAAGAACAACTGCATCCACATTAACTTCTTATATATGTATATGATATCATATAATAATCAAAGGTATGATAAGAATTAAGAAATAAAAAAAATGAGGCTTTGTGAGAGTACTCAAGACCATGAGATATGACTGTTCCATAGAAATGAACCCCCTTTCGTGTCGTGAAGGGCCCGTGGGCCGGGCTTGGTGGGCCTGTTTTGGGTAACGGACGAAATGACACGAGGCGTTCCGTCCCATACATGAGAGGAAACTTTATGACCCGTTTATGGGGTCGGGGTTGGTAACCTCATGTTTTCTGATCAACACGTTGACCGGGTCGTGCCCGGGCCGCTCGACGTCAACACAAGTTTCACGAAATAGGACTTGTTACCGGGAAGCATTATCATGGGCGTAGGTGGTGTGCTATGGAATCGTTAGTCAGTCACGATCGTTAGTTAGTCGTGTGTTTAAAACGTAGATCGTGTGTGCTCGGACCCGAATACAGATCGGGCTCGCTCGACATCAACGTTCCAGGTTTCGTTACCGAATGGGTCGACATTAACGGGTATGGAATCATGACTTCATGTCTTCGGGTTAACCAAAAGCCGATAGACCGTAACAGGTTTGTCGAACAACGTGCTAACCTTACCGGGCAACGGGCCAGGTTTGCCGGGTAACGTGGATCTTTACCGAGCAATGTCAACATTTTATCGGGTAACGTGCCAGGTTATCGGGCAACGCCGACATTTTATCGGGTAACGTGCCAGGTTTACCGTTCTTTTAACGGGTAACGTGCCAGGTTTACCGGTCAGCGTGCTTGGTTTACCGTATTTTGCAAGTCATTGTGGCCAGGTTATTGGGCTACGTGACTTGCAAACATGAGAGGAAACTTAATGACCAGCTTATCGGGTAACATGTCAGGATTACAGGGCAATTTGCTAGATGTCATGTGGTGATTGTATAAAACAATAAAATCATGGTGGGTTATACATTCATAGCATCGCAGCTACATGTGCCACATATCCACAGAACTTCATAGTTAAGCGTGCTTGGATGACAAATCAGTTGTGATTCTACACAAACGAAAAATATATATATATATATAAGAAAGATCCTTATTTATATAAAAATCACCTTCCACAACTTTGACTTGCCCACCAATTCCATTTATCAATATCTGATGTCATTTTGACGCGCCTTCCTTAATAAAACCTCAACCTCGTAAATTCCGGGATTTGATTAACAAGCAATTGGCTATAAAAATAATAATGATAATAATCGCTCCCTAAAACCAATTCACTCGTTGCGCAACCCTTGCAAACCCTCCCTGTTCATATTCAAGACCATCGTCGAAACCACCACCTGAACACTCGTGCCACCATCGCTACCTCTTGCCCGAAATCAAAACCGACGCCGCCGTAGTCACACCAGAGCTCGCCGCCACCTTCTGTTCTCTGCCACTACCGCGACACGTTAACGAATCTGCCACCATCGAAGGTAACACCCCAACTAGCGATCGATTTATGTTCTATGTTTAGTTTCTATTGATTTGAACAACAAGTTATCATAATTCTGGTTAATTAACATGTTAAGATATCGAAGAGTAACATATGTTTAAATATTTATTTTTATTCTTAATACCAACTCCATGGATTGATTCACTTGTCATGCATTATTGAAACAAAACAAACCCTTTTGCAAACCAAAACATGTTTTTGGAAATACGTTGTGGGTGGGCCGTCCCATTGGGACTACGTTGGAGTGTTTGGCCAGCCTACTTCACCATATTCTTTAAAAAAAACCTGATTTCTCTACCTTATTTTCCAAGTCATGTTCCAAAGTGCAAAATTTAAAACGTTTTTAAACAGTTCATGAAAATATGATAATTTATGCTTAAAATGGGATGAAGGTTAATTTAACTACAGGATGATGTTTTATATAATGTAAAAGTATTTAATTATAGCCTTAAATAAATAGCGTTATGACACAGTTTGATAATAGATAAATTATAGTGCAAATTATTCATATATGATATATGCATGCGCAAATATTATATATAAATTTATATTTAATCAAATCATTTTTTTCAATTTGTATATTTAATTATTCATTTAAATATTATTATTATAATTACATTTAAATATTTCGTTTCCTAACCAGGGTCCAACGGGTTGTGCATGGCAATGTGTCGACTCCAAAGGGGCAGGGGTATGTCTTTAGCAGGTTAGGGTTTGCAATTCAGAAAGGGGTGGCGGCGCAGCTTGTTGCCCGCCTACCTGCTATGTTGATGTACTATCTATGTTTCTATATAATGAGAAAATTAGTATACTTACAACAAAAAAAAATTGATATTACATTTATGTATTTAAATTGTTTAATCATTTATTCTATCAAGTATAAATTGATTGTATTTTTATAATTAATAAAAGTAATAATTCCTTCAAACAACAGATAACAATAATATTAGTTTTTTTGCAATAATAATAACATTAAAAATCAATCGTCCAATCAATAACGTATTAAATCACAAACATAACTCAAATCACATCGAAATCTTAACTCATTAAATTATGTTATATAATTTATAATTAATTTATATCATTGTATTTAACTAGGAATCATTGCCGGTGTATCCCGAAGGGTTCATCATTCTCAAATCATCATTTATATTCTGTTCATCCGATCAGGTGAGTATCTCAC
Organism: Bidens hawaiensis; assembly: GCF_021521415.1. Lineage (NCBI taxonomy): Eukaryota > Viridiplantae > Streptophyta > Magnoliopsida > Asterales > Asteraceae > Bidens > Bidens hawaiensis. The sequence continues at coordinate 263,026 of NW_027493160.1, read as the reverse complement.
TCCCCCTTTTAACTCATTTTTAACCGTTTTGGGGACATATGCGTTCTATTTATTTTATTACTATAGATTACTCAACTTGCAACTGTTGTCACTTGTGTTTAACAATTTATACCTTACTTGTTATGTGCTTATATGCTTTATGTGAATCGCATTCGGAGAGGCCCAACATAATCTCAGAATAGTATGATCATACGACAGTCGTAATAGCCATCGTCCAATTTATCTGGCGTCGTGCTTATCGACAGCTCATTTTTTTGGTAACCAATGCCCATTCGCATGGCAACGGTTTAGCCTTTTCTTTATGGTTTGATTGATTGCTTATATGCTATGGTTAAATTTCTTATCTCACTTGACAAAACCTATTGTATTTTTGGCGCGTATGCAGGTTACCGCATATTATGATTATCAAGATTGTTTGAAGCAACTTAGGATTCATGTTAGAGAAGATTATACAAGAATTTAAGTTTGGATGTTTATGTTACTGTTTATTTATGAATTTTATGTACTATGATTATTTGAAATTGTTGTACTATTTAAATTGGAATAATAGACATTATAACTTTAAATTATTGCATGATAGTACTTTGAGAGATGTGGGCAATCAGTTCACGCGTCAACATTTTCGTCGTAGGTTGGGGTGTGACAAAGCAAAACTTTCATGCATCACAATTATTCACCAGATTTGATATGGGATGAGGAGGCCAGAAGTAATACTTAATCTCCTCAGTCGCCAAGATTTTTTGTGTAGTTTTAGTCAGAACAGTGAAGATCAACTTTTCCTTCTCTTGGGGTTTCTGTTGTCGAGAAGGTTGGCTTCAGTCATCTACACTTCTATGCTCATAGTGTTTCAGTGAATATTTTTCAACAAAGGACTGGAAACTAGAATTCTTCTCTTCTGAGGAATTATTCCTCCAGTTTCCATATTCATGCTTTCGCGTTTCTTAGTTATCTAAAGCTTCTTCTCCCCAAAGTTAAGCTTCACTTCTCTCGAAGGCTTCCTTCATTGTTTGAGGAATGTTTTCGTGAAACTGCCTATCAAGCTTCATTGCCTTAATAGCATTCATGTAGCCCGTGACACACATTTTTTAAAACCACCTCTATAACTGAGGCATTCTTTTTTATACCTCTCCATGAATATTCTGAGATCCTCATGCTCCCTTTTCCGGATCTGGTGTAGGACCGCAACGTTCTTAGTGTACCTTCTTTGCCGTGTGAAGTTGGTCAAGAAGCTTTGGTAGAGATCGTCAAAGGAAGCTATACTTCTTGGAGGAAGGGAATTAAACCATAGTCTAGCAAGTTATGATAACACTCAGTGTTATTCCACCTTTCGTCGGTAGATTCTCTAGTGAAAATCTGAAGGTGATCTCCGGGGTCTTCCGTGCCATCATAAGCCTTTATGTTGGTTGGCATTTTAATCTTAGTTTGGAACTCGAAGTTTTTTATTTGCTTATAGAAGCAGGATAATGTAGAATGCTTGTAAGGATGATATGGTTCCAAGTGAGTCAAGTCACCAACACTTGTGGCGATTCTTGGAACATGAGTGACCACAGGTTGGCTCACAACAGGGAAGCCTTGAGGAGCTTGCCACTACAGACCTCCCAGCCATTGTTGGTTATAGTAGGACATCATAAGTGAAACCATCTAAGGGTATGTCATGTTAAGGAGTATGACACCCAGCTGCATGTAAGCATGAGGCATAGAACACGTAGCTCCTATTAGAGGTGAGGTAACCATTATGACGTCTGTCAAATTTGTACTTGTATATGAATTCATTTACCGGTATTTTGTAATTTAGATCTCCATTTATTAGGTTTATTGGATTTTAATAATCCCTATTAAATGATATTGGCCGATAATAATAATCCCTATTCATTTTATTGCCACTGGCGGTCCCAAATTTAATAAAGTTGGCCCCTAGTGGTCCCTATTTAAAAAGGACTTAACGGCGTTATACTTTTTCCCAAATTTCAAACTAATATTTTAGGGCTTTTGACCAGAAGGAAGATACGAGCCGATTGATGTAAACTTAGTTCGAATCGGTACTCCAATGACGAAATAATGGTTCAATTCGAGTGTTTGAAATTACAATTAACAAAAATCAAGCCGTGTGGATCACCGTTTCGAGCTAAGTTTTACATCAATCGATTTGTATTTTCCTTTGGATCAAAAGCCCTAAATCATTAGTTTGAAATTTAGAAAAAAAAGTATAACACCGTTAAGTCCATTTTAACGGGGGGTCACTGGGGGCAACTTTTTTTAATTTGGGACCACCAGTGGTGATAAAATGAATATGAATTATTATCGGCCAATACTGTTCAATAGGGATTATTAAAATCCAATAAACCGCATTTATTAATAAAACAGAGTATTTATTGAGTATTTATACTTCTTATGCCGCTTTATTTACTCATTCGTAACTTGTATTTAATGCATCTTGTACCTCTAATTGGTCAAGACCCAACTCTAGGGACCAAACATGCCAATTAGCAAAATTTCCTACCTCAAAAGCCCACTGCGCGTCTAAGGGACTTGTTGAGTCCGCATGGACATGGCTCCATTTGAGGCACATTTTGGTCGCAAATGCCGTTCTCTTATTTGTTGGAACGATATCGGTGAAGCTCAAATAACCGACCCCGATATGGTACAAGATACCACCGAAAAAATCTCTCAAATTCCTAATAATCTGCTCGCTGATAGGAGGCACCAAAGGGCTTACGCCGATAAGCAACAAAGACCCATGGAGTTCGATGTCAGCGACCTTGTTCTCCTCAAGGTTTCACCTTGGAAAGGAGTAGTTCGATTTGGTATTAAGGATAAACTAGCACCTCACTTTGTTGGTCCATTCAAGTTCTCTGAAAGGGTCGACAATGTATCCTGAAGGCTTGAGCTTCCGCAAGAGCTTTAATGCATTCACCCTGTGTTTCATGTTTCAAACCTTCGAAAGTGTCTAGCCGATGAAAGCCTTCATATCCCTATTGACAAGGTGCAGATCGATAAGACGATGCATTTCTATGAGAGATTGGTGGAGATAATGGATAGCAAGGATAAGGAAACCAGGTGTATCCAAAATTTGTTTTTGCTACGGATTTTAATTTCTAAATTCGAGACAAAATTTCCTAAAAGTTAGGAAAGCTGTGACATTCGTCAAATTTGTTTTTGTATTTGAATTTGTTTACCCTATTCGTTTTGTAATTCAGATATTCAATTATTAATAAAGTGGAGAATTTATTGAGATTTGTACTTATTATGTTGTCATAATGTTATTTACTCGTTTGTAACCCATATTTAATGTATTTTGTACCTCTAATTGATCAAGAACCAACTCCAGGGACCAAATATGCTAAATACCAAAATTTTCTGCCTAAAAATCCCACTGCTTATTGGTGGATTGGGGGGGGATTCTTCTCTTTTCGTGACATGTGGGGACCTTGTTTACTCCGCGTAGACCTAGCCCCGCCACGCTTCGTGGGTAATAGTATGCACCCGCTGCGACACGTGGCTGACTTTGCAGACACTTTCTTTGGCTCCTTTCACGACTAGTATCATGTGTTGACCGATTTATCTCTTTTTAATTTGATTTGGATGTTGCAAAATTATCCTAGACGCTATTCTAACATGTATGCATGATCCCTTATCTTTAATTTTTGTCATAAAAATTATTCAATTTGAAAATTTCATGTTATCATGCCCAAAGACTAGCCATCTGACTAGTCTTTTTGAAATTACTCCTTTAATCATTGTTATTAGCAAAATTATGAGTATAAATAGAGCACTCTACCTATGTTCATCCTTTCTCACACCACAATTCAAGTAAATCTTTGTATTATTGTTGCAAATTTTGCATTATTATCAAGTTTGACTTTTCAAAGTCAAGTCGTGAAGTTCAAGGCTTTTTTTATCTTTCTTGTGCTCATTTTCCGGGTATGTTAGAGTTTATATTTCTGCGTGCTCAGTTCATTTAGAACTCAATGCTATGTTAAAATCAATTTAACATTATTGTTGGTTCATAAAAAAACGAACTTGACTCGCTTACGCATTTATTCAGTTTGGTTTAGTTATTCTCTACCCAATATTTAAAACTAATTATTTTCATCTCACATATTGAAATGTAATATTTTTACCATGTCGGAAACAAATGTCACACCCAACCATAAGGGTCTGGACGTATGAATAATAGTTGGTATCTTAGTTTTGAAAATATATCAGAGTTTATTTTGTTGCAGCGGAAATTTTCTTTTGTTAAAATATTTCTTTATATAAACATGGATTTAAATACCCGTGATAGTACAAAACGTTGGTTTTACTTAATTTTGTTTTACAAGGAGTTTAACATAAATGAGCCCACAGATTCTTCTATATCTCCAACGAGTTGTCTCTCGTTACTCTATTGGTACTATATTGATTACCTGAAAATGTTTAAATAATACGTCAGCAAAAAGCTGGTGAATAACATTAACAGACACAAAGTATTTTACATTGGCAAGAATATAAAACCCGTTAAATCATACTTTGTATTAGTATATCTACACACTCAGCGGGACTACTTCACATAAGTGTACAACCACGGAGCACACTAGTCTTTTTACTCAGGTTAACCGTAGTTTTACGTATGCCTATAGCCGAGTCTCTTTTCTAGCCATGTTACGGTTTCATCCGTCACACATTCATGATTGGATCCAACTATGCATGCACTTGTGGCCTGGAAGATTTTTAGTAGATTACTTTTACGCATCAAACGTTTTGAAAACCATTCAAGCCATGTGTTTGATTTTTAAATCATTTATAAAATTGCTTAACGCCTTCACGCTAGTTTTAGAGTAATGTATTCACCTTTCTTCTTGGTCGGTGATTCGATTATGATAACTTCTCGGGTTTTTGATTCTTTAACCTATAATAAATAGGTTTGTATAAACAATTGGATTTTCTAATGATCCAGCTGCAGACCACACTGGCCTGGTTCTATTTATTTAAACCTTGTTAAAACATTTAAATTTTATTAACAAGTTTAATTTCTATTAAAATAATAATATTTGGTTTGATATGGACCGTCTAATAATGAGATGGTCGGTCTCATTCTAGGTTTTGCCCCGTTTAAGGATTTGGTGATGAGGGTGTCACATATTTTGTGACGGACCGTCTGATGATGAGACGGTTCGTCTCATTAGTCTGCTTGACCCGTTAAGGAAAATAATCATATTGAACTTGTTTCTAACACCTGTTTATATGTTTAAAGATCATGTATATGCTTAAAACACTTAGTATAATTGATGTTAATCCTTCTTATTGAGGTTCGATCGACAATAGCTTGGATATTCGCTTAAACATATAAAATGAACTTAAACGAGTGTTAGAACATGCCTACCTTACTTCCAAGCTATTTCAACACCTAAAAATGATTGGAAATGAACTCTCAAGTACTTCTGGAATACTTGATCAGGGCTCCTACTTGATTAGAACACCTTATTCTCGCTTGAACTTTCTTATACATTTCAAGAACATCAAGAACAACTTCCTTTCTTATTCTTTGAGTGTGGAATGATTATGGTATGTTATGTGCATGATATGGACTTCCATAGGCCAAAACGAAAGGAATGAGTTAAAATCGTCGTTTTCGCGTTTGGTCGAGTTTTGACACTTCTTGCTGACAGGGCGGTTAGACGTGCCGTCTAATAATAAGATAGCCAGTTTCATCAGGACGTCACAAAATTGTAAGCGGATATGACTCCCCGTCACAAGTTATAACTTAATAACCAAGTTTACTTTAAGACGGACCTTTTAATAATCAGTGTTGTAAGACCTCGGTCCCGGTGCCCTACTTTAGTGTTGAATTTACTCATAAACACATATCTAAATATCAGAGTGAATTCAAACTTTTCGCGGAATAATTAAAACGTCAATCATTCATACAAAAACATTTAAAACTTATACATGTCTTTAAAGTTCAAACATCACTAAACATATAACTTCAAATCTTTATATGTCGGCTTTTTCTTCAACCATGTGTGCTCTTCAAGCCAGCTGTCTCATCCTATTAGCCTGCGTGCATACTAAAATTCAGCTACGCTGAGTAAATTCTAGTTAATCAGGCAACATACATTACATTCACATACTTATATATCTATATATGCGATAGTGTGTTTTGCATACAATTATTAGTGTTGTATTTGCATATATTCAATAGTGTGTATTATATAATGCATTTGTGTTGTATTATATGCAATAAAACACTATTTTATATATACAATACACATTAATGCACATATGCATTACATCGACAGTTTTTTTTTCAAGGAACAATATCATCTTATTAGAAGGAAAGAAAAAAATTGCAAAATATTATTTGTAAAAAAAGTTAAAAATAATTCTTTAGAAGTTCTCTAGTTCTCTCTTTAAAAGGAGTTCTATTTAGATCCCACCCCTATATATATACATAGGCACACACACACAAACGTATTCGAAGACACATATTACATACTAAACATGTTTACCTTTCTTTCATACATACATACATACATACATACATACATACATACATGCATGCATGCATGCATGCATACATACATACATACATACATACATACATTTTTTCTTTCTTTCATACTTTCATTCATACATAACTATCCATACGTTTTAAAAAACATTTCGCACTATAACCTTAGCGTATATTATTAGGGTATGTTCCCTACATTCGCGTATATTATTAGGGTATGTTTCCTATATTCACATATATTATTAGGGTCTGTTGATGTGCAAAAACGCGGTCTATTAAAAACCCAACTTAACCTAGACATTATAGTTTTAAATTTATAAATCTAGACTCTCTTAATGCTAGACCACTCAGACAAGTGTACCTATCGACTGTAGTAAAGCCTAATGAATTCCGGATATCGAACCCACAGGCCACAGGACACTAGCGACACCTAAACTAGACTCTGACTAATAACTTAAATAAACAGATTTAATTGATTTTTATGTTTTTAGTTATTAACTATAAACTAAAGAATACATAAACTAAAATTAGACACGAACAAATCAGGCATGAACTTAAATAGGAAAAACAACTACCTAGGTAAGGAATCCTACTAGTCAACTCGTAAACTCTCGAAATTGGATTTATGATTGGTACCAGATTCTAAAAACATGAAACATAAGAAATGACTAAAGTATGTTAGATCACCTCCCGGTCTCACCTCATCTAACTATGCTAAGGTACCCAAAGACTAAATCACCTCCCAGCCTCTCTAATCACAATATACCTTAAGGCGTAAAGGGGTATTCTATTGAATTCAGTTATAGTTCAGATCTATAAGAGTCTAAGGGAATCTAAAGTACTTCACTCCCATGCAATCACTACCCAAACCCGTAAAAGAGCAAAGCAGACGACACTTAATTACCTACTGGTCTCTCAAGTGTGAGAATACTAAGTATATCTAAACATTCAATTACCGTTCCTATGGAATACGTTAACAATATACCATAAACTAGTTGTAAACACACAGTAAACAACTTAATAAGCATCCATACATGAAAGACATTCACAAAGACGCATAAGGAATAGCAACTTGATTATAAATTAATACCAAATACGCATATGCATCATATCCAAACAACAATAAAAACTTTATCAAAGCATGAACCAACCAATAATAATCCAAAACCAAAAATAAAACAAGTCTAAAAAGTATTAATCCAAATCCTGGCAGTATAACAGTTTAGCCAAGCATAATAATGAACAAAACAAAGAAAAAATAAATAATACGTTTCATCGTAAAAGAAATAAAATTAACTGGGCTACAAATTGTGAGCTTAAATTAATTGAGTTGTGTGTCTGCTTGCTTCTTAATTTTATTTCTAGTCGTGACTTTGTTAAGCTCCTAGCGAGAGAGCTTGCTTCATTTTTTTGGGCAAATCCCCAAATTGTCCACTTTTCTCCTTCAAGTCAAGGGTTTGTCTACACCCAAGAAAAATTCCAATATTGTCCATCTACAATACCGGCAGATCCTTACTTATTCTCTGACACCCGACGTTTTTTTCCAACCAACCATCAAGCACCACCTGTCACTTTTAAGGGAGGATCCGAGTGTAAGTTGAAATATAAGTTTACCGTAGACTTTATTTACATCCGCATGTTCCCGTTGTTTCCGACGGTCAGAGATCGTGTCGCAGTCGAAAACTACGGTATGGCAAAAGACACGGATCTTCCATGTTTTCCGGCGACCGTGCTTATAAAGACCTACCCGCAAGTTTTGATATTCCGGCGAGAAAACCGTATCCTTTCATGTATTCCGGCGACCTTATATTCCGGCGTCCCAACTTATTATTCCGGCCTCATAACATCTTAATCCGGCGTCCCAACTTATTATTCCGGCGTCCTAACATATTTTTATCCGGTGTCCAACCTTATATCCCGGCGTCTCAACTCTTATATAACGGCGACAAATCTTTTATATATAACCATCTATTTAATATTTTTGTTTAAGTTAAAATATAAATAAATATATTTATTTTCATCTCAAAAATACATTTTGTTTAAGTTTGTATATATTATGTATTTCATTACCTTTAATATATTATGTATTACTTTTCACTTCAAAAATACATTTTAGTTAAGTTGGTATATATTAGTTTTAAAAATATATGGGATGGATAGAAATTAACATTTTGTAAAACTGGTTTTATTGTTGGTTGGATAGTAATTAGCAAGGAAACTAAGTTAGGGTGAAGATGTACATGGATCGGTGTCTATTTAGACCCTCCAAAGTCCAACCTATTCCTCAACGTATTCTTATTAACTTTGTAAATTTTTTAAACTTGTATAATAAATTCCTATTTATTGTTTTATAACTTTTAGTTTCCGTGTTAACCCTATTTGGTTTGATATAATTTATCTTACCAAATTTGATTTGAGTTTAAAGGTTTATTCAAATTTCCGAGTAACCATATATTAACTTTTAGTATTCCGAGTTATCCCTTATTTTATTTAATTTTTGTCAGTTTCTTCTTTAAAATTTAAACATACACATAAAATAATAAGTACATAATAATATGTTAAGACGTTGGAATAATAAGTTGGGACGCCGGAATAATATGTTATGACGCCGGAATAATATGAGATGTAAATAAATATATTTATTTATTTATATTTTAGCATAAACAAAAATATTAAATAGATGGTTATATATATATATAAGATTTGTCGCCGTTATATAAGGGTTGAGACGTCGGGATATAAGGTTGGACGCCGGAACAATATGTTAGGACGCCGGAATAATAAGTTGGGACGCGGGAACAATATGTTATGACGCCGGAATAATAAGTTGGGACGCCGGAATATAAGGTCGCCGGAATAAATTAAATGGTCGCCGGAATACATGAAAGGATACGACTTTCGTCGGAATATCAAAACTTGCGGGTAGGTCTTTATAAGCACGGTCGCCGGAATACATGGAAGATCCGTGTCTTTTGCCGTGTCGCTGTCGGAAACGACGGGAACATGCGGATGTAAATAAAGTCGCCGGCAAACTTATATTTCAACTTACACTCGGATCCTCCCTTAAAAGTGACAGGTGGTGCTTGACGGTTGGTTGGAAAAAAACGTCCGGTGTCAGAGAATAAGTAAGGATCCGCCGGTATTGTGGATGAACAATATTGGAATTTTTCTTAGGTGTAGACAACCCCTTAACTTAAAGGAGAAAAGTGGACAATTTAGGGATTTGCCTTTTTTTTTTCTTTCGAAATGTGGTGCCATAACAAAAGGGTGCCCCCTGCCTAGCGTCCCAATCTGTCGTCCCCTGGCAGCATGTTTAGGGTCTGCTTCTGCCTCCTTTTCTGCTCGACCCCACCAAATAATTATGTTGGCCCCTCACCTTGTAACTTCATTAGTGGGCTTTATTTTTTTAAAACTGGGCTCGTGAATAGCAACTTCCAAATCATGTATTTTCCTTGTTTTGTACTTTGTAGAAGCTGCACGTCACAAATAGAGTTTTGCAAATTTTTAATTAACATTCATGATTCAAAACAACATCAAATAATTCGTTTGCTTATCTGTAAGTAAAATTGGGTACACCATATTTTAATATGTGATCTTAAGTTTAAATAAATGGGTGATAAATAAAAGTATAATATAATAAGAATAACGATAATGGTAAAACCAACCCCAAAGCTACTAAAAATGTATGAAATATTTATATAAAAATATGTATAACTAGTTTTTAGGCCGTGTGTTACGCGGGTTATTTTTAGTGCTTTTGTTTTTAAATTTTTATGAATATATGCTATTTTTGTATGACGTGTTTAGGTATTAATAGTCAAACTTTAGTTAATTTATTTTATTTACATTTTGTATTCTCAATATTGAATCTTGGCTGTTTGTTTCTAAATATTAGATTAAATTGGCCAGTTAAGAGGATTGCAATTTTATTGCAGAATCAACAGTTACAAATATACAGTTTTGTGTGGATTTTAACATGATTTTGAGGGTTTAAAAACTTCATTTAGTACTATGGATTTAAGATCATTGAAGTTATATCACTTGTTTTTCTACACTTCACGTCATAATTAAATAGTTTGTAGCTATTTCTCTATCTATTAGGTCATGGGGTATACTTTAACCATTACATGGGTTAACATGACATGACACTTTAAAGATGGATTAAACCACTTCTCACTTGTGTTAAGTGTGTTAAAATGACCCATGGATTATGCTTCTAACGGGTTAAAAGGAACAATATGCATTAAATATGTATTAATTACTAATTGATTTGATATTATTTATTTTTATAATTAAACTAACAGTTTGATTTTAAATTAAATATTAATAGGAGAGAGATGTAGTTAAATGAGTTAAACCATTTTTTTTGGATGACATAGAGTGAAAGAGAAAAAATGAGTGATGTAGAGCTTATGTGGAATTAAGATGGGTTAGAGTATAGCTCATGACTTTACAGTAACTTAAAAAGCCAATTATTTTAATAACCTTCAACCTAATATAAAGAAACGTTGTATACATGAAGACCGTTTGTCCCTTGCAACCAACACTTGAAAGACCTCATAAATTGGTAACCTATAGCGACTTCCATAAACTCATCATTGACATCAAAATACTCTTCACCATCAAGACGATGTTGCAAGACGGTATAGACACAATCTTCTTCACATTCTCAGTAGTTCCATTCTACATATAACATATGAGCAAAATCAAGTTAAAAAATATACTATAAGCCCGTTCCATATTTTACAATAAGTATAATAAGAAAAGAGATCCATGTAGATCCTATGATTCAAGTAATAAAACATGTTAAGAACAATACATAGTAAATATGTCAATAATTACAAAAATTATATATTTTTTAATACGGGCTAGCAGTTAGAGCTAGTAATCCTATACAAATGGTAGATCGGGCAATATTAAAACACAAAGTAATAAACTTCACTCGTATCTAAAAACAAATCTAATCTGAAATAAATGCTTTGTTTATTTATGGTGTTAGGCCAAAGTATGCACACACCTATTTAAACTGATTTACTAGTATTCATTATTATAACACCATAGTTTTAATAATCAACTATTCATGTTAACAAAGGAAAAGGTTGAACCTCAAGTGTTGGCCGGTCAGTCCGTTTGACAACATTGAAAATAAAGAAGATTGCATGCTTTCTTTCTTGACTGCACGTAACACTTTTTGAGATAGTTATAGTTGATGGTGCTTAAGATAAGGTACACATGATATGTCTAATAAACTCCCTGCAAAACATCTCTAGTAATCACTAAAATATGAGATGTTGCATTTAAACAATAAACCAACAGAAACAGCATATATATAATAATATATACACCCAATGCTTTTATCCTTAAATTTCCTAATTGACAGGCAAATATGTGCGATCCCCTAAAGGGTGTCTTTCTTCTTAACAACCCAAATTTAACACAAATTAACATAAAAAATGATTAGATCAAACCTATATATATATATATAATCAGGATCATGAAAGAATCTTTTTAAAATTGAAAACTATGAGAACCATTTTGGACCATAAAAAACCTAAAAATAAAAAAAATCATAAAATAAAAAAAAACACAAAAATCAAAAAAGTAAAAAAACCAAAATTCTTATTTTATCATCCCGGTTTCATAAAAAAAACTCGGTTTACCTAAAATAATATACACATATGTATAATATATACATATATGTACATTTACATGTTTTTTTGTACACATGTGTATAATTTAAGATAAATGATATTGTACATATGTGTATATTACGTAACTAAAAATGATATAAAATTATACATATGTGTATAATACGAGGTTTTTTTTTTCTAATTTTTTTAATAAAACCGGAATGAAATATAAGAATTCTGGTTTTTTTACTTTTTTAAAATTTTTATTATTTTTTGTTTTATGATTTTTTTAAATATTTTTAAAGGTGTTTTTAGTGGTCTAAAATGGTTCTCAAAGTTCTTAATTTGCAAAGGGTTCTCTTAGGATCCTTACATATATATATATGTATCTATAATATATATAAACGAAAACATAAAAATCCTACGTGTCGCGATGTGGTCCCTCCCCCTTTTTTGGAGTCACCAGATTTGCTTGATTTTTAAATGGAGGCTTCTCATGCATTTGACCCGTATTCACGGGTATGGGTCTTACCAAACCCAGATATTCCTTAAACGGGTTATAACATCTTATTAAATCAAAATTATTCTCACCAAATTATTGATGTAAAAATCCTATAAAATAGGATATACTAAATTATTATATGATTTTTCTTAATTAAAATATATTATTTATAATTAAGAAACAATTTTATAGTAAAAACATAAGCGGGTCTTGGGTCTCACCAAAACCAGATAACTTTTAAACCGGGTTATAACATCTTAGTTATTTGTGAAAGGGTTCTCTTAGGATCCTTACATATATATATATGTATCTATAATATATATAAACGAAAACATAAAAATCCTACGTGTCGCGATGTGGTCCCTCCCCCTTTTTGGAGTCACCAGATTTGCTTGATTTTTAAATGGAGGCTTCTCATGCATTTGACCCGTATTCACGGGTATGGGTCTTACCAAACCCAGATATTCCTTAAACGGGTTATAACATCTTATTAAATCAAAATTATTCTCACCAAATTATTGATGTAAAAATCCTATAAAATAGGATATACTAAATTATTATATGATTTTTCTTAATTAAAATATATTATTTATAATTAAGAAACAATTTTATAGTAAAAACATAAGCGGGTCTTGGGTCTCACCAAAACCAGATAACTTTTAAACCGGGTTATAACATCTTAGTTATTTGTGAAACCCTTTTATCATCAAACTCTAAGTATATTATAAGTTTCCTTACAATAAATAAAATTAAACTCAAAAACGTATATAAATATCAAAAACGAACTATGTAAAACAGCCCACGTAACACGGGGGATAAAAACTAATATATATATATATATATATATTGTTGATCAGAAAGAACCCAATTTATAAACACAAGATCACATGTTGAATACAACCCAAAAGTTACTGATTACAGTCTTACAAATTCGAACCAAAAAGTCTTGCTAAACTTTAATATAACAATCCCACATGAAGACGCAAAGTTAAAAAAAACTCAAGTCTTTTGATCACTGTTTGGAGATTAATTTAATAAACATGCATTGATTTTACAATTTTTAATTGAACACAAAACTTATTTCAGCAACAGGATCTCTAAAATCATGATTACAAACAAATCACGCAACGTGTTAAAAGATCTAGGAAAAAGAAACAAATCTCAACTGTAGGGTTGCCTCAGAAGTTATGTTTATGTGTGCACCCTTTTCAAACTCTAGAATTTGATTTTTGATGAGATAAGATATTTACTTCTTGAGGTTATAAATTAAAAGCAAATGTTACTTAAGATTTCATGGTAGACAATTATATAGATAGTTAGATTTAGACCACATCATCTGTTCCATTTATTCGCATTTATTATTAGGGCTTGTTCCCTTCTAGAACTCTCTTATTTTCATTAATAAGTTCTTACTAAAAACCTCATCAGAAAACTGAAGTTCAAACCCCCGTATATGTTTACAGCGTATAAGTCTGCATATGCGTCGTGTATTCTGTATAAGATATGTGCCGCATATGTCCAACATATGCGCCGTATAAGTTTCTAACATATGTGCCGTATATGTTACAAACATATACGTCGCATATACATATACGCTTCAAACTGCAGATCTGGTCATTTACAACGCGTTTTTAGGGTTTTTTCGCGAATCCGGCGCCGTCAGTCGTTGTTGGCCACCGCGTTTGGCTAGAATTTGATAGTCTTTGACATAGGTAGACTTAATTGATCTATAAACAAGCTAAGGTGACCCTGAAGCTCATTTAATCATCGATTCGTTCTAGATCTAGATTCAAATGGTTCAAACAACGCCCCGGGGCTGCGGCGTCGGTTTCTATGGCATTGGGTCAGCTGAGATAAATAATATTCTACCTTTGGTTGGTCTTGGTTCGGAAGAATGAGGGGTGTAGAGAGCGTTTGGCTTAAGTGTGTGTTTTTGCGTGTGTATGCTAAGGTGATGAATGGATGAAAATGAAAGGGATGTAGGGTTTAAAGTGTATTTATACCCTAGGTCCATGGACCCTTAAGCCTATTAGAGAGCGTTTAGCTTAAGTGTGTGTTTTTACGTGTGTATGCTAAGGTGATGAATTGATGAAAATGAAAGGGATGTAGGGTTGAAGTGTATTTATACCCTAGGTCCATGGACCCTTAAGCCCATTATCTCCCTAAGTCCTTGATTTATTCTAAGTTCATCTATTTTAAGCCTACCATCCTTTATTACTTTATTATTTAATTATTTTAAAAACGTCGGATGTTACAAGTGTTGTAAACATCGTTAGTTGCTAGTCGGTCGGTATGTTGGGGACTAGCGATCAGATCGGATTTTAATGCATAATTTTCAGTTTTATATATACAGACACACATTTTTACATGTAATTTTCTAGTATTGTACATACATAAACACATTTTGGTCAGAACTTGGTCGTAACTGTGACACTCGTCAATTTCAGGTTAACTCTGTTAATTCAAACTCCGTCAATTCAAACTTAAGATCACTTGATCTATAACGCACATCTCATTACATTTAAACTGGGGTTTTAAATGACGCTTGACAATCACTACACATGTAGTCTTTCGGATTGCACCGAAACGCACACGAGTCGACTCAAACCATTGGTGAACAAACGACAAATATCAAAACAATAAATACTTGATAAGTATGTGTTATAATCTATATGTTACTTGATATGTATGTGAAATACTAAACACAAGAGGCAAGGGTTATTATTTTGCACTAGAAAGTGAATGACTAAAAGGTTAGGGGGTGAAGTGTAACATAAGATAATACTTAAGCATATTATTACACAACCCTAATCTCCTCCCACCCATTCTCACGGCTGCTCTCCCTCCCCTCTCTCCCTTTGGCGATCGTAAACCCACACACACACACACACAAGATAATTTTCAAGCTTGTTGTGAAGAATTGAAGGTTCAAGAAGCTAACTAGGTAATAGAAACACCATATCTAATTTATTCTATCATTTAATTGTATGATTAAACCTGTAATCATAAATCCTAAGTGTTAAATATGTTGTTTGTTGATGATTTAGGGTTACATGCATGATTGTTAGTTCATAGGTTAATTGTTTATTGAGTTTTGATGAAAACTGATGCTGGACAGATTATTGAATTCGTGTTTGGATGACTGTAACTCGCTGTTAATGTTATGTTTTGATGCGATTGTTTATTCTATAATATACTAGGTCGAGTCTAGTTTCTGAAAAGTCTGAGTTTGTAATTTTTGGACGTATAAAAGTTTGTTTTTATTATTTTACAAAACTGTTGTGCAAGGCTGATTTGGGAGACCTGCTGATAGGCTGTTTTGCGACTAAGATATCTCATAAACTACAAGACCAAATGGATTGGTTCCACTTCTGGAAGAAAATACATTGAGTTAGGAACCTAACCCAATTGGTCTTGCATTAATTGGATTTTCATTTAACGGGAATAACAAATAACATTCTGTTGCGCACGATTTTGACTGCTGTGAGTTTACTGTAAAGTTTTGGTCTTTGTGAGAAATCTATGTGGAATAAAAATACAATAAAAATAGTTCTGGAAACCTAACTCATGTGTGATTTTGTGACGATTTTTGGTGAATTAATTGATATATTATGATCTGTTGAATAGAGTAATCTTTCAAGTAGAAATCTGTCTTGATAAAACTAGCTGCTGAACTATGTGAAAATACATGAAACGTGCTTGTTGTTAGATAATTGCTATGTTTTTGACTAAATTGCCCTTGTGGGGAATGATTGCTAGTAATGTACAATGTTAGTACTTGATACTTAAGTAGTTGTATACATATGTAACGTGTCACAAATGTGTTTGTCGAGTCACACATAATTCACAAATGAAACACGAAACGTATCTCATGCATAGGTATTATGTGCCGAGTCTAGAGACTCAATAATAGTTCCAACACTTAGAAAATATCATTCTTGTTTTAGAGCGCTAGTGAGGATTTTCTGTGACGCGCATCTCTCGGTTGACTTGTTTTTTGAATTCTTCGCAAACAGTGAGTTTCACGTTCCCCTTTTACTCTTTTAAACCTTTTTACTTGGGAGAGATAACATACTCCAAAACGCTTTAGATGTTGTTATTAATTATATATCACTTGTAAGGCTAAGTGGCAAGCGAACCAACTAAAGTCCTTCATAACATCGAACCGTTTAATATTTGGATAATAGAGAGTCACTGTTGAGTAGTACTACTGGGTTTGACAAACCCCACCCAACTCTAAACTCGACTGGAGGTCGAGTGGGTGTAATTTTGGCTAACACATTTTCCATGGTCGTGGTAGACATGGTGGCAAGGCAATTGATAAACAGTCAGCTTCGGTGTCGAACACTTAGTAATACTTGTTTTATAGGCTAGCTACCTATCGATATATAATTGATTTAACACTATCTGGTAACGCAAACGCAAACGCAAAACGTAAACGCAAACACTTAAACGCAAACGCCAAACGCTTTATTTATATAAACTTGTGAACTCACCAACCCTGTGTTGACACTTTTAGTATGTTATTCTCAGGTAGCCGAGGCGGGCGCGCGGTATAGGAACATGCATTTCATTGAACTCTATCGTTTTTGCAAACTGTTATTATTAGGGTTTTAAGTCGTCCTGCGTGACGCAACTCTTGGTTTACGAATTTACGCTTCCGCACTTATTTAAACTTAAATGTTTTCGTGGTTTGAAAATTTTATTTATGGTGTTTGATTATAACTAATGATTCCGATCCTGTTAGTTCACACCCTCTGACGGTAAAACTCCGTTAGTGGATTTTAAGGGTGTGACAGTAACCTCACTAGAAAACCTCTGGAAATATTTGATTTTGGTCGGAGTCACTCCGAAACCGCTGATTTTGGTCGGAATCTTGCCGAAAACCTCCGATTTTGGTCGCATTTGACCATTGACCGATTAATTGGCCGATTAGCCTAAAATTAATAATTGAAGTGGGGACTAGCAATTAATCGAGGATTAATCAGCGACTAGTCGAGATTTCTGCAACACTGCTAATAATGAGACGGTCCGTCTCATCTGAAGTTTGGAAAATTTCAAATTAGACGCTGGACTTTAAGCTTGGATTTGTTACTATTTAACCCCTCAACTTATAAAGTTCTCAAAAATGGAACAGAAGTGTTTAGGGATGTTACGTTCTCTCCACCTTTAGAATAATCTTGTCTTAGAGATTTATTGAAACAAGTGTGGGTACTTCTTCCGCATTTTTATTCAAGTTCCTATGTATATTCTGGACCACACCGAGAGTTCCATCAAACTTTAATGAGTTTTAGTCTCCTTCGTTGGAGAAATTTGACTTGGTTGTCCTTAATTTGAATTGGTTGTTCTACAAACTTGAGCTTTTTATTTATCTGAACATCTTTTAAAGGCATTTTAAGAGATTCGTCAAGCAAACACTTACATAGGTTTGACACGTGAAATACATTGTGTACTCCTTTCATCTCCTCTGGTAGTTCTAGTCGATAGGCAACTGGTCCAATCCTTTCGAGAACCTTAAAGGGTCCAACGAATCGAGGACTCAACTTTCCTTTCTTGCCAAATTGAACTATGCCTTTCCAAGGTGATACCTTTAGTAAGACCTTGTCTCCTTCCTGAAATTCTAATGATCTTCGATGAACATCAACAAAACTTTTATGCATTTCTCCGGCTGCTTTTAAACGTTCTCAGATCGGTATCACTCTGTCAATCGTATTCTGAACTATTTCAAGACCTGACATTTTATTTTCTCCGATTTTAAACCAACATACCAGTGTTCTACATTTATGCCCTATAATATTTCAAATGGCGCGACATGCATACTTGTGTGATAGCTATTGTTATAGGAAAATTCCATTATGGGTAAACGGGTATCCCAACTACCTCCAAAATATATCATGCAAGCTCGGAGCATGTTTTCCGGTGTTTGAATTATTTGTTCACTATGTCCATCAGTTTGTGGATGATAGGCCGTGATTAAGTTTAAGCGTGTATCCATCGCCTTTTGACAACTTTTCCAAAAGTGTGATGCGAATCGACTATCTCTGTAAGAAATAATGGATAGTGGCAAACGATGTAAATATAAATGTTATCCACATATAATTGTGCTAGTCTGTCCATATTGAATGATTCCTGAATTGGAATAAAGTGAGCAGACTTTGTAAGTCTATCAACAATAACCCAGATTGCATCATTTTGTCGAAAGTTTTAGGTAACTTCAGGATAAAATCCATGGTTATCGCATCTCATTTTCAAATTGGTATCTCTGGTTGCTGTAATAAACCTACCGGCCTTCGATGTTATACCTTAACTTTAGAGCATGTTAAGCATTTAACAATATAGTGGAAATATCTCTCTTCATTCCTATCCACCAATAATCATTTTTAAGATTATGATACATCTTGTCACTTCCGGGATGCATCATGTATTTGGATTTATGACTTCTTCAAGAATCGTTTCTCGTAAGTTTCCTATGATTGGTACCCGTACTCTGTTCCCTAGTCTTAGAATATTATCGTCACCTTTGACTAATGAGTCAATTATACCATTTCGCTTTTCTTCCGCAATATGATCTTCTTCTATTGTTTCTTTTGAGCATTCTTTATTTGTTTGATTAGGAAAATCTATAGCTCTAATCTTAATGCTCTAACCCGCTTGGGTTTTTCATGTTCTTTTCAACTTAATGTGTCGGCTACTACATTAGCTTTACCCTTATGATAGACTATTTCACATTCATAATCGTTTAGAGTTTTCATCCATTTTCTTTGACACATATTAAGTTCTTTATGATCAAAGATATGTTTTAAGTTTTTATGATTACTTTATACGATTAATTTAACTCTATATAGATAGCGTCTCCATAAATTCAGCGCGAATATTATGGCATCTTATTCAAGATCATGAGTTGTATAATTCTTTTTGTGTACTTTTAGTTGTCATGAAGCATAAGCTATAACCTTGTTTCCTTGCATAAGGACACAACCTAACCCTGTATAAGACGTGTCACTATATACTACAAAGTTTTCTATACCTTCTGGCAAAGAAAATATATGTGTATTTGTAAGTTTTTACTTTAGCATATTGAATGCCTCTTGTTGTTTGTGTCCCCACTCGTATTTGACACTCTTACGAGTTAGTGGGACAACTATATGGGAAAAATTCTCTATGAATCTTCTGTACCAACCTGCCAAACCTAAGAAACTTCTAACTTCGGTTGGCGTTTTTGGAATCTCCCATTTAACTATAGCTTCTATCTTTGTCGGATCTACTTGTACACCATTTGCATTGACCACATGTCCAAGAAATTGTACTTAATGGAGGCAAAATTCACATTTGGATAATTTAGCATATAATTTCTCATTTCTACATAATTCGAGTAAAATCCTGAGATATATTGTGACATCCCACATTGGTTGGGGATGAGAACTAAGCATTCTTTATAAGGAGGTGGATTGATGACTGTCGTTTTAATCATTCAAAAACCTAATTAAACTAAATAGTTAGAGTAAGTAGGGTATCGTATCCACGAGGAGCATGTAGTGAGTATTACAAAGTTTGTTTGATTTTTAATATAAAATTAACTAACTAAGATGGACAAACGATGTCAAGTAAAATTTGAAAGATTGATTTAAAAATCAGTTTAAGGAAAACGCAACCTCCTCCGGGTTTCAGTTCTAGGTTTCACACAAAACTCGTTTGATTAATTGGACACCACATAGACATGGTGTTGGAAAGTCAGTTAATTTAGGTGGTAGTTAAAAATAGATATTTGTCATGGATCTTTTAATATTCAATTACCCTATTTACTAGTGTGAATCAACCTACTCTATGTCACCCAACAAGCTACTAGGTTTTGTCATCAACCGAACAAGTTGTAAAGCAAGGATTACTAACACAAGCAAATATTTCAAATAAACCAACACATCAATATGTTCATACAACGTTGTTAATGTCAAGAACAAATCCAAACATGAATAAAACAAAGTTTAATGTTTAACCTAAACGAACCACTCACCCGGAGAAAGTTACAAGATATTAGCCTTGCATCATTATGGTGATAGCTTTTTGATTTACGTGCCAAACAGCCAAGGGGCTGCTACGTTCTGCCATATTGCCGTTCACCCTCTGCGTAACCTCCAAATCTCGTCCACCCACGATATGCTTTCTTTCATCTTTTTATTCACCAACCTTTGTGAGCCCAAAACAAATCTTACGGCCCATTTAGTCATTTAAACTCCAAAGCCCACTTAATTAACAATATTTCTATTTCTCCCTGTACGTTTGAATTGTTTGAATTGTTGACAAGTGTTTTTCTTCATGCGGGCCTCATAAGACACATCTACTCCAATTATGAAGTCCAAGCTCTTTTAAATTCTCCTTTGTTTCACAAGTTAGCTAGCTGCAAAATCACAATATCTTTTGAAGTGTCTTTTAATTCTTATATACTAGCCATGTTTTATTATGGAATTTCATAAGCTAGTATTATACTTATCTGTGAGCAATTACTAACATTTATTTTTATCAACTGGTTAGTTTAATATGATTTTTTTAGTTTGTTTAGTTAGTAACCTATAAAATATATAAACCACTTAAAGTAATTGTATTCCAACAAATATTTAAATAAAAATATATAATATTATTAATAATTAGTCACAACTAAACACCCACTCATCACATCCCCACACTTAACATTTGCTTGCCCTCTAGCAAACTATCATGCAACACATACACCTCGATCGGTGGTTCATCAATTATCATTATTAATACTAGTGAGGTATAAGGTCATACCTAATTCCCAAGAACTGACACTGTCAAGATTGATAACCTACCAAATAATTTAATGACATAATTTAAAACGATGGAACCACCCAAACGAGTGTACTTTGTTTCCTGTTAAGGCACACATGTTCACACCCCTCATAATATAACATCTCTTCTCTCAGTTTAATATCTGGACCAGCAAAAAATGTGCTAGTATATCTCTGCCCTCTCTACCAAGTATGAACACAATGTAATAAGCTTGGGATCAAATCATATCTCCACCCGTTACTCACCGGTTGCATAGAGAATAGAACTAAGGGTTTTGCTGTGGCTTAGGTTAGGGTGTGAAAGTGGATTTATTTAGTGACTAATGGTGGATGAAACCCAATTTATTGACACCAACAAACAAACTCACTAACTATTATTTACAACCAATAATGACTTTAAACAAGAAATCTTTTTGAGTTTTTCTTTGATTTTTCATTTTTTTTCTTTCTTTTTTTTTTCTCTTTTTTTACATTTTTTTTTTGACAAATACTAACATCAATCAATACAAACAATTGACTCGAGACATACGTACGTACATTGTATACTATGCTCGACAACAACTTATATACAACTCTAACATACTGGGTTTCATCCACAGAGTTAAATATAATAAAATGCCAAGGCAAACACGGCTTGTAATGTGGGTTTAAACAAACGAAATGGAAAAGGCACAAACTTGGCTCCTAGGGGATAATGTAGGGTAGGGAGTATTATTTTATTTTCTCATGTAAAGGCCATTATATGTGGGTTTCTAAATTCCTATTTCTCCATACATGTGGTGGTATTAAGATCTCGAAATCCATGAGACAACCAAGTTCTAGATATCATAGACATACTGGTTACTCTCTATAATGGCACTCGTATGACATGTGTATATACTATGTAATATATGTGTATTATATATAAAGCAAATCTCACACACATACCAGAGGAATTGGGCTGCTGATATAAAACATGTGTACCCGTCCCCATGACTCGTTATCCCCATCTAAACGGTCCATTTTAATTTTCTTTTTGAAAAACATTTGCATGGGAAGACTTTCGAGAAGCTTAAAAATTGACCATGACCAAAGACCTTTACTTGGCATTAATACTAACAATTAACAAGTTACAATTCCGGCTTTTGCGCACAATCAAGCTACTCTAAGGCCAAAAATTTCAATTTTTCCCCCATCCCCACACTTGAGGTTGACATTGTCCTCAATGTTCAAAATTTAGCAATAAAAATATATTGTTGAGGACGGGGTTAAAATTGGCTGATTAAAATTTTAAAACCGGGCTTAGTGTGATGGTCCTAAAAATTATACACCTATACAATTACACTTTTAACAATAAAACTAATAAAACAAAGAGAATTATGAAAACGAAATCACCTGATAAGAAAATAAGCAACTCAAGTACACTCGTGCTTGCTCTCAACGAACATGGCTCCTCAATTCACGCAACAAAATCTGCAAACTCTCACACGTGTAGAAGCATGCTTCTCACAACTGTTAGGATATGTCTTTTAAACTGTCTGCAAAACCATGAATTTTAATTACTAAGCCAAGTTAAATAAATTTCATAATTAAATTTGTTAAACTAGTAAAAGTGTTAAAAGGCCTAACTCACTTTCGTAGGAATCACGATTTCATTTAACATATGCAACAAGCCTTTTAAACCCCCCGGTAGCCCGGGTGGAGAGTGAGGTCTCGTGAGGGTTTATAGGAAACTACACCCATAAATTTTTAAATACAACATAATATACATGTACCTGAATACAAGCCCGAGTTGCCTTCCGGTTAGCGCTAAATTTTTGTTAAGGTCTTCAGCCGGACCATACCTGATGTGCTATTCATGGTGGTCTCGTAGGGTGCTTGCCTCCTTCCGATCTTAAACTTGTTCTACTCTCACCATTAGAATTTTCCCAAATCTGATCATAAAATTTACACATTTCTCTGTAACAATCAAACTCCACATTTTTTCTTCTTCTCCTTCTTGACTTCTTCTTTACATTCTCTTCATTTAACCTGCCAATCATAAAACATTCTTTCTTTTCTGTTTGATTCTCCTTCTCAGGAGATCCACACTTGTCAGTTTTATAATTAAACAAATTAGAAAAAATCTTTAAACTCATTTTCTTTTCCCCGAACCTCATTCTAACCGTTCCCTCAGCACAATTAATAATAGCCTTTGTTGTAGCTAAAAACGGTCTACCCATAATAACTGTCGGTTGTGTATTCTTTACACAATCCAGCACGAGGAAATCCACAGGATAATAGAATTCACCAACTTTTACAATCACATCCTTTACAATCCCCCTATGACACTTAGGAGTTTGATCAGCCAACACCACTGTTGTTTTAACTTTTTGTAGTGGCCCAAAATCATACTGATCATATAAACTCCCTGGTAAAATACTTACACAAGCTCCAAGATCCAATAAAGCCCTATCTAATTTAAAATCACCTATTTGTATTGAAATAATAGGTGTTCCTGGATCTTGAAGTTTCGGGGGAAGGGTACCCATCAAAATGGCGTTCACACTAGCAGTAAAATCAAGTTGTTTAGGAAACTTGTGACGTCGCTTGTGGGTACTTAACTCTTCTAAACACTCAACATGATTAGGAATCGCTTTAATTTGTTCAAGCAACAGTTTATTTATTTTCACTTTTTCAAAATTTTCTCACTTTTCACTCTTAGGTTGTTCCCGTTTACTTAAATTTTTTGGTAAAAGTAAAGCCATTGGAAATGGAACTTTCACATTCAAATTACTAATTTCAAAAAACATGTTATTTGAATCACTTTCAGACTTTGTAAAACTTTTAACTTCGTGGTCATGTTCACTATCACCCTTAGACTCAGTTATATCATTCACCCCACCCTCAACACATTGTGGTGAATGAGTTTCAACAACAGAAATTTCAGAAAGAGGACGAGTACTTACCTCCTTTATGTGGACACTCGTTGTGTTACAGGATTTGTGAGCTGGTCATATCTGAGTATCACTACAAAGCTTACCTTGATCTCTTCTAATGACTACCACCTCTTTAGTTAATTGTCCAACTTGTTGTGACAATGCCTTAATTTCCTTATCTCTGATCTCGTTGCCTTTTTGAATATCCATCATTAAATCAATAATTGTATCCAATTTTTCATTGATGGAGTTATCATCCGACCCATGCTGACTTGTTTGCCAATTCCCCTGATTCTCAAAAGATCTTGTATTCTGATGCGGTGATGCGATCCATGGGGCTTTCTTTGGTACTATAGGCACAAAATGACTGGCAACTCCTCTAACTGGGGCTATGTGATTCGCCCTAGGCACTCCATCCATATACTCATCCTGACCCTGATGTCCTCCATAATCGTTCTGTTGATCACCATTATACCTTTGCCAACTAAACTTGACCCGATTCTGACCTCTTTGATTACATGGTGGCACTGAAGGCACAATCTCGTCAAACTCATCATATTCATATTGGGTTTGGGTTTGAGGATGTGGTAGGTCAAAGTTTGAAAATTGTTGTTTTTGTGAGAATGGTGGGTACAATGGGTTACCTGGTGGACTTTGATTACTGTGATAACTCATAACCGAACTACACGTATGCTGCCGACACTATAATAATTTCCTACACAAGCAAAGACAAACAATACCAAGTGTAATACCGAACTTAATCAAATCGAAATAAAAAAAATATTTTTTGATTTTTTTTAAAATAAAATTTAATCAAACACGCAACGCAACACCAAGTGCACTAGCTCCCCGGCAACGGCGCCATTTTGATGACCGTCGTTTTATTCATTCAAAAACCTAATTAAACTAAATAGTTAGAGTAAGTATAGTATCGTATCCACGAGGAGAATGTGGTGAGTATTACAAAGTTTGTTTGATTTTTAATATAAAATAAACTAACTAAGATGAACAAACGATGTCAAGTAAAATTTGAAAGATTGATTTAAAAATCAATTTAAGGAAAACGCAACCTCCTCCGGGTTTCAGGTTCTAGGTTTCACACAAAACTCGTTTGATTAATTGGACACCACATAGACATGGTGCTGGAAAGTAGGTTAATTTAGGTGGTAGTCAAAAATAGATAATTGTCATGGATCTTTTATAATTCAATTACCCTATTTACTAGTGTGAATCAACCTACTCTATGTCACTCAACAAGCTACTAGGTTTTGTCATCAACCGAACAAGTTGTAAAGCAAGGATTACTAACACAAGCAAATATTTCAAATAAACCAACACATCAATATGTTCATACAACGTTGTCAATGTCAAGAACAAATCCAAACATGATTAAAACAACGTTTAATGTTTAACCTAAACGAACTATTCATCCGGAGAAAGTTAGAGATTAGCCTTGCGTCATTATGGTGATAGCTTTTTGATTTGCGTGCCGAACAGCCAAGGGGCTGCTGCGTTCTGCCATATTGCCGTTCACCCTCTGCGTAACCACCAAATCTCGTCCACCCACGATATGCTTTCTTTCATCTTTTTATTCACCAACCTTTGTGAGCCCAAAACAAATGTTATGGCCCATTTAGTCATTTAAACTCCAAAGCCCACTTAATTAACATTATTTCTATTTCTCCCAGTACGTTTGAATTGTTGACAAGTCTTTTTCTTCATTCGGGCCCCATAAGACATATCTACTCCAATTATGAAGTCCAAGCTCTTTTAAATTCTCCTTTGTTTCACGAGTTAGCTAGCTGCAAAATCACAATATCTTTTGAAGTGTCTTTTAATTCTTATATACTAGTCATGTTTTATTATGGAATTTCATAAGCTAGTATTATACTTATCTGTGAGCAATTACTAACATTTATTTTTATCAACTGGTTAGTTTAATATGATTTTTTAGTTTGTTTAGTTAGTAACCTATAAAATATATAAACCACTTAAAGTAATTGTATTCCAATAAATATTTAAATAAAAATATATAATATTCTTAACAATTAGTCACAACTAAACACCCACTCATCATGGATACCTTCCCCATCATAAAGCGTCTTGGGCGCTTAATGGTAGTGGATGAGAGAAGAACTCCACAGTTAAGCGTGATCAGGTGAAAGTAGTATCAGGATGGGTGACCTCCAGGGAAGTCTTCACATGGGCAACCAAAAAAAAAATCCGTGATGCGATGGTGGTACGTCCCAGCCAAAGAATGCAATAATATGATGCGGCGGTAGCTGGGCTATTACATATGGTATCAGAGCCAGGGCTGGAACAGTGGTGCCAGGTCCCCGCGTGGACGCTGGACCCCTAAGGGGGTGGATTGTGACATCCCATATCGGTTGGGGAGGAGAACTAAGCCTTCTTTATAAGGAGGTGGATATCTTCCAGTCATGACGCGTTTTGGGCACTTAATGCTAGTGGATGAGAGGAGAACTCCACATGAAGTCTTCACATGGGCAACCAAAAGCAAATCCGTGAGGCGATGGTACGTCCCGGCCAAAGCGGACAATATTATGGTGCGGCGATAGCTGGGCTGTTACATGTACTTTGTGATCCTCCTCTGATTTAGAATAAATAAGTATATCGTCGATGAATACGATTACAAATTTATCTAAATAGGGTTTACAGATTCTATTTATCATATCCATGAATGTCGCTGGAGCATTAGTAAATCCAAATGACATAACCATGAACTCATAATGTCAATACCTTGTTTGTTTTGTTCATATCTTCTTCTTGTACCTTCAGTTGATGATAGCCACAACGTGAAACAATATTCGAAAAGAAACTTGCTCCTTGTATTTGGTCAAAGAGGTCGTCTATCTAGGTAGTGGGAATCGATTCTTAATAGTTACTTTATTCAAGGCCTGGTAATCGATACACATTCTCATTGACCCGTCTTACTTTTTCACAGACAATATTTGGATCTCCCAATGGTGAAGAACTTGGTCCAATAAATCCTTTCTCTAAAAGTTCATCTAATTGTTTCTTTAGTTCTTGCATCTCCGTTGGAGCTAACCTCTAGGGGGATTTAGCAATTGGAGTCGTACCCGGTGATAAATCAATTCTAAACTCCAGTTTTCTATTTGAAGGGATTCCTTGCAATTCCTCTGGAAATACGTCTACGTATTCCTTAACCACTTGTACATCTCGATCTTTGTCTGTTTTGGCTCTTCGGTTACACATGCCATAAATTCAAGGCATCCTTTTCTTAGGCATTTGTTAGCTTTGATAATCTAGATTATACTAACATGACCATCACTTTTGTCTCATTCAATTTGAACCATTTCTCTTTTTGGTGTATGAATTTCTATAATATTTTTGTGGCAAATAATACGAGCTTGATTATTGACTAACAAATCCATACCGAGCACTATATCAAATCCTGCTAGTGCAATGGGTAATAAGCGCACATGGGTGTTATGCCCTGCCAAAGTAATTGCACCATATTCTAATGTTTCGGATAACTAGTTCTTCGTTTGATGTTTCGACTTCATAGTCTGATCTAACTTCACTAAGGGTTTATTTAATAGCCTACTAAATTTATAATCTCTAAAAATTTGATTTGCGCCTGATGCGGTGTGCACGGAGCTTGTAAAATATGAAAGATTGGATATTTAGCTTTTGCACAAGATCATGTTTTAAATTTATAAAAGTGATTTCTACAAAGTCTAAACACACACAAAATAGGCAAGTGTACCTATCATATATGTGGAATAGTATTGGTAAGAACCAAGTAACGATCCGTGGACACAAATGTTTCTAATAATAAATCGTTGTGTTACTTTAATCGGAGGTTTTAATCATTTTGGGGTTAATTTTTGAACTTTTTATAAAATATAAATACATATATATAATATATAGGTGACCAAGACGAGAAATTCTTGTTGGTGCATTTTGTGACCGTCGCTATGCAATTCTGATCAGCGGAAACGAAGTACGAAGTTAGAACAACTTCACCATAGGCGAAGTTGTCATAGGCGAAGTTGTAACAACTTCTGCCATAGGCGAAGTTAGAACAACTTCGCCATAGGCGAAGTTATAACAACTTCGCCTATGGTGAAGTTGTTCTAACTTCGTACTTCGTTTCTGCTGATCAGAATTGCATAGCGACGGTCACAAAATGCACCAACAGATTTTTTTTTTAAACAAAGACACGTTGTATTGCAACTGGAAACACGTGATTCACTGGTCACCGATTACACAAAACTGAATAACTCGTAAACTAAAACTCTAACTCGTCTCTTGATCTAGCCGTAACCTAGCAGTTTATATAACACGACAACTTCGCCTAGCATGTTTAGGCGAAGGTGTCCCTAACTTCGCTTGTACCACAAGTTCGCCTATATCAGCGAACTTGTGAGAACTTCGCTTACATCCAAATACAAATCCAACTAACTCGATTACAGACACTAGACACTGAACTACTGACATCATGTACCAACAGATCATGTAGGTCCCCGCGGGGTGTCACCGATCGATACGAGATCCGCACGACGTCTAGGAGTGCGGAATCCTCCTAGACTCGTTTATGGTGTAGAAGACGAAGAACACGATTACACTCATACAAACACACGAATGGGATAAACACATCTGCAGATCTTTTATATAATAACCGAAACACATTACATACCAAACACGAAAACAAATGACGGCCGACCCGAGGTGAGCTCTACCTCGGGCCGTCCCACACGACTCTCCCTCTCGGTTTCTCTCTAGCTACTTGAACTGGACACACAATACTCTAATTTTCTGGATACTCAAACCTAAACAAGACACATATATATAGACAAAACCACTTCGCGGGCTTGGGCTTGGGCCAGTAGGCTTGTTCTAACTTCGCCTATGGCGAAGTTGTTCTAACTTCGCCTATGGCAGAAGTTGTTACAACTTCGCCTATGGCGAAGTTGTTATAACTTCGCCTATGGTGAAGTTGTTCTAACTTCGTACTTCGTTTCCGCTGATCAGAATTGCATAGCGACGGTCACAAAATGCACCAACAGACTCCCCTTTGACCGTTGCTCTCAATTCTAACAAACACAAAAGATCATCTGTTACAAAACATGCACCAACAGACTCCCTCTTAACTGATGATCTTTTGTTTGCTCTTCAACCAGCCGTGTCTGAAACTGTCTTGTAGCTTCACAAATCTACCAATCACCCAGCGTCTTCCATATCAGATCTCCCCTTCAGTGTAAGCTTCTCCGACTATATAGATTGAGGTTTTTGAAATGCATGCATCCCCGTGCCTAATTGATCATCTCAACCAATCACGTGAGTCCTTCTGACTTCACCAACACGTGAAGTTGGGCTCCCTCCACAACTTCACCAACACGTCGGCATACGATAAGGTTTAATCTTCAACTACTCAACATCAAGTGATCAATTTCATCACAAAACCACCTTGACAGAATCTAACACACATGACCATTAATTAATCTGAAGCATCTTCAATCACCAGGGATAACGATCAAGAACATAAACACTTTAATTCCCGATTAAATCCAACTTGTTCCAGAATTTTCACTTTAATAAATAAGCATCACGTTTCAGGATCCAATTCTCGAACGCCTTGAAAATAACATAAATAATATGCTCTGACCGCAATCCAGTAATGACAAAAACCTTCAGTTCAATTTGACTTTCTTCAGTTGGTCAACCTCGAACAACAACTATTTTTATTGCCCACAAACACCCAAATATGTGTCAATATCCAGTTTCAATCAATATCCCATTCACAACCTCAACTCCATATCCAGAGTTGACACGTATTTGTTCACACGTAAGACCAAGAGATAACAAGTTTCACTCGTTGACGGAACAACGTCTTCGGTCTCACAATAATCGTGTACACCTGGCCATACAGACGAAAACTCCAAACAATTTTTTTTTAATTTTTTTTTAACTTCGCCTAAAGTCAACTTCGCCCCTCCTTAACTTCGCCTGTCCATAACTTCGCCTGTCCATAACTTCGCCTAAACCCTAAAATTTAAGCGACAACTTCGCCTGAACCCCATAACTTCGCCTGCGGCGGCTGTTCGGCCAAAAACGCATCAGAAACGTGCCAGAAACACCAAAACGCAGATCTCGAACCATAGCATAAGAGCCAAAGGCTCTGATACCACATGTAGGTCCCCGCGGGGCGTCACTGATCGATACGAGATCCGCACGACGTCTAGGAGTGCGGAATCCTCCTAGACTCGTTTATGGTGTAGAAGACGAAGAACACGATTACACTCATACAAACACACGAACAAACACACGAATGGGATAAACACATCTGCAGATCTTTTATATAATAACCGAAACACATTACATACCAAACACGAAAACAAATGACGGCCGACCCGAGGTGAGCTCTACCTCGGGCCGTCCCACACGACTCTCCCTCTCGGTTTCTCTCTAGCTACTTGAACTGGACACACAATACTCTAATTTTCTGGATACTCAAACCTAAACAAGACACATATATATATAGACAAAACAACTTCTCGGGCTTGGGCTTGGGCCAGTAGGCTTGTTCTAACTTCGCCTATGGCGAAGTTGTTCTAACTTCGCCTATGGCAGAAGTTGGTACAACTTCGCCTATGGCGAAGTTGTTATAACTTCGCCTATGGTGAAGTTGTTCTAACTTCGTACTTCGTTTCCGCTGATCAGAATTGCATAGCGACGGTCACAAAATGCACCAACAGACTCCCCTTTGACCGTTGCTCTCAATTCTAACAAACACAAAAGATCATCTGTTACAAAACATGCACCAACAATCTCATCATTTCTAAGTACAATATAAGGATCCATGTTTCGATAATTTATCAAAGTATTTCAATTTTTCAAGAACATGAATCAATCATGAACGATTGCCAATAGAATTGACAATCACCAACTTTGAATTGTTGATTTAAGATGGTGAAACATTTCTCATCAAAAGATAATTGCAAAATAACCATGTACTTTACTTGACTACACCACATGTTTTATATAATCATCAAGTAAAACAAAGCTTCTTCATAGATATTAGATGGTGAATGGAGTTTAGCTCATAATGAGCATGGTGATTAACATTAGGATGGATGATGATAACAAACACATGATTAAACTAGAACAATCTAACCAAATGTGGATGAATCTTCCTTCTTAATGATGATGTTGATGGTTGATGATGATGGTTGATGATGATAACCTTCAAGCCTTCAAACTCTTCACTAGATCTTCAATGTGAGTGTTAGTGTGTGTTTTTATAAGTGAAAACCGGATATAACTCTCTTCAAGGCACACCAAATGAGTGCAACATGAGCCACTATTTATAGGCAATCTGGAGTGTGAAGCACGACCCCGTGCTTACGTAAGCACGCGCCCGTGCATTTTTATGAGATGTGCCAAATTCATTTTGTCTTTTCTTGTAGACGACCACGGCCCCGTGGTTGAGGAGCACGGCCCTATTGGGCCTAGTATATATGGTTTGTACTTAGTCTATATGTATTGGGCTTGGGCTACGAGTTTGTTATGTAAACCGAGAACACTTTATTGTTCTCGGTGGGCTTTTGGTTATATGGGCTTAGGTGTTTTGGTTTCTCTATGTATAGTTGATGTCATGTATAAAGTAAAGGTTGTTCATTCATTGATTATTGGTATTGTGTATTGTAAGTGCTTAAGCACCCGGCGTATCTTAATATACGTGTGTTTTTGAAGCAATCACGTGTTACTCTTTATTGTTTACTCGTGTTCTTGAATCACCAAGTATTGGTATTCCGCACCAATACTTGTTATATTGATATCATAATTGTAGTGATCCAGATTCGGGACTTACAATTGGTATCAGAGCCTTATACCTTATCCAGGCCCGTTATTGTGATATCAAAGATTCGAGAATAGTATTTTTGGTGGTATTTGCGTTTTTCCGGAGAGTGCGTGATCGGAGAAGAAGATCAGAAGGTATGTTGACCAAGGATTGCTTTATCTTTGGAAACAGTTTGAATCCAACTAAAATAGGGATTAAATTATTGCCAAAATCAACTGGTCAAACGAATTTTCAGTGTTCTCGGCTTATTAATCAAAGGTTCTCTGTCAAAAACAGAGTTTTCGGTAAAGAGAGTGAGATCTCGGTTAACTTTGATCTTGGTTATACATTGTTCTCGGCTACTGGTTGTTGTCGGCCAAGTCAGTTCTCGGCCATCAGTAGTTCTAGGTCAAGACTGGTCAACATTTGGTAATTCTCGGTTTAATTGGTCAAATCTTTAGTTCTCGGTCAATAATTGGTCAAACCTTAGTTCTCGGTCAAAGCTAGGTCAACATTTAAGTTCTCAGTCACAGTTTGATAGCTTTGTTGGTTCTCGGTCAGTCAGTTTAGACCTGTTCTCAGCCCAGTTAGTTGTTTGGGCTTGCTTGATCTGGATTTGGGTTTTAATTTGGACTTGAGTGATACTTGAACTCAAAAACAATTCTTTAATCTAATTAAAATGGCCCAGTTAACAAATGGTAACAATTCAATCAACTCATCACTTCATCAAGAACTTGATTCCATCATGGGGACTGCCACTCGTATACCCCGTCTTTTATCTCATGAGGGATTCAGTGAATGGAAATTTCTTTTTGAACACTACGCCAAGATGAAAGATTCTAAAATTTGAAAAAGTATCGTGAAGGGACCTCAAAGGATCACCTATCAAAAGGATGGCTCAGACGAATTTCTTGTGAAACCAGTTGCACAGTATGACGATGATGATTTCGCTAAAGTTGAAGAAGATGAAAAGGCTCTCTCCACTCTAACCATGGCACTCTCACCTGATATTGCCCTTCAGTTTAGAGAACTTCAATCTGCTAAAGAGTTGTGGGAGGCACTGATAGAAGTTTATGAAGGGAATGAAGATATGAAGAGAAGTCGCCAAGATCTGTTCTGTTGCGGCAAAAGTTCAATATGTTTAATCACGTTTTGGGAGAAACGTTGGAATCCCAACTTTAAAGATTCATATCTCTTGTGACTGACATGAGATCAGCAGGGATTTACCTACAAACCTTAGAGATAAACAACAAGCTGGTGAACTCATTACCAAAAAGTTGGGACATGAATGTTGCGGTTATCAAAAAGACCAAGGACATCAACAGAATGGGTATGACTGAAATGATAGCCACTATTAAATCTTGTGATATGGATGATAAACAACATGCAATAAATCATGCCAATTCTTATAGTTCGGTCGGATACAATGTTGCTTCCAACAGTGCTCTTATTTCTCAAGACAGTTTCTCATTGTTCAAACCCAATCAACAACAACCTCAGAGTAACTTCCAGATGTTCTCATCCACTCGGGGTCAATCATCGTCATCATCCACCCCACCCTAACCAACTCCAGTTTTCTTCACCAAGTCTGGACAGTCTTCTAATGATACTGGAAAAACTGCTCATACTTCCAGTCAGAACCTCAATCAGATTCCCACCATATCAAAAGAGACTCAAGAGAATATCGCTCTAATGGCGGGATTCATGAATTGCTATAATTCATTTTTGGCTGGAGACTTGGTTCAACCAGTTGTTGCTGCTGAATTAGATCAGATCCATCCTGATGATGTCGAAGAAATGGACATCTCGTGGCAAATTGCCATGGCGGTTTTTCGTGCGAAGAAGTTCACTAAGAGGACGGGTAGAAATAACTGGAACATGTCGAATAATAAAAAAGTGGGTTTTAACAAGGATACTCTTAGGTGCTACAACTGTCACGAGCCGGGTCATTTTGCTCGAGAATGTACTAATCAAACAAAGGATGGAAATACGGAAAGGGCTTTGGTTTCTGTTGGGAATGCCAGAGGTGAGGTCGAAGGTAATTCTGGAAATGGTGAAAGGGGTATGGTTGCTCAACAGTTCTCTTGGGAAGGTCAGATGGCTGCACTCAACATTGGAAACCAGACTGCAAACTTTGTCAATGTTGAAGGCACTGGAGAAGAAGACGCCACTGAGGAAATGATCAAGGAGTTTGCATATATGACGTTCACTTCTCCAGATTCATCTGAGGTAAGTTTCAAACCATGTTCTTTAAATTGTGTTGAAAAAATAGAAATGTATAAGCTTCACAACGATAACCTGACTAGTGATATGGAGAGAATAAAATCAGAAAATTTTAAACTTAAGAAAAATGAAAAAGGCTTTCTAGAAAAAATAGAAGCACAAAAGACAGAAAATTTCTAAGCTTAAGTCTGATTTTAGCGTAAAAAGTTGCCATCACCTAGACGCCAAACAAGAAATTGCATAAACTAGAAGCCTCCAAGTTAGAAATCTTGAATCTAACTAGTAAGTTTGAAAAGGCTGAACTTGATTTTAAAAAATTCGATGGTTCCAGTAAAGTAGTTAACTCAATGATTGAGAACCAATTGTGGTGGAAAGAGAATAAGAGTGAGGGAATAGGATACAGTCATGTTCCCCCACCTTACAATCAGAATTATGTCCCTACTCCTGTCACCAAAGAACAGGAAGAAAAGATAAAGGACATGAAATATGGTAAACAAGATAAAGGTGACGAAACCAGTTCTGTGAACACTAGTCCGTCCATTTCAAATATGAACGATTTTAATGTATCTACTTCATGTGTAGAAAAAGTAACTGTGAAGGAGTGGACTGATGAGGATGACGACCCCTGTTTTGATTTTAATAATGATTTTGGTTCTGATGTTTCTTTAAAACTTCCTATTTTGAATTCTGTTATTCCGACTGTTTGTGTGGGCTCTGCTTTAAAGAGCAATGATTTTTGTGTGGTTGATTCAGTTGACACTTTGAATTCTAATAATTTGGGTTCTAATAAAATTAATAAACAAAAAACTGTCAATAAATATGTTGCACCTAAGTTTGTCAATGAGGGATGCTCTAATGACAAACAAGGTGATAAATTCAAAGACGAGAACAGGAGTTCTCGCAGATTCAAGCAGACTGGTCCACACAACCAGTCCAGACAAGGAGTTGCTCAAAATGATTTTTTCATAAAACGTCAAACTTGCTTTAATTGTGGCACTCCTGGTCATATTTCCAGAAAATGTCCACATCGTCCATATGTTCCTTATTATGGATTATATCAAAGGAATATGCCCTACATGCCTTATAACGTGATCAAGCAAGGATTCAGGCATTATCAGGCTAGTTCCTTTGACGATGATTGGAATCGAAACAAATCTGGGAGGTTTAGTCCTCATCAGACCAAACCTAACATGCCTAAAAGAAAGGTCAGAAAAGGTGCTACGAATTCATATTCAAACATGAGCACTAAGTCTAGACCAAAATAGGAGAAAAAAGCTGATTCGTCTCCTTCCACATCCAAAAATCCGGAGGTTACAACAACCATTCGTACCTATAACTCCAAGTCATACAGACACACTTGGTTGCCTATATCTCCGGCGAAAGTTTCTACAAAATCTATGTTTGATGATCAAAAGGACATGTCATGGCAATTCGTGACAACTGTAGATGAATCAGGGTCACCCAGTGTAAGTATGGACTGGGTACCAAAAACAAACTAATCCCATGTTTCGTGTAGGGACAACTATGGAGGAATATCATCAGATCTTGGTATGTTGATAGTGACTGTTCCAGGCACATGACAGGAGACATTACCCAACTACACGACATTCAAACCTTTAATGGTGGGTATGTGTCCTTTGCGGGAGGAGAAAAGGGAAAGATCACTCAGAAGGGTACTGTAAGTAACGGTGTTCTAAAGCTTGAAAATGTCAATTTCGTTCCAGAATTGAAGCACAGTTTGCTGAGCGTGTCACAAATTTGTGACAAAGATTTTTCAACTCATTTTACTAAGAAGGAGTGCTTAATTCTGAAATCTGGTATAATCATGCCAGAAGAATGGATTCTTGTTCGATCACAACGAAAATATAATGCTTATGTGATCGACATGAACAAAAATGTTCCTGACGAAATAACTTGTTTGTTTTCAAAAGTGTCAGAACATAATGCAATGCTTTGGCATCGTCGGCTTGGTCATGCTAATACTAAAAATCTGAATCGTCATGCTAAAAATAATTTGGTACGTGGTTTACCAATCAAGGACTTTGTGACTATTGAAAAATGTGTGGCTTGTGCTTTGGGTAAACATCATCGTAAATCTCACAAGCCAAAGTTAATTAATAATATATCATCCGCTTTTCAATTACTCCACATGGACCTTTTCGGACCGGTTCATGTCTTGAGTCTTTCTCGTAGCTCTTATTGTCTTGTTATTACTGATGACTACTCACGTTTTACATGGGTATTTTTCTTGTCATATAAGAGTGAAACTGCAGATTTAATCAAGAAGTTCGTGGTACTCATGGAGAACCAACTGAACTTGAAGCTGAAAGGAATTCGTTGTGACAATGGAACGGAATTCAAGAATGCATAATTGAATCACTTCTGTTTGGAAAAGGGAGTACTTCGTCAGTATAGCACCGTTCGGACACCACAACACAATGGTGTGGCCGAAAGAAGAAACATAACTCTTATCGAGGCAGCAAGGACTATGTTGTGTGATTCTAAACTGCCTTTGTTCTTCTGGGCAGAGGCTATCAATACAGCATGTTATGTTCAAAATCGGGTTATTATCAACAAGTCCAAAATGAAGACTCCATACGAGATTCTCTATGGTCATAAATCCACAGTCGCACACTTCAGAGCGTTTGGCTGCCCATGCACACTACTGAATCTTGAGACTACTCCAAAGTTCGGGGCTGCAGCTGATGAGTGCTATTTTGTTGGTTACGCAGGTAATACAGCCTACAGGGTATACAACAAATCAACCAAACAGATTCTTGAGTCCTATGAAGTTCGTTGGTTGGAAGAAAATGAGACAGACGCTCGTGTTGGTCCTGATTGGCTATTTGACTACAACGAACTCTTCAAACCATTCAACGTGTTTCCAATCATCAACACATAATCTCCAAGTGGTCCCACAGTGGAAGTTACAAAAGATAGTTCACAGGCAGTGTCTCACATTTCTCCGATACTGGATGATGATGTTGCTGAGTTAAGTAATGATTCACCTACAACTGACACTCAGCCCAAGGAATATTTAGAAATCGATTGTTCGCCGAATACGTCTGAAGATGCTGTTACTATTGAGGGTGAGAGTTCCATCCGTCAGATATTCGAGAGCACACTGTTTCCCGATGCCATTACAGATGAATACATTGCCGGTACTTCGTATTCCCACCAATACGGCTACAACTGGCTGGAAGAATCCCCTTACGGATTCTGGTGAGAACGTGTCAAATCTTCAACCTAACAATGATGTTTCCGATCATTTAATTCCGTCGAGAATCCAGAAGAATCATCCGATTGAAATTGTCATAGGTCCCATTGAAGCGGGTGTATCCACCATAAGTCAGAATGGACACATAAACAGTTGTATGTTTTCCTGCTTCATTTCTCAAATTGAGCCAATGACGGTAGAAATGGCTCTTCAAGAACCAAGTTGGGTTGATGTTATGCATGACGAGTTAAATCAGTTTGATAAGTTGAAGTTTTGGATATTAGTAGAGTTACCGGAAGGAAAGAAAGCACTTGATACGAGATGGGTGTTTCGAAACAAGTCGGATGACACAGGGGTTATTGTTCGAAATAAGGCGAGGCTAGTTGTTCGTGGTTTTCGTCAGGTTGAAGTGTTGGACTACACTGAGGTTTATGCTCATGTAGCTAGACTTGAGACCATTAGCATCTTTCTGGCCTACGCCTCATTCATGGGGTTCACAGTGTATCAGATGGACGTTAAAACTGCATTTCTGTTTGGTGACGTCAAGGAAGAGATCTATGTGGAACAACCACCATGTTTTGTTGATTCAAAGAAACCAGATCATGTTTACAGGTTAGACAAGGCTTTGTATGGGCTTCTTCAGGCTCCTTGGGCATTGTATGCTACATTGACTGTTGATATTCTAAACCATGGATACAAGCGTGGAACCATCGATCAAACCTTGTTCCGGATGACTGTCGGAAAAGATTTGATTGTTGTCCAGATCTATGTAGATGATATTATTTTTGGATCCACCAGCGCTGAGTTGTGCACAGAATTTGAAGGTGTAATGAAATGAGCTCGCTGGGTGAAATGACAACATTTCTGGGGCTACAGGTTCGCCAAAGCTCATCAGGAATCTTACTGCATCAAGGGAAGTATGTTGAAGATATGCTGGCAAAGTTTGAACTTCGAGATTCCAAGAGTGCCAACACTCCCATGGCAGAAAGGCCACTACTGTTATCTGATCTTGAAGGGAGTCCCGTAGATCAAACGTACTATCGATCGATGATTAGGTCCCTTATGTATCTTACAGCCAGTCGTCCTGACATCATGTTTGTAGTCTACCAATGTGCTCGTTTCCAGGCTAACCCTAAACTCTCTCATTTAATTGCTGTTAAACGTATTTTTAGATATATGAAGGGACAACCAAAGTTAGGTCTTTGGTATCCCAAACAATCGGAATTTGATCTTTATGCTTTTGCTGATAGCAATTATGGTGGAGATGACATAGACAGGAAATCCACGTCAGCTGGTTGCCAATTCTTAGGAGATCGTCTCATTTCATGGCAGTGTAAGAAACAACAGACAGTGTCCACCTCGACCGCCGAAGCAAAGTATGTTGCCGCATCTGCTTGCTGCTCTCAGGTTATCTGGATGCAAAACCAGTTGCTCGATTATGGTTTGGAATTTCTTGACACCTCTATTTTCTGTGATAATGATGCGGCCATTGCAATTGTAAAAACCCAGTTCAACATTCTAAAACCAAGCACATCGACATTAAAATTCATTTTATTCGTGACTGTTTCGATCGAAAATTGATTTATCTTGAACAAGTCCACACTGACAACAATGTGGCGGACTTATTTACAAAACCGGTCGGAACAGCAAAATTTAATGTGTTTGTGGATTTTCTTAAAATGCCTCGTTTCGAGGATTGAGTCTTTTTAGGTATAAATTTGTACATATTTGTTTATTTTTGCACAAATTTAGGGGGAGAAAAATCAAAAAGACAAAAATAGTGTGTGTGCGTTGTCTTTGTTATTAAAAAAAAATTGCTTTTCAAGATTCATTCTCGCTTAAAATTATGTTGGTTGCTTAAGTTTGAAGGACATATACTTGTATATGGTTGGTCCGGTGATCTACTTGTAGTTTCATAGGATAGCCATTTACCTAACGACTGAAAGCACCCGGGGCGACTATGACGTGTTTTGTGTTTCGTATTCTTTCACTTAAAATTATGTCGATAACTCTGAGCTGGAAGGACATGTGTTTTCATGCATGTTTGGTCCGGTTAACCACTTGTGGTTATAATGGATAGCCATTCACCTGAAAGCTTAAAGTGACCTGGGTGACTGAACTCCTAACACGTGTGTTTTAATTAACTCCTTGGGAAGTGATATTACTACTCAGTTAACAGCTTTTTAGAAGCTTCAAAATATTTTCAAATGAGAATTGATCCAACCTTTGGAAAGTGATAAATAAATTGTTTTTGTGTACCTAACGGGTGAAGTTATTAAGCTTAAAAGGCTCTAGAACAGTCATTGATTTGTATGGTAGCTTTCCATGATGCGTAAAAGTTAAAGTGATATAAACTAAATTTGCTAAACTTAATGTGGAGAGTCATTTTGAAGACATGTGCATGTTTCCAGATACATCTCTCCGAATGATAGGCAGAAAAGCCACTACCCAGTCATACACGAGCCCGTTAGTGTCTTGATCACCAAAAATATTATATTATACTATTCGAAAAATAAAATTGTGAAGAGTTTCCTTTTATTCTATTCATTTATTCTAAGCAAAAATCTATGTTTTCAAAAGCTTAAAGGGTCCAACTAGAACTACAGAGATGAGGGCATAAAAATAAGTCCTGTCATGTCTCGAATGAAAGGCATGTAAGTCCGGATGGCTTGTAAGTCCAACGTTCAACCTTAAAGCATAAAACTGTTTACTATATATAAAGTCTTTTGATCAAGCACTAGGGGATTGGAGTCAAATTGGGGTGATCTGGGAAAGCCATATACGCTTTGAGAAGAGATATGAGGCATCACAGATCCATGAGTGATGTCCATCTAAGCTTTATGCCGAACTGAACCCTAATCATATCACTGACACAATGAAAATCATGCTAAGTATGTTATACCTGCTATCAACCTGTCTCTTTATGTCATAATAACGCTGAACATGAATCCTAGTGACAGCCTCTTAAACGATATGATTCCATGTTCGGATCTTTTCATAAAAGGGCGGCGCTTTTACTAAAACTGAAATTTGATCCCGCCTTTATAAAATTCAGGGAGTTCCTGTGTATATTAATGTGGATTTATTTTTTATTGTTCTTGTTTAATTTTATTTTGCTTTGTTTTATCTACATTATTTATTTATTTACCCTTGAAACTACTCTCCTCGAAACTGTTAGTGCACGGTTTTGCGTCTAGAGTCTTTGTATTTATCGTTAACGTTTTTGTTTATTAATTAATGTAATAATTAATTTATTTAATAACTAGTTCGTTAAGTTATAGTCTAGTTCGCTAGGGGATGTTAGCGAACTAGACATTAAATGTATTCCCTCCTGATTCGTTAGGGGATGTTAACGAATCAGGGGATGTTTCGCTAAGCTTATGTATGTAACGAAGGGGAGGCTGGTTCGCTAGGGGATGTTAGCGAACCAGATCACCTTTTATTTATAGTGAACTCCTGTTCACGTTTAAGTAAGTAAGAGAGTTTTTGGTGAGTTAATTAACGAGTTGGTGTCCAAACTCTCTCTCAAGCTTCACCTAATATTATACGGATAATATATTGATAATAGATATACATATATTACACTGAATCAATTTTAATTATGAGCTAGATCCTTAATCGTATTAATAGTATAAACACAGATCTGAGATCTGTTAATGGTTATTGTTATTGATACGAATCAATCGGGTTCCAACAAGTGGTATCAGAGCTGTTGGTGCTCATACACTTGATTTGGTTTGATATTGTTATCGTTTTTATTAAATTTTCTGTTTAAGAAGTTTTGAATCAATTTGTATTTGACTTGGTTGAGTTATGGACGAATTGGATTGAGTTTGTGTTGGTTAAGGTATTGGATAGGTGTGGTTAAGTGGAATTGAGGTTTGATTTGGGTTTGTGTTGTTTGGTATTGATTTCGGTTTAAGTCCGAAACAGGGAATTGTTATTGGTCAAATTGGATTGGTAATCGATGTTAATTGGCTTAGTGGTATAGTGTAATGGATTTGGAATTGGTTTACGAGGATATTGGTAGGTCGATTGTGCGATTTGGTTGAATAAAGAAGTCGTATTACGGATTTAACAATTCTGGGTTTCTGGGTTGATGTTCATAATTTTCTTGAAATTCACTTTGAATGTTTGAAGATTTGAAGATTCAAAGATGAATCTGATTAGTTATCATCAACCTAGTGATTCGTTATATGTTTTGTCGTGTTTTGTTATCAAATTTGTTACTTCGTTACCTTGTTCGTTAATCAATTCGTGTGAGTTATTGGTTCGTGTTATATAGTTCGTTAACTAGATTAACTGATTCGTGTGACACGCGTCCAACTTGGGATTTGTGTCCTAACAACCTTTGCCACGTGGCATAAGGTGTCAGAGTTTGTTACAAACGGTTGTAGCAACCTGATTCGTTATAGTTGATTCGCTATCAACTGTAACTGATTCGTTATCTTATTTCGCTAAGCATTCCTTAGTAATTCGTTACTGATTATCATCTGATTCGCTAAACTAATCCTTTGTGATTCGTTTGGTCAATTCGTTAAGTTGACTTATGATTCGCTAAACTAATCCTTTGTGATTCGCTTAACTAATCCTTTGTGATTCGTTTGGTCAATTCGTTAAGTTGACTTGTGATTCGCTAAACCTTCATCTCAATCGTTATCTGTTTCGCCATTTGGTCAATCTTAACCTTGTTAAGAGTTGATTCGTTAAACACTGTTCACAGTTCGCTATAACTGTTCACAGTTTGCTATAACTGTTCACAGTTCGCTATAACTGTTCACAGATTGTTAAATTTTATTTGTTACACCCTTTAAATTTTTGAAACTTTTCAAAGATGGCCGGTATGTATGCATTAGCGTCTCAAAACATGTTAATGCAACAGATGTTGCAACTTGATACCGATATAGGTTCGCATTCTAAATGTCCAAGATTGATGAAGTTTAGTGACTTTGCCAAGTGGGAACCTCGGTTTCGTGCTCATTTGGGATATGTTCATCCTGACTGCTCATATTGTCTTGATGAAGTTTATGTAGCACCAATGATTGGTGATGATACTATTGGGTATACTCCTAAAGTTGTTTCTCAATACTCACAAGAAGAGAAGAAAGCTTTAGAAATCGTGATAAAAGCCTATTCTACTCTGACTATGGCATTACCAGAAAATATCTTTCATCAAGTTGGTAGTATCAAGAGATGTGCGTCTTTATTTCAACATCTGCATATGAGAAGCATGGGAAACACAGCTGAGAGTAAGAAAGTGATGCTCAAGTTTCAGTTTCGAAACTTTAATCTATTGAAGGGAGAAACAGTTGAAGGGAAGACTACAAGATTTAATCATTTAATTGCTGAAATGGACAAGATGAAAATGAAAATTTCTGAAAGGGATAAAACTGACACTATTAAAAGTGTGCTTCCAAGTTCTTACTCAACATTTCTAATGGTTTTGAAAGAGAATGACTATTTTGTGAATGAAGACTTGACGGCACTTGAATTTCTACAAAAGATCGAAGCTAGAGAATACGATCTTAAGTGTCAAAAATCCTCCAAAGAAAATCAAGATCCAACTTTCTACGGTGGGAGTATGCCTCTTAGTTCAAGGATCTCTCCAATCACTGTTTTTCTTACTCATGCTGCAAGTGAACAAGAATCAACTATGTTTAATGATCCAAAAGTTTGTTTCTACTTTGTTGGTAATTCGGGTGGTTCTGGAAGTTCAACTAATACAAATCCATTTGCTACACCACCTAGTGTTAATATGAAGGAAGCTGAGCAAAACTTTGCTTTTCTGACAGCTTTTATGTCTTCATATGAAAACTTAGTGAGTAGTAAGATTGCCACAAGTGATTTAACAGATGAGGACTATGATCAGATAGATCCAGATGATCTAGAAATCATGGATTTAAAATGGAACATGACTATGATCGTCCGTAAAGTTAAAAGATTCATGCAGAGAACTGGAAAAGATCTTCCAGCTTTAAACAAGAAGTTGGGTTTTGACAAATTAAAAGTAAAGTGTTATAATTGTCAAGAATTTGGGCATTTCGCGAAGGAATGTGACAAATCAAGGAAAGAATACACTGGTCCTCGTGGTCAAAGTCAAAATGCTTCTACACCACTAGGAAGTGATGCTGAAAAGAAACCATCCTCTTCTACAACACAAGCAATGTTAGCAGATGGAACCGACTGGTCACAACGGTTACTATGCAATGATGTTCAAGCAAATTTGGCTATGTTTGGGTTACATAAAGATTGTCAAGATGCAACTGGTAGTGAGATGTCTTCCGATAATGATTCTGGATCTGATTCTGACGACTCTTGCGACAAGCCTTCCGAATCAATGTTTGCTTGCATGGCCAAAATCAATGAGGTTAGTAACTCTATTTATGCTACTTCATCTATTAAGGTATCATGTGTTGATTGTGAATCTAACGAATCTAAGTTAGAAGCTTTGAAAAACCAAAATGATAGTCTTATACAAGAAATTGCTTCTCTGAAAGATACTTATCGACAATCTCTTGAATCTCAAATGAGATCTCAAGAAAAGATTGAAGCATTGTCGACAAGTAACCACGATCTCAAGGCTGAGTTATCTGTGAAGATGACAATTAATGAACAAAAGTTTCAAGAAATATTGAAACATCGTTCTAAGATAACTGATCTTGAGAATGAGGTTCTTGAGTTGAAGAACAAGTTGGGTAAATTTCG
Source organism: Bidens hawaiensis (assembly GCF_021521415.1). Taxonomy (NCBI): domain Eukaryota; kingdom Viridiplantae; phylum Streptophyta; class Magnoliopsida; order Asterales; family Asteraceae; genus Bidens; species Bidens hawaiensis. The sequence goes on along the minus strand of NW_027493160.1, from coordinate 218,733 downwards.
AAATTCTTCGTTTTTGTTGAATGAAATAATTGAGGTATCTGGAAAACAAATGGATTCCAAAAAAGGTATTGGTTTTGTTGAAATTCCAACACCTTTCCATAATGATTATAAAATTAATCCTTTTGCAAGAAAAGAAGAGGATTTGATTCAAAAAGATTCTGTGATTTCTAAAAAACCTAAATTGGTTAAACCTGAAATTGTCAAACCCCAAGTTGCTCCTCAAAAACCTCATGTGGAAAGTAAAAAGGTCTTTGTTGAAAATGTTGACAAAGTGATTATTGAAGATGTATTTGAACCCGAGATTATACACAAGAATAAGAACATTCCTAGTTCTAATCATATTCTTTGCGAACCTCAAGAGTTTGAGTAAGCTGTGTATGGTTCATTCAAATCTCAAGTGAACAAGGAAGAAAATGTGAAAACCAAACCAGTGAGGGCAAAGAAGTCAGTTAAACTAAAGATTTCTGACGAGGACTTAATGTGTTTCATTAATCCTCCGAGTTCTAAGTCTTCATCTGCTAGAGTTTTTAAGTTAAAGGGAATGGATACGATGTTCACTGAAAAAGATATTCCAATAAGTTTTATCAAACCTGAACTTATTGACAGTGTTTTTGTCAATGAAACTTCAAAAATTCAAGAACTTGAACATGTGTATGCTCAAACAAAAACATCAGTTCAATCTGACCCATTGACTAAGGCAAAACAACTTTTAAAACAAGCTAAGAAAATTAACTTTGTGAAGTCAACTGGGACAGATACACTAAAAAGTTTTTCGAACTGTTCTAATTTAGATTTTTACTTAATGAAGAAATCTGAATTATCTGATGAGTTTGCTAAGAGCATGACTAAAAATGTGAGTCATCATCAAACTTCTGGGTCATTCATTCCAAATACCTCGCAACAACATCGTGTAGATATGCGAAGTTGTTTCTTATGCGGTCAACTTGGTCATGTTGTGAGGGATTGTAGTCATAAGTATCAGCAGAATCTTCATCCTTTTATCAAGGGCCATTCCAAACCGATTCCTGTGGTAAAGGAGATCCTGAAACGACCTGTGTCGTATGCTGATGATACTCATATTTTTTTCTCTAATGTGAATCCTCGGAAGGTTCTTCATGTCAATGAGACACATGGTCAAGTGAAACCAAAATTCGTTCCAACTGAACCCATATGTCAGAACAAGAATTCAAACATTGTTCAGGCAGCTTATTTAAGACGAAAGTCTAGGAAGCCGGTAACTTATTCACAAGTGGCTGAACAACAGTTGAAATCTGTTCAAGTTAATGATCAAAGAGAAAACCAAGAGGTGCCCAAGACTGAGGCCAGGGCTGCCTTTTTAAACTAATCACTTTTGTTTGTGTGTAGGGTTCATCCAAGACCATCTCTGGTGAAAACTGGATCATGGATAGCGGATGTTCTCGTCATATCACTGGGAATCTCGACCTATTAACCAACGTAAGAAATATTGAAGGGGGTTATGTAGCGTTTGCTGGGAATTCTGGGGGCATGATCACACAAGAGGGTGAAGTTTCAAATGGTCACATTACATTTGAGAAAGTAAATTATTGTGATAAAGTTGATCATAACTTATTGAGTGTATCGCAGATTTGTGATAAAAAGTACACTACAATATTTACTGACAAAGAATGTCTTATCTTGAAACCGGGTTATGTTATTCCCGAGGACATGGTTGTCATGCGATCACCACGATCAAATGATATTTATGTCTTAAATATGAGTTCTAAGGTATCCACATCGATCGAAACATGTTTTGTCTCAAAAGCAACCGAGAAAGACTCGATTCTATGGCATCGTAGAATGGGTCACATACATGTCAGAAAGATGAATTATTTAATGGCGAACGATTTGGTTGAAGGGGTGTCGTTGAAAAATTTTAAGTTATCAGATCATTGTGTTGCTTGTAAGAAGGGCAAGCAAAAGAAGAAATCGCACCCATCTAAGGTATTCAATTCCATTGATACTCCGCTAGAATGACTTCATATGGATTTGTTTGGTCCAGTGAATCGTGCAAGTATTTCTGGAGACTGGTATTGTCTTGTCGTGACTGATGATTATTCGAGATACTCGTGGGTCTTATTTATGAGCTCGAAAGATCAAACGCCTGTTTTGGTACAAAACCTTATTACTAAAATCGAATCACTTTACAAACAAAAGGTGAGGAGAATTCGGAGTGATAATGGAACTGAATTCAAAAACACTATGTTGGATTTCTTATGTATCCAAAAGGGAATTCACCGTGAATATAGTGCACCTTATGTACCTCAACAAAATGGCGTTGCTGAAAGAAAGAACAGAACCTTGATTGAAACTGTAAGAACCATGCTCGCTGATTCTAAGCTTCTTGTGCAATTCTGGAATGAGGCTGTGAATACGGCTTGCTATACTCTTAATCGAGTTCTGACGGTTAAACGACTAAAGAAGACCAGTTATGAATTATTAAACAATCGTAAGCCTAACTTAAAGTATTTGGAACCTTTTGGGTGTCCATGTACTATGCTGAAGAGGGATGCGGGTAAATTTGAAGAGAAGGCCATTGAGGGTTATTTCTTAGGGTATGCGTCCCCTAAGAAACGAGTTTTCAATTTTACGTCTGGTTGTGTCGAAGAGTGGTACGATGTTGATTGTCAGAAGTACACTACTCCTTCGCAAGGGAAAGTACCCGAATGTATGTTTGATTATAATGGCCTATTTAATTCTTTCACCCCATCAACTGATCATCCAGATGAAGATGTAGTTCGGGCGTATTTTGAAGAACATTTGGAATTTCCACGATTTGCAAGTTCAAATGATGTTGAAGCTCCAATTGCTGCTCCAACTGAAGAACCTGAAAACGAAGCTCCTGTTCATTTTGATACTGCTTCTACCTCATCTGATGATAATGCTTCCGTAGTTGAGAATAATGTTTCATCTCCTGAATTGGGTGAACATTATACTAACTTATTTGAAAATGTTGTTGTTTATGAAAATCCTATTTTCAGGATTCATAATTATCATCCACAAGAAAACATTATTGGAGACCTTGATGTAGGGGTTCAGACACGACATCAAATCGCCTCTTCAAGTGACAATAATGCTCTCTGTGTTCATGCTGACTTACACGCATCTGAAATTGCAGCTGTTGCTAAGTTTTCCTGTTTTCTATCTCAGGTCGAGCCAACAACTCCTCGTGTGGCTTTACAAGATCCTTTTTGGGTAGAAGCTATGCAAGAAGAACTACAGCAATTTACACGTTTGGGTGTTTGGGACTTAATAGACAAACCTGCTAGAGTCAAGAAGGCAATTCCGACTAAGTGGGTATATAAGTGTAAGAAGGATGATCGTGGGGTAATTGTGAGAAACAAGGCACGTTTAGTGGTGTAGGGATTTCATCAGCAAGAGGGTATTGATTACACTGAGGTTTATGCGCCAGTGGCAAGATTAGAGTCGATTCGAATCTTCCTGGAATATGCAGCTTATAAGAATATCAAGGTCTATCAAATGGATGTTAAAAGTGCTTTTCTCAATGGTGAATTACACGAGGAAGTGTTTGTTTTACAACCTCCTGGTTTTGAAGATCCTGATTATCCGGACCGTGTTTACCGATTAAACAAGGCCCTGTATGGTCTACATCAAGCCCCGAGAGCTTGGTATGGCACGCTCGCCGACCATTTGACGGATAACGGCTTCAAACGTGGAACGGTTGACTGCACTTTATTTTACAAGAATATTGGTGATGATCTTCTGCTTGTTCAGATTTATGTTGATGACATAAACTTTAGGTCTACGAACGACAAATTATGTAAGGAGTTCGAGAAGTCCATGCAGACCAAGTTCGAGATGAGCTCGATGGGAGAGATGAATTTCTTTTTAGGGCTGCAGGTTCACCAGTCTGATAAGGGAATCTTCATTCATCAGACAAAATATGTGAACGATGTCTTGGAACGGTTCAAGATTACTGCTGGAAAAATCCCTTCTACTCCTCTTCCAGTGGGTCACAATTTATCACCGGATGAATTGGAGGATACCGTTGATCCGACCCTTTATCGTGCTATGATTTGTTCTCTAATGTATTTAACTGCTTCTCGACCCGACATAATGTTTGTTGTTTGTTTGTGTGCTAGGTACCAAGCTAGTCCCCGAGTGACTCACCTGGCAGCGGTCAAGCGTATTTTGCAATATCTACGGGGAAATCCTGACATCGGGTTATGGTACCCCAAAGATAATACTTTCGATCTTACCGCCTACTCAGACTCAGATTATGGAGGATGCAAGATCAATTTTAAGTCAACGACTGCAGGATGTCAATTTTTAGGAAACCGGCTTGTTTCCTGGCAGTGTAAGAAGCAGACAACGGTCTCCACTTCAACCGCCGAAGCTGAGTATGTTGCAGCCTCGAGTTGCTGTTCCCAGGTTTTTTGGATACAACAACATCTTCGCGACTACGGTTTGAAGTTTCTTACTACTCCCATTTTAATTGATAATTCTGCTGCTATTAGTATCACCAAGAATCCCGTACAACATTCTAAAACGAAACATATCGAAATTCGATATCACTTTATACGGGATTGCTTTGAGAAGAAGTTGATTGACCTTGAGAAAGTACATACTGACTTTCAGAAAGCCGATCTGTTTACTAAAGCTTTTGACAAAACGCGTTTTAAATTTTTGCTTGATTTAAACGGATTGAAGACCCTTGCTGATATCCTTAAACAAGGATGACTATCTTTATTTTCTGTCATATTTTTCTTTTAAAATGTATTTTGGTTTTAGGGGTGAACATCTAGAAAATACAAAAAAGTGTGTTTTTTGTTTGTATAGATAAAACCCAAAAACATTAGAAAACATAGAAAAATCAAAAATATTTCTTTCTTGTTTTTAATCTGAAAAACCAAAAACATTTTAAAAAATTAGAAAATCTCAAAAAGAATGTGATTTAAGTTTGTACAGAAAAATCCGAAAATCTAAAAAGATTGTGAAGTTTATTTTGTTTATAAGAAAATTGAAAAAGACAAAAATATTGTGTTTTTAAAGTTTGTATAGAGAAAAACCAAAAAGATTTTTGCAGGCGTTTTTAGATTATTTTCTCGCTGAAAATTATGTCGGTCATTTGAGTTTGTGAAGCATGCTTGAATGTCTTGGTCCTATTATTCACTTGTGAATTGATGGTTAGCCATTTATATATAAACTTAAGTTAACTGGGGCGATTAAATTTATTTTTTCTTTATTTTATGCTCCTTAAAATTTTGAGTTTTTGAAGCAAAAAGAGAACATGATAGTACATTGATTATTTTGACCCAAGTCAAGCAAAAAGTAAGCTTAAAAGACTGTGTGCTTAATTGCATTGGTGCATTGGTAGGTCTTAAAACAACTTAGTAGAGTAAAGTATGTGATATAAACATAAAGAAACGCCAAATTGAAAGGGGTGTTAGTCTCTAGCAAAAGTCTCGGTGAGGATGGCAGAAATGAAATAACCAGTCATACTCAAGCCTTATATTTGTTGTTCACCCAAAAATAAAATAAAGCAAATAACAAGCGTTAGGATTCTGGACAATGTGAGTCTTTATGCGGCTTAAACATCTGGGTATTCATAAGCATGAATATTTCACTCGCTTTCAAGAAGCAAACTCAAAGTCATTGAACTTGATCACCTCTGTACTTCGTACAATTTAAATTACTGACTTGATCAAAATCCGCTGTTAGTCATACAATTGTTCATCCCTTGCGCCCGTCTTAATACCATTAAGAAACGGACCCCAGGGGATACAATGTATGTAAGCCGACAGATGGACTCGTGCATACTCACTCACAGTAAAGGAAACTTGATGCGTTGCTCAAAATTTCAAAATTGGTATAAAAAATTTTGATCAACAATATAATGGTTTAAGTAAAGTTGGGGTGATTTGGCAAAAATCAAATTAAGCTTGAACCGAGATTAGAGGCTGATAGTTTCTGATATTCTGTGCTTTAATTGAACAAATTAATCATATCACAAAAATACTTGAATGTGTATTATTAGATTTATGAGGATAACAATACCAATGACCGACTTATCGCCAGTCATAATATCGCTGAAATATAAAACTGTGATGGAAGGGCATTTTGGTTAATATGATTCTCTGCTCAAACTCAACAAAAAAAATAAAAAAAAAATATATTTCGTTTGATAAATCATTGAAAAACACAAAAATATTGTCTATTTTTATGATTCGGATATTCTTTTGTAAATACATTCTTTATTCTTTATTTTACTAAATACCAAAAAAAAAAAAAAATCAGACGGTTTTTTTAAAAAAAAAATACCAAAAAGATTTTTTTTCTTTTTAAATATTTTTTTTAAGTTATGTTTCGTAAAAGTGAAACGTTTTTTTTAAAGTATTTAATTATCGAGATAAAAGTTTCTCGGTAATTTGTTTTAAGTTAACTCTATTTATTATTTAATTAATTTTTAATTATTTAAATTTAAAATTAAATAAAGATTTTTAATTTGTTAAAAGCTAATTCGTTATTTATGGATAACAAACTAGGTGATTCTTTAGCGAACTAGCTTCTGGTTCGCTCACCTAATTCGCTTCCGCACTCTGTAACGAATCATCCCTTCGTTATGCATATTTAACGAATCATGACACGAATCATGTCTTGATTCGCTACCTTTAATTTAACGAATCAAGTAGCGATTCGCCAAAATATGGTAACGAATTGAGTTAGCGAATGGGCTAATTCGTTAATTTTAATTTAAACGAGTCGTCTGATTCGTACAATTTGTACCTCGGGTTGTGTGCAAGGTTATAAAAGACAAGAAAACGAACAGTTCTCCACTGTTCGCCTTCTTCCTTAATTTAACCTTATTCAAAATTTTCTCTGAAATTTCAACCTTCACGTTTTGATATTTCTAAGACATCTTTGGATTTTTAAGGTATAGACGATCATTGCGATCTAATTTTCGTCAAAAATGGTTGTGATTTGTTAGCTAAATTATTGATTTTTAAGGGTTTAAGGGTTTCCGAGTTTTTAAACGTATTTATATATAATTTATGTTAATAACTTGATAATTTAGATATCATTGTGATCGGAATGTCATTCCGATACCCTTGGTGGACTTTAATCATCATTTGATTGATGTTTGCTGGGTTAATTATGTATCTGGGTTTTTTTCATTGTTTATGGTCTTTTCATTTAACCTAAGTATCTCGTGATGCTGAGTCTCAATCTCATCCATCTTAGTTTACGAGTAGAATTCCGAGTTGAATGAGATCATTATTTTGATGATTCGACGATAGTTATGGCCTAATTGGATCTGTGATTATACTGTTGACTATTGTTGTTCATCTTAATTTTGACTTTGACCAAGGTGGTCAAAGAACAAGTCTTAATTATCTTGACCATTCGTTAATCTTAGCGAATTGGGACTGTTTCGTGTTCAATTCGTTAAGATCGTATACGAACTAGCTAAGCGAATAAGATGTTACACGAATCAGATATGGATTCGCTTAAAATATAACGAACTAGAGTTTAGTTTGTCAAAATTAAATAGTAATTCGCTATGTTCAGTTCGTTAAAGTATTTACTTGATAGCGAATCGCCTGATTCGTTATCTTATTGTAACGAATCAATGTGATTCCCAACGAATGACATTTATTAATTAACTTAATTTCAATATTCAATTAATTTAATTAAAGAATTTAAAACGTCTAATACGCGTAAATATATTAATTATACATATCCTTTGATTACGTATATACACCATCGATAGATATGTTGATATATTTTGATATCTCTTCTCATATTCGATTTTATTTATACAGTAAAACATGGCTGATCAAGAACAACAAAATCAACCACCACCAGAACAACCTCCACAGGATCAACAAGATCAACAAGCTGAAGTGATCTTATTGCCGTTTGATAAAAAGCACAACATTTGTGCTTATGTTGATCAAGACGTACTTGATTTGGAAACATTTGGAGATTTGTTGACTTTCTTACGACGATCAAAGATACACTATGCTATCACTGCTAGACCAAAGGTGTATCTAAGTATTATCAGACAATTTTGGAACACGGCTGCATATGTTGAAGAAAATCAGATCATCAGGGCTACAATCAATCAAACTCCAATTACAATTGATGTTGCAGTGATTCTCCGAGTACTTCAATTCGATGATAATGGCGATTACCCGAGTGAATTTGACAGGTCATTAGTTAGAGGACTACTCACCCGTTTGCAGTATAATGGAAATATTCTTAAGTCCATGTTGAATAAGAATGGGGTGTGTGCACCATAAAAGTATCTTTTGCATGTTCTACTTCATTGTTTGAGTGGACGTCGCGGTGGTTTTGATGAGTGTAGACTGAGTTTGCAGTCGGCCTTTGTTGCCTTGATTCTGAACAAGCCGTATAATTATTCAGAGTTAGTATTTGATCATTTGAAGGAACAATTTCAGCAAACTCTTCAGTCAAAGAAATTCTTGATGTATCCTCGCTTTTTACAGCTAATTATTCAAGATTTGATTCCGAATTTGGTGATTGATCGGCCGTTGGTGAACGATGTTCTTGATATGGAACATATGACAGCTGAGACAGTGCATCGTATGTTAACTTATAGAAAGGAGAAACCACAGAATAAACGGATGATTGGTCATATAATTAATCTGGATTATGTATGTCCTCCTAATGAGCGCTGGATCCACGACGATTCGGATTCCGAGTGTGAAGGGGGAGAAGGTGGGAACGGTGATGGTGGAGATGATGATGGTGATAGTGATGGGAATGATGGTGATGGTGGAGCTGGTGATCGAGCTCTTAAAGAACAACAAGATGCAGTCGATGCTGCTCTAGCTGCCACCATGAAAGCTCAGCTGGAAAGAAAAAGAAAGGGTAAAGCTGTAGCTACTGGTGAACCATCAAAGAAGTCCCGTGTGTCTGCTGGGGCTGGGGAAATCATTGGAACCCCACCACCACATCATACAACGCCTCAAAGCTCGGCGGTGCCGCTAACTACTAGCACTCCGATGCTTACTTTGACGACGACGTTGGTGTCACACGAGAGGCTCGGTCTTATTCCTCAAATGGCGTTAACCGAGATACCGAGACCTCCTGCTGCATTGTCTACAGTATCTCCTACTACATCAATGAGACCTCCTCCTCCACCTCCGCCTAGTGATGTCTCATTCATGAGAATCACTCGGCCTCAAGGACCTGTTCAACTGGTACACCCATCCTTATACAACTTGCCACCTAGACGTCAGACTGAGATGCTGTTAAATCTGCTGCATCTTTATGAAAATCAAATGGCAGCAGATCGACAGAACCAAGAACGACTCATGGAACATCAGAAGCGATTGATGAGTTACGTTTCATTTTGTCAGAAGGAGATGAAATCGTTGCGTGCGATTGTTGAGTCTCAGGGGGTGAAGTTAAAAGAACAAGAAGAGTTAATTTTACAATTAACTTGTAAAGAAGATGCCCTAAAGAAACTCAAGAACGACGATGAAGATCCTGACGAATCTGGTGCAGGAGGTGAGCCTAAACAATCACATGGTTCATCCTCTGGTGCTGGTGTTAGTGGCGGTGATGATTCGAGCAAACAAATTATTATTTATCAAGATCCAATAGCTGCCAAGCCAATTGAAATGATTGCGGCTAATACGGTGATATTTGTAGATGGATCTGGGGTGGTGAAGAGTGTGGTGAATAGGGACGAGATACAGGTTGGTGAGTTTGTAGAAAGATCGTTGACACAGATGCAGATTTCTATACTACATGGGCTGAATGATGATCAGCTAAATGCTTTTGAAGCTGAGCCCGATGTTGAGGTAGTGAATGAAGAAGGGTTGGATGAGGGTCCGTTGTTTATGAATACGGATTTTATTTATGAGAATGAGGACATTTAGATGGAGGATGTGACTGCTGCTGAGTACCCGGACTTGTATCAACACACGAACGTTGATCAAGGTGCTCCGGTATTTCAAGAAGAGGTGTTTAAAGAGATTGAGGATGAATTGGAAAAGGTTGTGCAGTGAACTGTACCCTCACTCAAAGAAGTGACTGATGAGGACGTAGAAAGATGGTTCAAACGTCATAAAGTGGGTAAAATTATCAGTGCTTATCGTTATGTAGATCAAGAAAGAAAAGATACTGTTGCTGCTTGGGTTAAGGCTAATCAGGTGACTACCTTCAAGACTGTGTCCAAGGTACATGGTGATATTGTCTCCTGGCTCTATGATTCTAACCTTAAGGTATGTATAATCAAATGGGAGAAGGGTGTCCAGTATTATGAGTTTATGTAGGTTCCCTGGACGGATCACACGAGATATCTCGGTCTACTCAGGTGCGGAATCCCTGCGTAGATCGTTACGAGCGTAGAAAGCAAATCAAACAAACACACACGAATAAACCGAAACACGTTATATATTAATAACTGAACTCACGTGATATGAATCACTGATACAGACTCTCATCCTCACGTTACAATGAACTCAAACCAGCTTAGATCAACTCGATGAACTTCTCAACACTAAGCCGTAACCTAGTATAAATACACGACAACTTCGCCTGATATGTTCAGGCGAAGTTGTCCATAACTTTGCTTGTTCAAAAAGTTCGCCTAGGCGAACTTGTTAACAACTTCGCTTAAACAAAAACATAAAGAACATTACAGACTCGATTACAGACACTAGACTATGAACTACTGACATTTATGCACCAACAGACTCCCCCTTGGCAGTAGCTTCATATCTTGATCTTTAAGCACTTGTCTTGTAATCTTCACGCATGCACTCCTTCTCTAACACATACCGTGACTACTCGCTGATACTTCCTCGCTTCGTCTTTCCAAGCAGGAATATAGAATATCTTCTTTTCATTCAACACTTGCAGATCAGCTTTCGATAAGTTAACAAGATGCATCGGATCATACACCCTCAGCACTTCTTGTTCGTCTTCGTCTTCCATCACGGCTTCAGCAGTCTGGTAATCAACATACCACCATTTAAGATTCTTCAACACATCTTGAGGCATAATCTTCATTGGAACCTCCTTAATGCATCGAATCGGTTTGTACTTCATTACCATCCATGGCTTGCCATCTGCTCTCATTCCCCTTTCTTTATCTTCCACTAGCTTTCCCTTCTGTGGCTTTAATAACTCAAACTTCTTCTCTTTTATGCTTTCTTTCCACACGATCTTCCCAATAACCCTTGCCATGTTGTCGTCGCTTCTATTGATCAGCCCCAATCTAGCCAAATCCTTCACCTCACATTCAGGAAATGTATTGAGAGATCTCAACGTTCTTTTTAAAACACTAAATCCCATCAAAACGTTTCACCACAAACAACTTTATCTGTTCATCATATAGCCAACAAATAATTCCTTTCTTCGACTCAGCATAGCCTTTGATATTATAACTCTTCTTGAACATGGTTGGAACAGCAGGCTTCTTAGTTTTAATAAACCAATGAGCACAACCTTCCTTCCACCTAGGCTGCTCCTCCCACTCAGTCTCATCATTTTCCATCTCAGTACCCATATCGGCTTTCTCAATATCTGGGATCTCGTGTTCAACATTTTCTTCTACTATCTCACCTTCTTCAACATCTTCTTCAATCACAATCTGAGCTCCAATCTTCTCAATCTTCTCAATAGGCAGCACATCGTCATCAAACATCACATCATCATCTAGCATATCATCATCTAGTTCTTTCAAAGCATCAATCACATCATCTTCATCATCAACCATCACCACCTCATCACCACCAACTGCACCAGCAGACTCCCCCTGAGCTGTGGAAGTCCCAAGAGCTTGAGTAGTTCTTGGCAACTCACCACCTGCATCTTTCGATGCATTGGGATCATCGTCTCTATCATTTCTCTTCTTTGTCCTTAACTCGTCGCCTCTACAGCCTGTCTCCCCCTGAGATGCCAAGAACTCCTTCATAGCATCTATAATTCGCCCATGTTCAACCAGGAGGGACGACTGTAGTTGATTCTCTGCTACAAGGCGCTGAATAGCCTGGGTCTGGATAAAGTTTATCCTCGATTGCTCTGCCACGACCCGTTCAAGTGCAGCTATTCTCTCCGAGTCTGAGAGGGTTGCATCGAAATCAAACCTCATGTTAGATGTGTCTTGAGTATACTCAGCAGGGATCTCGAATGTAACCGGGTCATCAGAAGCAGTTGTGGACGTAACCGCAGGTGGTATCGTGACCGACAACCCTGCAGTTGCAACGACGGTAGACTCTACAAATTGTGCCACCACCTCTGAAGGAATAAGCGTTGGAGGTGGTAACGACACAATCTCCGGAGTCGTCGTCTGTAGTGTGATGGATGGGATGCCGACAGCTGATGTAGCCACCACGGGAACATCCGCGGCGCTTGTAACCTGTACAGAAGTAGGAACAATCGACATACCTGACAGTGCGGATAGAGCGAACCGTACAACTCTTGAAGTCTCTCCAGCTCCCATACCTGCACCTGTCCTCTCCCGTCTTGAACGTCTAATCAACTTGTGAATGTCCTCTTCCTCTTCTTCTGACTCACTATCATCAACTGTCCTCTTTCTCTTCCCAATCGTCCTTTCTCGTCTCACCAACATCCTTTTCGCCTCATCCATAACATCATCAAGATCTGAGTCAGCCACCGTCGTAGCTGCTCTAGTAATATTCACTTCCCGAACCTGTGCAGCAGAGACATGCACCTCTTCTTGTGGATCAAAACGGTCCATGTCGAAGAATCCTTGGCCGCCAAATGCAGCATCAAGGTCTACATCCTCCTCAGCCGACACCACAGGCACAGTAGGTACATCTCGAGTTGCTCCTGCCTGTTGTGGTTGAGGGTCTCTGAACTCATCCCCCCGAGCTGGCACATACCACGGGTTTATTAAGAACCCAAAGAGTGGAGTATGCCTTGGACGAAGTTCAGGCTTGCTCCTCGCACTCGAAGTACGGCATTGAGCAAAGATACGTTTGCTCACACTCTCCACGTATCGTATTGGGCGTCGTTGAGGAAAATTTGGAGCCACATGGTTCAAGATCATCTGGATGAATCTTGGATACATTATGAACCGCTCACGAGCCATCGCCCTCCTCTGTCTGTCGATCTCATAAAAGACCATCTGACTAAAGCTATAACGTTTGTTATAAGTCAGAGCAGTCATTGCTGACTGCATGGTCGCACCCATTCCGTCAGTACCCGCCTTCCTCCCTGACATGCATACTATCATTACGTGCATGAGGAAGCGCCACTGATCGAGTAGGAAACCCTTCCTCCTATGAGTATCACCTAATGGACCAGAATAGCCCATTCGGAGAAACGCTCCATCACGGAATGGAGCCACAAACTCTGTAGGGTCATCCCTAGTCTCCTTGATGCTTGTGTAAACACAGGTGTGCTCATTCAAGCTACGTCTTGTTTGTACACCGGAGGACACATCACCAATCACATTCTCCAAAGGGTGATCTTTATGAATCCTCGTGGTCGGAACAGAACCGACATGCAAATTGTCTTCCAAGTTAGAAGAGAGCTCGTCAATGGTTGTTTCATGCTGAGAGTGAAATGGATTGAAAAATTCTTCTTCAGTCGAGGCAGCAGGGGTATCGACAGCATTTGATGAGGAGGGTTGACATTTATCGATCAGCTGTCTTTGTAATAGGTTTTCTTCCTCATCAAGGATCATCTTCGTAGCAACTCTCTCTTCTTCTTCAGCAATATCCAAATACGGTATGTTAAAAGACTTAAAAAGTTTAACATAGTCGAAAAACTCAGCAGGTCCGTTGCTCGGTTTTGGCGGTTGGTAACTTGTGATATCGGTGTTACACACCACCTCAACCTTGCTGGTCGATGTATTGAAGACACGTCTGTTGGGAGTCCCAACAACATAACCGACTTAGAATTTAGAATTTGCGGCTACTTCTCCAAATTTAGAATTTGTTTTCAAAATCGAACAACGGGACCCGAATGGTTCAAGACCACTCAAGTTGGGCTTTCTCCCATGCATAAGCTCATAACACGTTTTACCAAGTCTTTTAACAGTTAAGACTCTATTCAGAACATAACAGGCTGTAGCAACAGCTTCAGCCCAAAACACCACAGGAAGCTTTGAATCAGCCAGCATTGTTCTGGCTCCTTCAATTAATGTTCTGTTCTTCCTTTCAGCCACTCCATTCTGTTGCGGTGTATACGGAGCGCTGTATTGGTGTTCAATCCCTCTCTGAAGGCAGAAGATCTCCATCTCAAAATTCTTGAACTCCGTTCCATTGTCACTCCTGATGAACTTAACCCTTTTATCCATAACGTTCTCAACTTTGGTAATCAAATTCTTCACCATCTGAGCCGTTTCGTCTTTTGATTTCAGGAAATACACCCACGAATATCGTGAGTAGTCATCAGTGATCACCAAGCAATAAGAAGTACCTCCTAGACTTTTTGCATTCACGGGACCGAAGAGATCCATGTGAAGCAAGTCTAGAGTACTGGCAATTGAATTGACTTTCTTGGTGAGATGGGATTTCTTGTGCTGCTTTCCCTTCTTGCACGCTATACATTTATCTACAAAATTGAAATTCTTCAAGGGAACGCCCAGCACAAGTCCATTCCTGACAATGTGGTTCATCTTCCGAAGATGAATGTGCCCCATTCTCCTATGCCACAATTCGGACTCTGATTCACTCGCTTTTGTCATAAGGCATGATTCTGCCGTGGCCATTTCAGTTGATCTCATATCCATAATATATGTATTTCTTTCACGTGGAGCCTTCATCACAATCCACTCCTCTGGTATCTGAAAACCAGGTTTCAACACAATCACCTCATTCTTTGTAAAATGAACGGTGTACTCCTTATCACAGATCTGCGACACACTCAGCAGATTGTGCTTCAATTCTTCTACAAAGTTAACCTTCTCCAAAGTCATCTTTCCGTTTGACACCGTTCCCATTCCAGTAATCTTGCCACCACTTTCACCGGCAAAGCTCACTCTCCCTCCTTGAACAGGTTTCAAATCGTGTAACAAGTATTTGTTACCCGTCATTTGCCGGGAACAGCCGCTATCTACAACCCAAAGATTGTTGGCAGCCCTGTTCAACTGTTCCTGCACAATAAAGCAAAAGATTAGAATTTAGGGACCCAAGACCAATTGGTCTTGGATCTATACATCCCAAACTTTGGCTTTCCAAAGTTAGTATCTCGAAAATTCCTGTAAGTCCTATTAGGAAACCTCCTTGAAGATTGATTGTGAGGCCTACCAAACCTTTGTGAATTTAAAGAATTATAGCTTGTGGTTTGGTTATTAGTAGTGTAAAACTGAGATTTGTTTCTATGAAAACCTGAATTAGTCACATTTTTGAATTTTAAATGGTTTTCATTTTTAGCAGCATGATAATAACTATTAGGCTTATTCTCAGTTTTAGTAGGCCTTACACCTCTGAATCGCTGCTTCAGAGGGCAATATGCAACTAGGTGCCCTATTTGATTACACCTAAAACAACACCTATGTTCAACCTTTTTATCAACAGGTGTTTTAGATGTCGAGGCTATATTACCTCCCGTTCGTCTCACATATGGTGGGACGTACGGGTTTAGTGGAGTACTCCTTTTATTTGTTTTATCTTTTTCTCCACTCTTGGGTAACACACCCTCCTCTTTTGCCTTACCAGACTCGGATGACTTATCCGAATCTGACGAGACTGGACTTTGATCAGAAATTTCAACACTTGAAACAGGCGAACTTGTTTCGCCTCCACTAACATTTGGTTCTTTACAAGTTACTTTAACTGGTACTGTCTGAGCAACCTCAAAATCAACAGATTTCTGAACACTAGGGTTAAAAGTGTAATTGTGATTATAAGGTGGCGAAACCTCATGATAACCGATTCCTCCTCTCTTAGCAGAGGAACCTTGATCACTAACAAGGTGATCAAGAATAGCAGAGGAATTTCTGAACTGCTCTAGTTTTCTATTCAGTTCCACCACTTTTACCTGGTGATCAGCAATCTGTTTTTCTCTATCAGCAATTAGTTTGGTTTTTTCTTCCAAAACTTCATAACTTAAATCAATCACTTCAATTTTTTCAGCAAGTTTTGTTTTTAAACTTTTAACATCTTTTTCACAAGCTTTTATTTTGACTTTATAGCTATTTTCTCTTGCTTTTGTAAAATGATGATCTTCTTTTAAGGTTTTAAATTCAGCATCCAATCTAACATACTGATCGGTTATAGTTGCTAATTGCTCAGACAAGTTTTCACATTTAGAGCATGTAAGTTTAGAACATACCTCGGAGAGCTGGTCATTAACGTCTGCCATAAGAGCTTTTTCCTCTCCGGTAACCTTCTCACTTTCTTCAGTTTCTACCTTTGCCAAATTTGCCTGCTCAAAAGTTTCTTTAGAAAGCAGGTTCCAGTTGTATTCACCATCTTCTCTGGACATCATGGCACTATAATCTTTTCTACCCTCACTTTGCTGTGGAGACCTACCCTGACTTCGTTCCACACGCTCATTCCTGCATTCTTTTGCAAAGTGACCGTTTTGCTGACAATTGTAGCATCTCACCTTTGCCTTGTCAAACCCCGGCTTTCCACCGACAAACTTTCTTCCGGTCTTCCTCATAAACCGCTTCACTCTTCTTACGATCATGGCCATCTGCCATTGCAGATCCATTTCCTCCAGATCATCAGCATCAATCAGGTCATAATCTTCATCCAACATAGCTGGATCAACAACCTTCCCTTGAATGTAGTTCTCATAGGAAGCAATAAAAGAAGCATAGAGACCAAACTGCTCTTCAGCAGACTTGACACTCATAGGCATCTTGGAGTAGTTGTTGCTGGGAATACTTGGAGAGCAACTACTCTTGCTTACCTGGGGTTGAGAACCACTCGATCCAGCTGCTACATAGCAAACATCCCCATTTGTGTTAACTGACACATGCCCCTCATGTGATGAGTTAGGGCCCGACTCTCCCTTTGTGTAGTAGGCAGCAGATTCAGTCTTCGATCCTGAGCTAGTGTTGACTTTAGCTCCATACATACCTGGATCTTGAACCTGATCCGTAGGTGTCTCTTTTCTGACCATGTTAAGCTCAAAGGTTCTGAGCTTGTTGACTGCCGTTTCTAGATCATATGTGGGAAAGTCTTTGTCTTCCCTCATCAGCTCAGTGTACATCTCCCATTTTGGTGGGAGAGCATCTAGAAGCTTCTCAACTATTTCTTCTTCTCGGTAGGAAATTGAATAGTTGCTCAATTCAGTCATCAGATGGTAATATCGAGTGATAATATCATCTAAGGATTCATTCTTCAAATACTTGAAGACTGAGAACTGGGTTTTGAGCAATTTTATCTTTGAAGCACGGATTCCTACATTCCCTTCAAATCTGTTCTCAAGAGCTTCCCAAAGCTCTCTTGCTGACGTATACTTTCAGAACGTATGAAGGATCTCTTGAGGAAGAGCCATAGTAATAGCAGCATGAGCCTTGCTCTCGGCCTCATACATCTTTTTCTCTTCTTCTTCCATTTTACTATACTTTTTAATTTGATCACGACCTTCATACTCCATAACTGGTGGAATATAACCATCCTGGATGCATACCCACATCTTCGCATCCTGGTATTTGACGTATTGTATGAACCGATCCTTCCATGCAACGAAATCGGTTCCCTTCAGCAATCTTGGGGCCTTGGTAGCTGACCCTGCTTCAACTTCCATCTCCACTAACTCAGAGATGTTAATCGACGACATCTTTCCCGAAAAGTAAGAAACCTGAAAAATTAAGAAAATATATATATTTTTTTTTATATTAAAGTACTGTAGGCGAAGTTACGGATAACTTCGCTTGAAGTAGGCGAAGTTGTAGAGAACTTCGCTGAAGAACTTCGCTGATAACACTGCTGATTAACTTCGCTGATTCTTAACTTCGCTTGAGGTAAGCGAACTTAAGAGGTAGGCGAAGTTGTAGAGAACTTCGCTTGAGAAAGGCGAACTTGAGAAGGTAGGCGAAGTTGTGGATAACTTCGCTTAACCTTATATCTTCGCCGAAACCCTACGCACAGTGACGGCAACTTCGCCTGATGAACACAGAAGATTTGCAGATCTGTAAATCGGATTTTAACGAGGTTTTTGACGGTGTAAAGGCTTGAACACGATGGTAGGAGGTAAGAATGATCAAAAATACAGAAAACACGTCCCGCGAATAGTCGAAACGGGACGATTTCTACACCCGCGTGAATATCCCGAACCACACAATCGAGCAAATGCTCTGATACCAATTGTAGGTTTCCTGGACGGATCACACGAGATATCTCGGTCTACTCAGGTGCGGAATCCCTACGTAGATCGTTACGAGCGTAGAAAGCAAATCAAACAAACACACACGAATAAACCGAAACACGTTATATATTAATAACTGAACTCACGTGATATGAATCACTGATACAGACTCTCGTCCTCACGTTACAATGAACTCAAACCAGCTTAGATCAACTCGATGAACTTCTCAACACTAAGCCGTAACCTAGTATAAATACACGACAACTTCGCCTGATATGTTCAGGCGAAGTTGTCCATAACTTCGCTTGTTCAAAAAGTTCGCCTAGGCGAACTTGTTAACAACTTCGCTTAAACAAAAACATAAAGAACATTACAGACTCGATTACAGACACTAGACTATGAACTACTGACATTTATGCACCAACAGACTCCCCCTTGGCAGTAGCTTCATATCTTGATCTTTAAGCACTTGTCTTGTAATCTTCACGCATGCACTCCTTCTCTAACACATACCGTGACTACTCGCTGATACTTCCTCGCTTCGTCTTTCCAAGCAGGAATATAGAATATCTTCTTTTCATTCAACACTTGCAGATCAGCTTTCGATAAGTTAACAAGATGCATCGGATCATACACCCTCAGCACTTCTTGTTCGTCTTCGTCTTCCATCACGGCTTCAGCAGTCTGGCAATCAACATACCACCATTTAAGATTCTTCAACACATCTTGAGGCATAATCTTCATTGGAACCTCCTTAATGCATCGAATCGGTTTGTACTTCATTACCATCCATGGCTTGCCATCTGCTCTCATTCCCCTTTCTTTATCTTCCACTAGCTTTCCCTTCTGTGGCTTTAATAACTCAAACTTCTTCTCTTTTATGCTTTCTTTCCACACGATCTTCCCAATAACCCTTGCGATGTTGTCGTCGCTTCTATTGATCAGCCCCAATCTAGCCAAATCCTTCACCTCACATTCAGGAAATTTATTGAGAGATCTCAACGTTCTTTTAAAATACTGAATCCCATCAAAACGTTTCACCACAAACAACTTTATCTGTTCATCATATAGCCAACAAATAATTCCTTTCTTCGACTCAGCATAGCCTTTGATATTATAACTCTTCTTGAACATGGTTGGAACAGCAGGCTTCTTAGTTTTAATAAACCAATGAGCACAGCCTTCCTTCCACCTAGGCTGCTCCTCCCACTCAGTCTCATCATTTTCCATCTCAGTACCCATATCGGCTTTCTCAACATCTGGGATCTCGTGTTCAACATTCTCTTCAATTATTTCACCTTCCTCAACATCTTCTTCAATCACAATCTGCGCTCCAATCTTCTCAATCTCCTCAATTGGCAACACATCATCATCAAACATCACATCATCATCTAGCATATCATCATCTAGTTCTTTCAAAGCATCAATCACATCATCTTCATCATCAACCATCACCAAATACAGAAAACACGTCCCGCGAATAGTCGAAACGGGACGATTTCTACACCCGCGTGAATATCCCGAACCACACAATCGAGCAAATGCTCAGATACCAATTGTAGGTTCCCTGGACGGATCACACGAGATATCTCGGTCTACTCAGGTGCGGAATCCATGCGTAGATCGTTACGAGCGTAGAAAGCAAATCAAACAAACACACACGAATAAACCGAAACACGTTATATATTAATAACTGAACTCACGTGATATGAATCACTGATACAGATTCTCGTCCTCACGTTACAATGAACTCAAACCAGCTTAGATCAACTCGATGAACCGCTTCAACACAAAGCCGTAACCTAGTATAAATACACGACAACTTCGCTTGTTCAACAAGTTCGCCTAGGCGAACTTGTTAACAACTTCGCTTAAACAAAAACATAAAGAACATTACAGACTCGATTACAGACACTAGACTATGAACTACTGACATTTATGCACCAACAGTTTATAAGAGACGTTTTAACTCTACCGCGTTGGGATGTACGAACCCTCTCGAGACGTCCGTTTATAAATCGTGGGGGTCACCAGCATGCTGATATGTTTCATCGGCATCTTCTCTTTGAGGTCAATCACGGCTTCAAGTTCTTCAAGCCCTAGGTCCCAAGATGTAAGCGCATTGACGAGATTGATCCAAGGACTGGCTGGAGGAAACTTGTTTTAAAAGTGAAGCCGCCCAAGACTATGAAGCAGGTTTCCGTGAAAACATTGCCACAAGATATTTATCTGTCTTTCAACCGTTGGTACTATGACAATCGTACTGGCGAGGCCGTTATTGTTCGTGGTCGAGGACTGCAGACCGAGCTCATCAAGATAATAGACCCGATGTGGTTGGTTAACTTATCAGAGACCGACAATGACGTGCTCTTCAGGAAGCAGATCTTGTTCGAGCGCCAAGAATATTACGACCTGGCTATACAATTCCCACGAGTTGTTCGTGTGTGTCATTAACATGGAATTCATAGTTGCAGAGACTGGCAGTCCAAGCGCTTCAAATAAGTTAAAGACAAAGAGTTCAAGACGAGGGGGTGTCTGTTAGTGCACGGTTTTGCGTCTAGAGTCTTTGTATTTATCGTTAATGTTTTTGTTTATTAATTAATGTAATAATTAATTTATTTAATAACTAGTTCGTTAAGTTATAGGCTAGTCCGCTAAGGGATGTTAGCGAACTAGACATTAAATGTATTCCCTCCTGATTCGTTAGGGGATGTTAACGAATCAGGGGATGTTTCGCTAAGCTTATGTATGTAACGAAGGGGAGGCTGGTTCGCTAGGGGATGTTAGCGAACCAGATCACCTTCTATTTATAGTGAACTCCTGTTCAAGTTTAAGTAAGTAAGAGAGTTTTTGGTGAGTTAATTAACGAGTTGGTGTCCAAACTCTCTCTCAAGCTTCACCTAATATTATACGGATAATATATTGATAATAGATATACATATATTACACTGAATCAATGTTAATTATGAGCTAGATCCTTAATCGTATTAATAGTATAAACACAGATCTGAGATCTGTTAATGGTTATTGTTATTGATACGAATCAATCGGGTTCCAACAGAAACGTTTGTATAAACTGAGCTTATTTTCAATTTGGGCTTTGAAGGCTTTTTGGGTCACCTGACTGTTTGGGTATGTTTCTACTTGGGCTGCCTACTGTGTTGAGCCCATTAAGGGTTTTTCGGCCTACCTTGGTTACAGTATAAATAATCTCAAGCTTTATTTTATCACTTTTATTATCCTCATCTGATTAAAAACCTTAACTCATTCTCTCAAGTGTAATAGCCAAAATTTAAACCATCGTCACTAATCATCTATTAGTGTTCACTTATTTGCTTCACAGGTATTGAACAAAGTCATATGGGATCTATGTATCAACATAGACTTACTTGATATTGCCATGAACTGATTTCATGGATGGTTTGATGAATTAAAAGAGGATTCATGAGTAATTAGGGGTTTTGGTGGACTTCTTAGGGTTTAATTAAGTGTTTTCGGTTGATTATTATAGACTAGTTGCAGGTTTAATGGAGGTTTTAGAGATCTCGGTGGGTTGAAGATGATTGCACGTTTCTAAAAGAGGATTCTGTCCCCAGCTGTCAAGGGGTTCTCGGTTGACTTTCGTTGACCGAGAACACCTTGACTTGACAGAGAACTTACATTCTCAGTCAAATGTTGACTGAGAACTCCCGTTCTCGGTTAAATGTTGATCGAGAACTCAGTTCTCGGTTGATTTCTTTGACTTTCGTTGACCGAAAACTCCATCGTTGATCGAGAAATCCTCCAGTTGACCGAGATCTCTCTATTTGGGCTTAATACTCACTGTTGGGCCTAATCCTATACTGATTTACCCTTTGGGCCAACTAATGTGCTTCTTGGGCCTTCAATTGAGTTTCCTTTGGGCCTGTTTTAACATTATGGCCCAACTCTTATAAATTATGGACTAATTTTAAATATTATCAAATAAATCCATATGATCACTAACTTGATACGTTTGGTGCAGAAATGGCTAATCAGACTCCATTAAAGTTTGTTGATACGCATAATATTGTTGGTCACTTATTTGATCCACCCATGGCCCACAAGGAATTCAAGTCGATGATAGTCGGACTCAACAATTGCAGGATCTCTCATGCACTTCGAGAGAACCCTATCTCATGCAAGAAGATGGTCACCGACTTTTGGAACAATGCGTCAATCAATCCACGAGGGCCAGATGGAGTCATGTCTATAGACTCCAAAGTACAGAAGAAGCCAAGTGTTATCGCAGAGGCCATTGTAAGAGAAGTTCTTATGTTTGGGGATCAACCTGATTACCCAATAGAGTACTCTGCTGCTGAAGTTACTGAGGTTCTCACCAGAATGGGTTACGAAGGCACATATCCTCCAGCAACTAAGAAATTGTTTCACCCGTATTGGAGATACCTATTACACACGTTCTTTACATATATCTCGGGGAGGAAGGGAGGATTAGACGAAATTAGCCACACTCAGATGTGTACTATCGTTGCTCTGATCATGGATTGGAATTACAATTATTCCAAATTTGTTTTCAATGAAATGATGAGCAATCTGAAAGCGAAGAAGAAGGAGATGTTTCTTATGTATCCAAGATTTTTACAGATGATCTTCGATTCTCATTACACCGAACTGGTCAGATCTGTTGATACCTTGGATATGAAGTCAATGGGACCCAACACCTTTGGGTTGATGACGAAAAGGGTCCAAGGTTGTATATCAGGGCCTAAATACTCTGGTGAAATTCGGACGATTTACTGAGACAGAAGCTCAGCCGGTCATAGCTCAAGTTGCTGATGAGCACATGGCACCAGCTCAACCACGTGCTGCAATGTTTGAAATCTCTGATGATGAAGAAGATGAAGTTGAACACCATCAAATAGAAACTCTTTCAAGTGCTGAAAAATTAAGTGCTCTGGAAGCTGCCAAAGCTTTATTTCTGTCAACTGCGCTGAAACCTCCTCAGACAGTTACTGAAAACATTGAAGAAGACGTGAGTGAAGAACCAACCGCTGATCTCATCCATCGTAAACGAAAAAGGGTTGATCCGAGATCTAGCGAGTTGGATAGTGAAGCCGAAACAGCAACCACAACACCAACACAAACAACAACCACCAGCCCATAACAACAAACCGCTCAACCTGAGTTACATGCTCCAGAAACACAAGCTGATCCAGATACATCTACTGCAGAGCCATCATTTCAAGATCTGATTTTGTTAGTGAGTTTAACTTTGAGACGGACACTCCATACACCGACACCACATATATTCCCTCTGGTTCATCTGGCCCAGCTGTTCAGGGTCAGTCTATCCCAGGTACATCAAACAAAGTTGCTCAAATCCTTGATATGCAAGAGATTTACTTTCAGAACAAGGGTAAAGGTGTGGTTCTTGAAAATGCACCTGTAGACATTCAGCACTACAATGTCGAGTCTTTGAACTCGAGCAAGATTCAGTAGTTAAAGATGTCCGTATTCAGGAACTTGAAGTGAGCAACTCAGACAAGGATTCCAAGATTAATGAGTTGCAGCCTGGTATGGGAGGATTAACGGCAATGTATCTTGACCTTCAACAAAAGTTATTTCAAAAATTTGGAGATGAGTTTAAAAGCAACGATGATGTAGCATCTCAAGCTCCTGTTGTTGATCAAGATAAAGGTTCTCCTATTCGTCCAGCCGACAAAATTGATGAGTCGGAGTCACTGAAGCAATACATGGATACACCCCCCATCACTAAAGAGAAATCAGACAGAATTCAGAAGAAATTACTTGAAAAGGGAAAGAAGAAGCTACTGGTGATGAAGCACTCAAATCAGAATGTTGAATCATCGGATCATCCAGACAGGTTCGTTGTGACTTTTCAAAAGGGGTTCTCTGATAAATACGGTGATCGATCGAGAGTTCTATAATGGGGTTTTGATGCGGATATGAATATCTGGTGGGTAAAGAGGAAGTCAGGAACCACCGAATATTACAAGAAGATGAAAGATTTTGGTTCATGGACTAAAGTAGATCTGAGTGACTTAATAAACTCTCCATTCACCAATCCAACGAATGACAAGCGTGGTATGAACTTCTGGAATTTTCTGAGAAGTCAAGTTGATCGAGGTTTCCCAAATATGACGACTGCAGAATCTTTCTTGAAGAAAGCAAAGGGGTTTCAGGATCCAAGGACAGGAAAGACAATGGTCAATGTTATGTGGCCTGCTACAAAGAAAGCCACTCATATTCCTGTACCTGATGCAATTCCGGATGGCACACCAGATAACATGAGGTTCTGGTTCTATGACACTTTGACCGCCACCATGATTATCAAGCTACAAAAGAGGAAATGTCAATACCGATTCGTTGATCCTAGAGATTTGTTGAAGTTTGGAGAAAGGGATATTAAGACTCTCAGTACATTATAGATAGTAGCTGATCCACTCTTTGAAATGGCCGCCAAAGAATACACGAGCATGGTTGCATCTATTATCAACTGCAAGTTTTGGGCAGGTGCGTTAAAGGATTCAGATGTCGACTACATGGAGCATGATTGAAGACAAAGCTACAAACCAAGGGGGAGATTGTTGGGCCTAGTTTATATGGTTTGTACTTAGTCTACATGTATTGGGCTTGGGCTACGGGTTTGTTATGTAAACCGAGAACACTTTATTCTTCTCGGTGGGCTTTTGGTTATATGGGCTTAGGTTTTTTGGTGTCTCTATATATAGTTGATGTCATGTATAGAGTAAAGGTTGTTCATTCACTGATTATTGGTATTATGTATTGTAAGTGCTTAAGCACCCGACGTATCTTAATATACGTGTGTTTTTGAAGCAATCCCGTGTTACTCTTTATTGTTTACTCATGTTCTTGAATCACCAAGTATTGGTATTCCGCACCAATACTTGTTATATTGATATCATAATTGTAGTGATCCAGATTCGGGACTTACAGGCCCCGTGCTTTTGGTCCCAGTTTTTGTCTTTTCTTGTAGATTTTTGTCTTTTCTGGTGTTCAGAAGCATGGGGGCGTGTTTCTTAAGGCATGGGGGCGTGTTTCTTGTTTTTCTTGTGTTTTGTTCCGTTTTTCTTCGTCTTTTCGCTTGTTTCTTCGTTTGGGGCTTGGTTTCACCTGAAATTACATTTTATTGTGATAATTAGCCTTTTGTGCTATGTTATTTGATAGAAATTGCAGTTTTTAGAGATTATTTGATGCTGAAAAGATGTATAATTTTATGTACATAAGCGCCTAAATCAAATAAAACACTAGCGTGCATATTATTTACATGAAACCTACCGGTAATAACATCTAGAATTTCAGCTGCTTCACGGGTGTTGAGAACGAAAGCTTGTGCATTTCCTTTCTTCGCACCACTATTAGTAGACTTGGTTTAACTTTGGACATGCTGTTTTGACGTGTCCATTCTCTCCACGGCCAAAACATGGGATATATTTATTCTTATGTAGCAATCCTCGGTTGAATGACTAGAAATATTGCAATATTTGCAAAAAAAATTCAAATCGCCATTTCCACAAATACCTTCATTTGCAAGTCTTGCATTCAGGGATTGAAGTTTGGAACACCTTCTTTCCTGCTCTCTTATCAGTCTTCTTGAATTCACTTTTAACTTTTAAACTTTCTTCTATCTTCTTAGTCACCTTCTTTTTCTCTTTTTCCTTCTATGTTCTCATCATTCCTTCAGTTAAGACTCCAGCTAACTCGGTTGCCGAATCCATTATGCTTGGCATTGATGCTTTCACCACACCTCTAATCTTTCTGTTTAAACCCCAAATATACTTACTGATTTTCTCTTACTCAAGAATTACCAAAGGAGGTACCAACCTTGAGTATGCAAAGAATTTGGAGATATATTACTTCAGATCAGATCTTTCCATTTTAATATTCAGAAACTTTTCTTTTCATTTGCTCATGTTCCTGTTTCGGGAAAAATTTTCGTGTAATCATGCCGCTAAATTCTATCCATTTCATGGCGTAAGCATCGGTACTTCCTTTGGCTTGAATGATAGACTCCGCCATTCTAATGTTTCATCCTTAAATAAGTTTGAAGCATACAACACCTTATCCTCGTTAGCATATTTGCTAATGGCTAACACCTTCTCTATCTTTTCTATCCAATGTAGTGTCGCTACCACACCTTCAGTACCACCAAATTCAGTTGGCTTACATCCTTGGAATGCACGATATGTACGTCCTTTAGTATCTTTCTTCTATGTTTTTTCTTCTTCAGAGTCATTGTTGGAGTTGACCTCCTCTTTTTATTCCTTCTTCAACTTGTTGGACCTTTCGTTGTCCGTAGACTCTGGTTCTTTTATAGCCTTGAGCATGGCAGGGTGGCTTCCACAATTCCCTTGGCAATCAATTGCCGCATCTCCTGCTTTTGAACAAACTGATCCTCGATTGGAGGAGTAGCATGGGTATCTTGATTAATAGCGGCTTTCTTTGATCTCCCTCATGTGTTCCTTGAGGGTCCGATGTTTACTTCAATATTCAAGTTTCCCTTATTCGACATTCTATAGACGAGAAAAGAGGTAGGTATTAATTGTCATATCTACGCATTTACTCGGCACAGTTCTTATCCATAATATTTTCTAGTTAAAGCTTAGAAATATTTCTCATTTCTAATTTGCTAAAACATGTGGCTCTGATACAACCTATCACACCCGACCATAGGGGCCTAGACGTATGACCAATAGTTGGTATCGTGATTTTAAAAATATATTAATAGTACAAAACGTTGGTTTTAATTTGTTGTAGCGGAAATTTTCTTTTTGTTAAAATATTTCTTTATATAAACAGGGATTTAAATACCATTGATAGTACAAAACGTTGGTTTTACATAATCTTGTTTTACAAGGAGTTTAACAAAAATGAGCCCACAGATTCTTCTATATCTCCAATGAGCTACCTCCTCGTTACTCTATTGGTACTATCACTTACTGCTGATTACTTGAAAACATTTAAAATAATACCTTAGCGAAAAGCTGGTGAATAACATTAACAAACATGCAATATTTTATGTTGGCAAGAATATTAAACCCGTTTAATCATAATTTGCATTAGTAATTCACACACTCAACTATATTGTTTCACCTAAGTGTACAAACAAAGATCACACTAGTCTTTTTACTCAGGTTAACCGTAGTTTTACGTATCCCTACAACTGAGTCTCTTTACTAGCCATGTTACGGCTTTACATCCATAACACGTGCATATATGGATCCAACTATGCGTGCACTTATGGACTGAATTATTTTTAGTAGATTACCTTTACGCATCAAACGTTTTGAAACCATTCAAGCCATGTGTTTGTTTTTAAAATTATATATAAAATGCTTACTACGTCCGTGTTAGTTTTAGAGTCAATGTATTCACCTTTCTTCTTGGTAGGTGATTCGATTATGATAACCTCTCGGGTTTCGGATTCTTTAACCTATCATAAATAGGTTTGTATAAACAACTGGATTTCTAATGATCCAGCTGCAGAACATACTGGCCTGGTTTTATCATTTTAAAACCTCTTTAAAACATTTAACTTTGATTAACAGGTTTAAAATCTGATTTCTATCAAAATAATAATATTTGGTTTGATATGGACTATCTAATAATGAGATAGTCCGTCTCATTCTAGGTTTTGCCCCGTCTAAAGAGTTTTTTACGGGGTGTCACATGTTTTGTGACAGACCGTCTAATGATGAGACGATCTATCTCATTAGTCTGTTTGACCCGTTAAAGAAAAAAAATCATTTTGAACTTGTTTCTAACACCAGCTTATATGTTTTAAGAACATTTAGATGCTTAAATCACTTAGTATAATTGATGTAAATCCTTCTTACTGTGGTTTTATTGATAATAGCTTGGATATTCGCTTAAACATATAAAATGAAATTAAACGAGTGTTAGAACATGCCTACCTTACTTCCAAGCTAATTCAACACCTAAAAATGAGTGGGAATGAACTCCAGTACTTCTGGAATACTTGATCAGGGCTCCTACTTGATTAGAACACCTTAATCTAGCTTGAACTTTCTTATACACATCAAGAACATCAAGAAAAACTTCCTTGTTTAATCTTTGAGTGTGGAATGCTTACGGGAAGTTTAATGCATGATATGGACGTCCAAAGTCCTCTATTTATAGTCCAATACGAAAGGAATAAGTCACAATCGTCGTTTTCCACGTTATTGACGAGTTTTGACATCTCTTGCTAACATGGGCGGTTAGATAGACCATCTAATGATGAGACGGTCTGTCTCATCAGGCCGTCACAAAATTGTAGGAGGATGAGACACCACGTCAAAAATTATAACTTAATAACAAAGTTTACTTTGAGACGGGCCGTCTAATAATGAAACGGCCCGTCTTATCCGAAATTTGAAAAACTTCAGGACCATGGACTTTGAGTTTGGCTTTATTTCTTTTTAACCCCTCAACTTGTAAAGTTGGCAAAAATGGAACATAATTTTTTAGGGATGTTACAACGAAGCCGACATAAAGTCGAGTTCGGGCCCGACCGGAAATGAACCTTTCGCATAAAACCCATTTTTATACTTTTTAGACCCATTTCAGATTTTTCTTGAAATGAGTCTGATTTATTAACGTGACTAAAAATTATTATAACCTAACTCTTTGTAAACAATTAAAATAAACATACTTTTAAGTTTTGGGACCAAAAGGCTTAGATCCATTTTTATTGAAATATATATTATTCTTTCAGATGTTTAAAACACTAAATCATGAACCGAATCTATACAAGTCTTATTGAATCCTATATTGAACCTAGAAATGTTTTATGATTTTTAGGATCCAGTGCAACCTAACCGATTCACTCGCTTAACGCACATTTTTTTCTCTCTTACTCGCTTAACTTCATCAAGTGAGTTTCATAAACCCTTTTAACACTTTAATACATTTTGGGGTGTAGCATGTTACAAGTTTTTCCTTGTTAGTTTTATGTTATTGTCTTCAAACCTATTCACGTTTATGTCATGCATGTTATTATTTTTAAATATTGTATATGATGATTATACGTGTAATATGTGAAATGTGTTTACCTCTTTATTGATTGGTACTCAAACATCAAACATCGAAGTGGGAGGGTCCGAAGGGATGTACCTGCCCCACCTATTCTTTAATTTTGGTTGGAATGAATGGTGGTTATCATTCCCCTATTAGTTTTGACTTTAGTCGTGAGAATGAGGCGATTCATTTGTTTTCATTTATTTTATGGTCGAATATACTACATTATGACATGTGACCTCGTGTAAAGTTTACATATTACATATCAAACTTATGAAACCTCACAAACTTAAGTGTTGACAAAATACATTATTTTCAATGTTCTATTGGTTGATCGGAGACGTGTTAAGGATGAAGACAATTAGTCGACCTTTGGATTATTTAATTGAAAAGTTTATTTGATTCTTGATATATTATAATTTTCGTTAACATATCAAACTATTGTGTACTTGCTTTATTATGAAATAAGATAAATATATTAATTGACACTTTAATAGTGTTACGAGCTTGTGAATAATCTAAATATCGCCTCAACATATGTCGCCCCACGGTCAGGGTATTACAACCATGCTTCTTGCCAAAGGAAAGGACATCAAAGCTTTTGCCAAGGTAGTATTTATAAGAAGAAGATAATTATTCCTAGGTGTACTATTTTGTTCTCGTGGGAGTTATGGGAGAAGCTGATAGGCTTACTCTTTCCACCGGGGGGAAGGGTTGTCATGTTTTCTGTTCCACCACTTGGCGAGTAGCTTGGTCCCGGAGTACCTTGTCTGGAAGGTGAGTGGATACTCATACTTGGTGGACTGGGTACAAGGGAGAGAGTGAGGTTGGTTTCTTCAAGGTAATCTAACCTAGGGTTGGCAGTTTATACATGGGACACGAATACACGACACGTACCTACATGACTTTAACAGGTAACAGGTAAGGCCTTAACTTGTTTCGTGTACTTGTAAGTCCCGAATCTGGATCATTACAATATGATATCAACCAAACGAGTATTGGTGCGGAATACCAACACTTGGTGGTTCAATAACACGAATAATAACAAGTGAAGTAACACACAATTGCTTCAAAACACACGTATATTATTGAATACGTCGGGTGCTTAAGCACTTACAATACTCGATCACAAAATACAAGGAATGAACAACCCTTAACCCTATACATAACATAACTATATATAGGCATAGCTACTAACTAAGCCGGCCCAACCAACCAAAGGCCCACCGAGAACACCTAAGTGTTCTTGGCTTACACACAATCCCAAAGTCCAAGCCCAAACATTACTATATTAAGTACAAACCACAAAACTAGGCCCAACAATCTCCCCCTTGATTTGTAGCTTTATCTTTATTCTTGCTCCATGTAATCAATATCTGCATCCTTCAACCCTCCAGCCCAAAACTTGTTATTGATGATAGACGCTACCATGCGTGTGTATTCTTTGGCAGCTGTTTCAAAAATACCATCAGCAACAATCTGAAACGTGCTGAGCGTCTTGATATCCTTCTCATGGAATTTCAACAAATCCTTAGGGTCAACAAAACGGTATTGACCTTTCCCCTTTTGTAATTTGACAACAGCTGTGGCAGTAAAGGAATCATAGAACCAGAATCTCATGTTATCCAACGTACCATCGGGAATGGCATCCGGTACGGGAATGTAAGTAGCTTTCTATGTGGGAGGCCACATTACATTCACCAATGTTTAGCTTTCTTCAAAAATGACTCGGCATTCTTCATATTTGGGAAGCCTCGATCAACTTGTCTTTTCAAAAATTCCCAAAAATCTGAGCCCCGCTTGTCATTTGATGGATTTGTAAATGAAGCATTTATTAAGTCACTCAAATCAACTTTAGTCCAAGAACCAAAGTCTTTCATCTTTTACAGTACTCCATTGTTCCTGACTTTCTCTTAACCCACCACATATTCTTATCTGCATCGAAACCCCAATATAAAACTCCAGATCGATCACCGTATTTATCAGAGAATCCATTTTGAAGCGTAACGATATATCTCTCTGGGTGATCAGAAAATACAACATTCTGATCTGAGTTCTTCATTACCAACAACTTCTTCTTTCCCTTTTCAAGTAGTTTCTTTTTAATTCTGTCAGATTTTTCTTTTGTGACAGATGGCTTTAGAGACTCTGATTCTTCTTGTCGACTAATACCAATGTTATCGTCTGGACGAACATCAGAATCTTTGTCTTGATCAGCATAGGGAGTTTGATAAACCATATCTTCATTACTTTTGAACTCATCTCCAAATTTCTGAACTAGCTTTTGTTGGAGATCGAGATACATAGCTGTTAGACTTCCCATGCCAGACTGCAGCTCTTTAATCTTGGAGTCTTTATATGAGTTGCTAGCCTCAAGTTCCTGGATACGGACATCTTTAATTACTGAATCCTGCTCGATTTCAAAGACTCGACGTTGTAGTGCCTGAACATCCACATGAGCATTCTCAAGAAACACTCATTTTTCCTTGTTCTGAAAATAATTTTCCTGCATGGCAAGGATTTGAGCAACCTATTTTGAAACACATGAACTTGACTAACCTTGATCAATTTGACCGAATGACCCAGAGGGAATATCTGCAGTATCAGTATATGGAATATATGTTTCAAGATCGAAATCATCACCGAAATCGTTGGACAACAACTCCGTAAATGATGGCTCAGTAGTAGGTGCAAATGGTTCAGTTTGCGATTCTGGTTGATCGGTGTGTTGTTGAGGGCTGGTGGTTGATTCTGGTGTTGGTGCGAGTGTTGGTGTTGGTGTAGCTATGGTTGTTTCGACTTCACTGTCCAACTTGCTAGATCTCGAATCATCCCTTTTTCGTTTACGATGGATGAGATTAGCAGTTGGTTCTTCAACAAAGTCTTCCTCAGTGTTTTCAATAACTGTCTGAGGAGGCTTCAGAGCATTTGACTGAAATAAGACTTTAGCAGCTTCGAGGGCTTTTAATCTTTCATCATCTGTAAGAGTACTTGGCTGACAGTGCTCTTCTTCATATTTCTCATCATCGGAAATCTCAAATGTAGCAGCACGTGGTTGAGCGGGTGCCACATGTTCGTCAGCAACCTGAGCTACGACAGGCTCAGCTTCGGTCTCAGCAAAACGATCGAATTTTACCAGGGGTTTCAATCCCCTATAAACCACTTTGGCTCCTTTTCGTGACTGCTTCATTAACCCAAAGGAATTGCGTCCCATAGACTTCATATCCAAGGTCTCAACAGATTTAACCAAGTCGGTGTAATGAGAATCAAAAATCATCTGTAAAAACCTTGGATACATCAAGAATATCTCCTTCTTCTTTGCCCTTAGATTGTTCATCATTTCATTGAAAACGAACTTGGAATAATTGTAATTCCAACCCATGATCAGAGCAGCAACGGCAGACATTTGGGTGTGACTAATTTCATCTGAACCTCCCTTTCTTCCCAAGATACATGTAAAGAACGTGTGCAGTAGGTATCTCCAGTAAGGGTGAAACAACTTCTTGATTGCCAGTGGATAAGTGCCTTCATAACCCATTCTTGTAAGAACTTCAGTAACTTCAACTGCAGAGTACTCTGTTGGGTAGTCGGGTTGATCCCCAAACAAAAGTACCTCTCTGATAATGGTTTCAGTAACAATAACCGGCTTTGTCTGTATTTTGGAGTAGATTGAAATAACTCCATCTGCCCCTTGAGAATTGATCTTTGCATTGTTCCAGAAATCAGTAACCATCTTTTTGCAAATGACAGGATTTTCCCGAAGAGCATGAGAGATCCTGCAGGTATTTAGACCGACTATAATTGACTTGAATTCCTTGTGCCCCATTGGTGGATCATACAAGTGGCCAGCTATATTATGAGTATCAACATACTTTAACGAGTTCTTATCAGCCATATCTACCCCAAACCTATCAAGTTAGATAATCAACAAATTAATATAATGGTAATTTACATTTGATCCATGATTAAAAAGACTTGGGTTATTAAACATAGGCGGGCCCAATTAAAAATAATGTGACAGTCCAAAACACACTAAAATGGCCCAAATTCACACCACTGTGAAGTCCTGGGCCCAAACAGTGAAAATTAGGCCCAGCAGGAGGGATCTCAGTAAAAATAAGTGAGTTCTCGGTCAACAGAGGTCTATGAAAGTCAACCGAGAACTGAGGTTCTCGGTCAGCACAGTTAACCGAGAACAGAGGAGTTCTCGGTCAAGAAGTGACCGAGAACGAGATAATTTGTCAAAATACGGGAGTTCTCGGTCAACGAAAGTCAAACCGAGAACTCCTTGCCAGCTGGGGCAGAGAACCCCTTTGGATTCCACCTAGGGATGCGTGTAGTCATCTCTAATCCGCCGAGATCCCTAAAAATCACCATTAAGCCTGCAACATCTTGTTAAAACATCAGCCGAAAACCTCAAATCAAAACTAATATTCCCATCAAAGCCCCAATAACTCAAATCCAATTTCGAATTCAAGTCACCCATGAAATCAGTTTATGATGACACTAACATAATCCTCAGTAGCATATGGATCTTATTAAGCCTTGTCCAGTACCTGATAAACAAAGAACACTCTAAATGGTGATTAGTATTGAAGGTTTCTGATTTCGGCAAAGAAGACTTAGAGAATTGATCTCGGCTGAGATGATTAGAGAAATTGTGATTTTGTAGAGTAATAAAAGTGAAAAATAAAACTTTTAGGAATACTTATACCTAGATCAGCGGGCCGAAAACCCTTAATGAGCTCAAATAAAGCCAATAACAATCAAAAGCCCAATTAGGTTCATGAACCAACAGTAGAATGACCCAAATCTTTTAACCCAAAGTTAAGAAAACTTAATTTACACGAGCATTTCGAGGAGAGTAATTTCGAGGTAAAATAATAGGATTAGACAAGGGAAAACAAAATAAAATTAAATAAAATCAAAATAAAAAATAAAAAAAATGATTATTTATTCCCACACAAATAAGACAACTCCCTTCATTTTTAACGTCGGGATCAAATTTCAGTTCTTAGTAAAACTGCCGCCCTTTTTATGAAAAGATCCGAACATGGGATCATATCGTTTAAGGTACCATCACAAGGATTCATGTTCAGCGTTATTATGACAACAAGAGACAGGTTGATAGCGTGTATCCCATACTTAGCATGATTTTTCATCGCATCTGTGATATGATTAAGGTTCAGTTAGGCATAAAGCTTAGATGGACATCACTCATGGACCTGTGATGCCTCCTATCTCTTCTCAAAGCGTATTTGGCTTTCCCAGATCACCCCAATTTGACACCAACCCCCTAGTTCTTGATCAAAAGATTTTATACAAAGCAGGCTTAGTTTTTAAGGTTGGACATTGGACTTAGTGCCAGTAAACTGACAAGCCTTTCTTTCGAGACATGACAGGACTTACTTGTATGCCCCCATCTATGTAGTTCTAGTTTGACCCTTTAAGACTTGAAAATGAAATAACTTAAATAGAAATAAGTAACTGCAATCAAAAGCAAATTTTTTTTTTTAATAATAATACTAATAATAGCTTAACGGTACAATATTTTTGGTGAGCAAGACACTAACGGGCTCGTGTATGACTGGGTAATTGCTTTTCTTCCTATCATTCGGAGAGATGTATCTAAAGACATGCACCTGTCTTCAAAATGACTCTCCACATTAAGTTTAGCAAATTTAGTTTATATCACTTCAACTTTTACGCATCGTGAAAAGTACCATACACATCAATGACTGTTCTAGAGCCTTTTAAGCCTAATAACTTCACCCGTTAGGCACACAGAAACAATTTATCCATCACTTTCAAAAGGTTGGATCAATTTTCATTTGAAAATATTTTAAAGCTTCTAAAAAGCCATTAACTGAATAGTAATATCACTTTCCGGAGAGTTAAGTGAAACACACGTGTTAAGCATTCAGTCACCCCGGTCACTCTAAGCCTTCAGGTAAATGACAATCCATTATAACCACAAGTGGTTAACCGGACCAAACATGCATGAACACACATGTCCTTCCAACTCAGAGTTACCGACATAATTTCAAGTGAAAGAACACAAAACACAAAAACACATCATAATCGCCCCTGGTGCTTTCAGTCGTTAGGTAAATGGCTATCCTGTTAAACTACAAGTAGAACACCGGACCAACCATATACAAGTATATGTCCTTCAAACTTGAGCAACCGACATAGTTTTAAGCGAAAATGAATCTTACAAATTTTTTTTTGTTTTTTTTTGAAAATAATAAAGACAACGCACACACACTATTTTTGTCTTTTTGATTTTTTCTCCCACTAAATTTTTGCAAAAATTAAACAAAACTGTACAAATTTATCCCCAAAAAGACTCAATCCTCGAAACAAAGCATTTTAAGAAAACTCACAAGCACATTAAATTTTGCTGTTCCGACCTGTTTTGTAAATAAGTCCGCCACGTTGTTGTCGGTATGGACTTGTTCAAGATGAATCAATTTCCGATCGAAACAGTCACGAATAAAATGAATTTTAATATCAATGTGCTTGGTTTTAGAATGTTGGACAGGCTTTTTCACAATAGCAATGGTCGCATCATTATCACAGAAAATAGGAGTGTCAAGAAATTCCAAACCGTAATCCAGCAACTGGTTTTGCATCCAGATAACCTGAGAGCAGCAAGCGGATGCGGCAACATACTCTGTTTCTGCTGTCGAGGTGGACACTGTTTGTTGTTTCTTACACTGGCATGAGATGAGCCGATCTCCGAGAAACTGGCAACCGGCTGACGTGGATTTCCTGTCAATGTCATCTCCACCATAATTGCTATCAGCAAAAGCATAAAGATCAAATTCTGATTGTTTGGGATACCAAAGACCTAACTTCGATTGTCCCTTCAGATATCTAAAAATACGTTTAACAGCAATTAAGTGAGAGAGTTTAGGATTAGCCTGGAAGCGAGCACAATGGCAGACTGCAAACATTATGTCGAGACGGCTAGCTGTGAGATACATCAGAGACCCGATCATTGATCGATAGTATGTTTGATCTACGGGACTCCCTTCAGGATCAGATGACAATATTGGTCTTTCTGCCATTGGTGTATTAGCACTCTTGGAATCTTGAAGCTCAAACTTAGCCAGCATATCTTCAACATACTTTCCTTGATGCAACAAAATTCCAGTCGGTCTTTGACGAACCTGTAATCCCAGAAATGTTGTCATTTCACCCAACGAGCTCATCTCAAATCTTTTCTTCATAACACCCTCAAATTCTTTGCCCAAATCAGCACTGGTGGAACCGAAGATGATGTCATCGACATATATCTGGACAAGAATTAGATCCTTTCCGACAGTTTTTCGGAACAAGGTTTGATCAATCATCCCACGCTTATACTCATGATCAAGAAGATGTGCAGTCAGCGTAGCATACCACGCCCGAGGAGCCTGATGTAGCCCATTCAATGCCTTGTCCAGTTTGTAAACATGATGTGGTTTCTTGGAATCAACGAAACCCGGTGGCTGATCAACATAAATCTCCTCTTTAACCTCCCATACAATAATGATGTTTTAACATCCATCTGGTAAACTGTAAACCCCATATACGATGCATATGCTAGAAAGATTCTGATTGCCTCAAGTATAGCTACTGGAGCATAGACTTCTGTGTAATCTAATCCTTCTACCTGGCGAAACCCGTGAACTACCAGTCGTGCCTTATTACGAACAATAACCCCGGTGTCATCTTGCTTGTTCCTAAACACCCATCTTGTATCAAGAGCTTTCTTTCCTTCCGGCAGTTTAACCAATCTCCATACCTTCGACTTATCAAACTGATTCAGTTCTTCATGCATAGCATCAACCCAACTAGGTTCTTGAAGTGCCATTTCAACATTCTTTGGCTCGATTTGAGATATGAAACAGGAAAACATACAACTGTTTATGTGTCTGTTCTGACTTCTGGTGGACACACCTGCTTCAATGGGACCTATGATGTTTTCAATTTGATGATTCTTTTGGGTTCTTGATGGAATTAGCTGATCAGAAACATCACTGTTAGGTTGAAGATTTGTTACGTTCTCCCCGGAATCAATAAGGGGGTTTTTCCATCCAGACGTTGTTGTACTGTGAGAGTACGATGTGCCGACAACGTATTCATCTGGAATGGCATCGGAAACAGTGTGCTCCCGAATATCTGACGAACGGAACACTCCCCCTCAACATTTGCAGTATTCTCAGACGAGATTGGTGAACAGTCGGTCTCTAAAGATTGTCTAGGTTGATTATCAGGTGTGGTCGAAACACTGGTAAGCTCGGCAGCTTCATCATCCTGTAGTGGAGAAATATGGGACAGTGACTAAGAACTGTCTTGTGTAACTTCCACTGTGGGACCACCTTGAGAGTTTGTGTTGATGACTGGAAATACATTGATGTTGGGTCCATATTTGGTGGTTTGTACTTAGTTCTATGTATGTTGGGTTACTTTTGGGCTATGTATGGATCTCGGTGGGCTTTTGGGTTTATGTGGGCCTAGGTGTTTTGGTTTCCCTATATATAGTTCATGTAATGTATAGGGTAAGGGTTGTTCACATTAGCAGAGAGTGAGCAGAACTAGAGGGTTGTTCATTCCAAGTATTATTATCAAGTATTGTAAGTGCTTAAGAACCCGAGGTATTCAATAATATACATGTGTTTTGAAGCAATTTCGTGGTACTTTTACTGTTCTTATTCGTGTTCTTGAATCACCGAGTGTTGGTATTCCTCACCAATACTCGTTTAGTTGATATCATATTGTAGTGATCCAGATTCGGGACTTACAATTGGTAACAGAGCCTTGGACGAATTCAGGCTCGTTATTATGATATTAACAGATTCAAGATCTTGATTTTTGGTGGTTGTGTTGATTTTTCCGGCGATTGGTTTATCAGAGAAGAAGAGGAATTAATTTTGGTGGAAGATTGATTTTTCTTTGGAAACAAATAAAATTCCTTATTTCTCGGAAGTTAGTTGCGATCTTGATTGACTTTCTGTGTAGAATCAGTGTTCTCGGCTACATCTAGTCTTCGGCTACAACTGTTCTCGGTTTTAACCAGTTTTCGGCTAAGACTAGTTCTTGGTTAAACTATACTGGCAGTTCTCGGTTGACTTCAGGTTTTCGACCAGATTTGAGGGTTGTCGGCCAATAGTTCTCGGTCAACAAAAAGGAGTTCTCGGTCAACAAACTTTAGTTCTCGGTCAGCTTAGTTTTCGGCCAACTTTAGTTCTCGGTTAGCTTAGTTTTCGGCCAACTTTAGATCTCGGTCAACTAGTTTTTGGCCAACTTTAGATCTCGGTCAACTAGTTTTCGGCCAACTATAGTTCTCGGTCAATTGATTTTTCTGCCACAAATCAACGTTCTCGGTCCTTTCTGTAGTTCTCGGCTAAGATCAAGTCAGAAATAAAAAAAATTTCTTGAACGAAATTTTTCCACAATACTCCTTATAAGTAAAAATTCTTTTTTGAAAATTTTGAGAAAACAAATTTTTTCGAGTAATTTTTGGCCAAATTTTGACGGGAAATTCAAAAAATTTGTCTTAAACGAAATTTTTCCTGGACGCCTTTTTTGAGCGGGACATCTGTTTTGAGAATTTTGGCGATCATATTTTTTCGAGAAATTTTGGCGGGAAAATCAGTTTAATCTCCTTAATTTCTCAACGGATTCTCCACAACTCATCTCAATGTTTGGAGTTACTCTTAATCAGTCTGCTACATCACAAGTAGCAAATTCATCTGAGCTAAGGTTTCAGCCATGTTCTCTAAATTGTGGTGAGAAAATAGAAATGTATAAGCTTCATAATGACAGTCTAATTAGAGATATGGAAAGAATAAAATCTGAAAATTTCAAACTTAAGAAAAATGAAAAGGGATTTGTTGACAAAATCGAATCTCTTAACAAAGACATTAAGAAACTAAAGTCTGATTTTAGCATAAAGAGTTGTCACCATCGAGATGCCAAACAAGAAATTGCTGAGTTACTGCTAAACTGGAAGCCTCCAAGTTAGAAATCTTGAATCTAACTAGTAAGTTTGAAAAGGCTGAACTTGATTTTAAAAAATTCGATGATTCCAGTGAAACCAACTGCGGTGGAAGGAAAATGAAGGTGAGGGAATAGGATACAGTCAAGTTCCCCCATCTTACAACCACAATTATGTCCCTACCCCTGTTACCAAAGAACATGAGGAAAAGATAAAAGACATGAAGTATGGTAAACAGGTTCAATCTGAAACTGTTGGATCAGGATCCCTAGAGGAAATCAAGCCTGTTTTTAAATGTGAGAACAATTTTGATGCTTCTACTTCATGTGCAGATATAGTAAATGATGTTGCTTCTGATAGAGTAAATGATGTTGCTTCTGATAGTAAAGGGGTTCAGGCTGGTGAAAATGAATCTCATTCAAACGTGTCATCAAACTCAGATGACACCACAACTCAAAATTGTACTAATAATAATACACAGAGTTGTGGCAGCAAAGGGAAGGCACATAAGAAATCAGCATAACAAGGACAGTCTCGTCCTCATAGATCCTACGGATCTCCATGTGTTGATAAATCATCGGGTGCTACCTTTATTAAGAGGCAAACATGTTACCATTGTGGCACGCTAGGGCATATAGCCAGAAATTGTGGTCATCGTCTATATATTCCTTACTACAAGCAAAATCAGAAGGCTGTACCAAGGGCCAAGAAGAATGGAAAAACCTTTCCTGAGAAGGAATTCCAACATGAGGCTAGTGCTTACGTTGACATTAGAAGAAGGATGAAAGCGTGTTTCGTCTGCGGGAACGACGGGCATTTGGCAAAGGAGTGTCACTACCGTGTTGTTAATAGACAAGCCCCTTAGGTGAAAGGTAATAAGTTTCAACCGAATCAAGTGGTTAACCAAAATGCTTATTTTAGAAAACCACGAGTATCTGTACAACGATTCACAGATAGTCAAGGATTCAAAGTTAATATGACAAGTTTGCACTTAAATGATTTCGAAACTGTTAAAAGAAGAATAAATTTTCAGAAATCAAAGAGTGTTGAGAGTTCTAAGAATTCGAATTCGGATTGCTCCACTCCAAAGTCTGCTATTTCCAATTTCACTAAGCCAAGACAGACTTGGAAACTTAAAACTCAGCAAACAGAATCTTTATTAACAAATGATTCTGTTAAAGATGGGAAAAATATGAGTTGGCAAGAGGTCACATATTTTGATGCTCAAGGGAACCCCAAGACATTTATGACTTGGGTTCCTGTGTCCAACTGATCCCGCTATGCGTGTAGGAACAACCACAAATTCATTGTTTATTAAATGGATTGTTCCAGGCACATGACAGGGCAAATATCCATTTATTTTAAATATTTAAACCATGAAATGGATTATTTGTTGACCTGGACAGGATTTTAGAGTGATAGAACGTTTTTAATCTGCTCTATAAGTGTGTAGGAACAAATCAAGAAATACATTGCATATTAAAAGGCTTGTTCCAAACATTCAACTCGCAAATATGCAGAATCTCAAAACAAGCTTATTCCTAAGGAGAGATTCTCACAAATGAAAAATGATATCTTGAAGATAAAATGTAACCATATCACTTTGGTATGAAAGATTGATCAATCAAAATGATTTTAAAATTTTAAATTTAAAAATTCAAATAAATATGTTCACGTATAGTTTTTCAAGTATAGTGCATTTTGTTTCTCAAAAAATGAGAAAATGACTTGACCGTACATGAGAAATGATAGTACATCAGTTGGCTGACTATCACACTTCATTTTTATTAAATACTTCGTTTCGACGATTGAGTCTTTTTGAGGTTAAATTTGTACATAAAAGTTTTTGCACAAATTTAGGGGGAGAAATTTAAAAAAAAATCAAAAAGAGTGTGTGTGTGCGTTTAATAATAAAAAATTCTATGTCTTTCAAATTTCACTCTCGCTTAAAATTATGTCGGTTGCTCAAGTTTGAGGAACATATACTTGTATATGTTTGGTCAGGTGATCTACTTGTAGATTCACAGGATAGCCATTTATCTAAAGACTAAAAGCATCTGGGGCATTTGTGATGTGTTTCTGTGTTTTGAATTCTTTCACTTAAAATTACGTCGGTAATTCCAAGTTGGAGGGACACGTATTCTCATATGTGTTTTGGTCCTGTTAACCACTAGTGGTCATACGGGATAGCCATTTACCTGAAAAACTGAAGAGTGACCGGGGTGACTGAGTTCTTAACATGTGTGTCTTCTGTAATGTTTTTTTTGGGAAGTGATATATTTATTCAGTTAACATCTTTTTAGAAGCTTCAAAATATTTTCAAATGAAAATTGATCCAACCTTTGGAAAATGATAGGTAAATTGTTTTTGTGTGCCAAACGGGTGAAGTTATTAAGCTTAAAATGCTCTAGAACAGTCATTGATTTGTATGGTAGCTTTCCATGATGCGTAAAAGTTGAAGTGATATAAACTAAACTTGCTGAACTTACTATGGAGAGTCATTTTGAAGACATGTGCATGTCTCCATATACATCTCTCCAAATGACAGGCAGAAAAGCAATTACCCAGTCATACACGAGCCCGTTGGTATTTTCTCCCCAAAATGAAGTATCACATTGAGAATGACAAAGAACAAATGTGAACAAAATTACTTTAAATATATAATCAACCAAAAGTTGATAAATGTTCACAAGCTCTTAAGAAAAACACAAACATGAGGGTTAATAACAGAACTACAGGGGTGGAGTCAATAATATAAGTCTTTTAACATCCCGAATGAAAGGCTTGTTAATTTAAACTGTAAGTCCAATGTTCAACCTCAAATATGTTTGCAAATTTGAAAAGAAAAAATCAAATAATTAAGTTATGTCATTAAAAGTTTTTAAAACCAAATCTAGTGG
The DNA here is from genome assembly GCF_021521415.1 of Bidens hawaiensis. NCBI lineage: Eukaryota > Viridiplantae > Streptophyta > Magnoliopsida > Asterales > Asteraceae > Bidens > Bidens hawaiensis. The sequence goes on along the minus strand of NW_027493160.1, from coordinate 176,553 downwards.
GTCAAAGTCAAATCGAGGTGATCTGGGGAAAGCCAAATACGCTTTGAGAAGAGATAGGAGGCATCACAGGTCCATGAGTGATGTCCATCTAAGCTTTATGTCGAACTGAACCTTAATCATATCACTGATGCGATGAAAAATCATGCTAAGTATGGGATACACACTATCAACCTGTCTCTTAATGTCATAATAACGCTGAACATGAATCCTTGTGACAGCCTCTTAAACGATATGATTCCATGTTCGGATCTTTTCATAAAAAGGCGGCGTTTTTATCAAAACTGCAATTTGATCCCTAATTTTGCTAAGTTACAAGAAGACCGGGTAATTAAATTTTTTGTTTTTGGTTTTGTTTTATTTCATTTATTTTTACCTCTTGATTACTCCTGTCGAAACAAATGTGTTAAGAAATTGTTTTGAAGTTTTCAGCTCATGAAATCTGATATCGGTTATTGTGTTATAGTTGGTTTAGCTGGTATGATCTCATTTCAAGTCTTTTTAAGAAAATCATAAGAAAAATTTTTTAAAAAATTCAAAAAAATATATATGTCTGTCTTATTTTGTTTTATTTAATTGTTTTCAAAATATTTTGGTTGGTCTTTCTATCAAAGTTGATTGTTCTTTCAAGACTGATTTCTTGCAATGGAAGCATATGAAGTATTTGAGATTCAAATTGGATGATGCTGTCAAAAAGGGGGAGAAGATAGAGTATTGGATGCAGATGCTGAAGTTGCTGATCATTGAAGTTGCTGATCATGTTCAAGTAAAGATTCTGAAGATCTTGAAAGCATTAGTCTAAAGGCGATATTGTTGGGTCATAAATTGGTTAGAATGACGCATATCAAAGGGCCACGACATGATCAAGACTAAAGTGAGGTAAATGAAGACGAGTTGAAGAACTACATTGGTGTAATACCGAAATCCCTATGAATTTTGGTTAGGCTGAACTGAAGTGAAATAAACAAAAACGAAGCTACAAACCAAGGGGGAGATTGTTGGGTCCATATTTGGTAGTTTGTACTTAGTTCTATGTATGTTGGGTTTACTTTTGGGCTATGTATGTAAACCGAGATCCTTATGGATCTCGGTGGGCTTTTGGGTTTATGTGGGCCTAGGTGTTTTGGTTTCCCTATATATAGTTCATGTAATGTATAGGGTAAGGGTTGTTCACATTAGCAGAGAGTGAGCAGAACTAGAGGGTTGTTCATTCCAAGTATTATTATCAAGTATTGTAAGTGCTTAAGCACCCGACCTATTCAATAATATACGTGTGTTTTGAAGCAATTCCGTGTTACTTTTACTGTTCTTATTCGTGTTCTTGAATCACCGAGTGTTGGTATTCCACACCAATACTCGTTTAGTTGATATCATATTGTAGTAATCCAGATTCAGGACTTACAATTGAAGGGCTTGAAAAATTCATTGTAGTCAAATAACCAATCGGGACCAACACGGGCGTCAGTCTTATTTTCTTCCAACCAACGAACTTCATAAGACTCTAGAATCTGCTTAGTTGACTTGTTGTAGACCCTATATGTTGTATTTCCTGCATACCCAACGAAGTAACACTCATCCGCTGCAGCCCCCAACTTTGGAATGGTTTCTAGATTTAGTAACGTGCACGGACACCCGAAAGCTCTGAAATGTGCGACAGTGGGTTGATGACCATAAACAATCTCATACAGAGTCTTCATCTTGGACTTGTTGATTATCACCCGGTTCTGAACATAACAGGCCGTATTAATGGCTTCTGCCCAGAAAAACAGTGGCAGTTTAGAGTCACATAACATCGTTCTTGCTGCCTCGATTAGAGTTCTGTTTCTTCTTTCAGCGACACCATTTTGTTGAGGCGTCCGCGGAGCGCTGTACTGACGAAGCACCCCCTTTTCTGAGCAGAAATGATTCAGAACTGCATTCTTGAATTCCGTTCCATTATCACAACGAATTCCTTTCAGCCTTAGATTCAGTTGGTTCTCCATTAGCACCACAAACTTCTTGATTAGATCTGCAGTTTCACTCTTATTTGACAAGAAAAATACCCATGTGAAGCGTGAGTAGTCATCAGTAATAACAAGACAGTAAGAGCTACGAGACAAACTTAAGACATGAACCAGCCCAAAGAGGTCCATATGAAGTAACTAGAAAACTGACGAGATGGTATTTATTAACTTAGGCTTATGAGATTTTTGATGATGTTTACCCAAAGCACAAGCAACACATTTTTCAACAGTCACAAAATCCTTGATTGGTAAGCCACACACTAAGTTGTTTTTAGCAAGACGATTTAGATTTTTTGTATTTGCATGACCAAGCCGAAGATGCCAAAGCATCGCATTATGTTTTGACACTTTTGAAAACAAACAGGTTATTTTGTCAGGAACATTTTTGTTCATGTCGATCACATAAGCATTATCTTTTTGTTGTGATCGAACAAGAATCCATTCTTCTGGTATGATTATACCAGGTTTCAGAATTAAGCACTCCTTCTTAGTAAAATGAGTTGAAAAATCTTTGTCACAAATTTGTGACACGCTCAAAAGACTATGCTTCAATTCTGGAACAAAATTAACATCTTCAAACTTTAAAACACTGTTACTTACAGTACCCTTTTGAGTTATCTTTCCTTTCTCTCCTCCCGCAAAGGACACATACCCACCATTAAATGTCTGAATGTCGTGTAGCTGGGTAATGTCTCCTGTCATGTGCCTGGAACAGCCACTATCAACATACCAAGGTCTGATAATATTCCTCCATAGTTGTCCCTGCACGAAACGCGGGATTAGTTAGTTTTTGGTACCCAGTCCATACTTACATTGGGTGACCCTGATTCGTCTACAGTTGTCACGGATTGCCATGACATATCCTTTTGATCAACAAAAATAGATTTTGTTTACTCTTTGGCCGGAGATTTAGGCAACCATCTATGTCTGTGAGACTTGGAGTTATATGTACGAATGGTTGTCGTAACCTCCGGTGATTTGGACGTGGGAGGAGACGAATCTGCCCGTTTCTCCTGTTTGGACTTAGCCTTAGTTTTTATATTTGAGTTTGACTTTGAAACATCCTTTCTGACTATTCTTTTGTATCTGCTCGGTTTGGTCTGAAAAGGACTAAATCTGCCAGACTTATTTCGATTCCAATCATCGTCAAAGGAACTAGCTGGACAATGCCTGAATTCTTGTCTATACGTATTATGAGGCATATAAGGCATATTCCTTTGATAAAATCCGTAGTAGGGAATGTACGGACGATGTGGACAGTTTCTGGCAATATGACCAGGAGTGCCACAGTTAAAACATGTTTGCGTTTTATGAAAAATTCATCTTGGGTAACTCCTTGTCTGGACTGGTTGTGAGGACCAGTTTGCTTAGATTTGCGAGAATTCATGTTCCCATTTTTGAACTTATCACCTTGTTTGTCATTAGAGCATCCCTCCTTGACAAACTTAGGTGCAACATATTTTTCTGATGTTTTTGAATTTTTTGAAATTTTGGTTTATTTGAAACCACACTATCAGAGTGTAAAGTTTCAACCGAATCAACCACACAAGTATCCTTGCTCTTTAAAACAGAGCCCACACAAACAGTCGAAATAACAGAATTCAAAACAGGAGGTTCTAAAGAAACATTAGAAATAAAATTATTATCAAAATCAAACTAGGGTCGTCATCCTCATCATTCCACTCATTCACAATTACTTTTTCTGCACATGAAGTAGACACGTTAGAATCATTCATACTTGAAGTAGATGGACCGGTGTTTGTAGAGCTAGTCCCCTCACCCTTATCTTGTTTACCATACTTCAAGTCCTTTATCTTTTCTTCCTGTTCTTTGGTAACAGGAATAGGAACATAGTTGTGGTTGTGTGGTGGGGGAACTTGACTGAATCCTCTCCCCGCACCTTCATTTTCCTTCCACCACAGCTGATTTTCAATGATTGAGTTGACAACTTTACTGGACCCATTGAATTTCTTAAAATCAAATTCAGCCTTTTCAAACTTGCTATTTAGATTTAAAATTTCTGATTTGGCAGTCTCCAATTTAGCAGTCAAATCAGCGATTTCTTGTTTAGCATCAAGATAGTGACAGCTCTTTATACTAAAATCAGACTTAAGTTTTTTAATGTCTTTGTTGATTGATTCTATCTTATCTAGAAAACCCTTTCATTTTTCTTAAGTTTAAAGTTCTCTGATTTTATTCTTTCCATATCTCTGCTTAGACTGTCATTATGAAGTTTATACATTTCTATTTTCTCACCAAAATTTAAAGAGCATGGTTGAAAACGTACCTCAGAAGAATCCGGAGAAGTAAACGCCATGTAAGCAAACTGAAGTTCCTTGACCTTCTCCTTAGCAGTGTTTTCCTCTTCAGAGTCTTCAACTGTGGCGAAGTTTGCAGTTTGATTCCCAATGTTAAGCGCAGCCATCTGATCTTCCCACGAGAATGTTTGAGCAACCATACCTCTTTCACCATTTCCCGAACTACCTCCAACATCACCCCGAACATTCCCAACTGGAACCAATGCCCTTTCCGTATTTCTATCCTTAGCAGGATTAGTGCATTCACGAGCAAAATGACCCGGCTCGTGACAGTTGTAACACCTAAGGGTCTCTTTGTTAAAACCCACCTTTTGATTATTGGGCATGTTCCAATTATTTCTACCCGTCCTCTTAGTAAACTTCTTGGCACGAAAAACTGCCATGGCAATTTGCCACGAGATGTCCATTTCTTCAACATCGTCGGGATGAATCTGATCCAGTTCAGCAGTAACCACCGGTTGGACCAAGTCTCTGGCCAGAAAGGCATGATAACAATTCATGAAACCCGCCATTAGAGCGATATTCTCTTGAGTTTCTTTAGATATGGTGGGGATCTGGCCGGGGTTTAGACCAGGAGTGGTTTTACCAAAATCATTTGTAGACTGAGCAGATTTGATGAAAAATACTAGAGCTGGATTAGGTGAATTTGATGATGATGATTGATCGAGGGTGGATGAAAACATCTGAATATTTCCCTGTGGTGGATGTTGAGTGGGCTTGAACAGTGAAAAGCTATCTTGAGACATGAGAGCACTGTCAGAAGCAACGTTATAACCAGCAGCACTATAAGAACTAGCATGATTTATTGCCCGTTGTTTATCATCCATATCGCAGGCTTTAATGGTGGCAATCATTTCAGTCAAGCTCATTCTGTTAAGATCTTTGGTCTTTTTGATGACTGCAACATTCATGTCCCAATTTTTTGGCAGAGAATTCACCAACTTGTTGTTAATTTCTGAAGTTTGTAGGAAGATTCCAGCAGTTCTCATTTCAGTTACAAGTGATATAAACCTTTGAAGTTGAGATTCCAGTGTCTCTCCCAGGACATGATTAAACATATTAAACTTTTGTCGCAGCAGATCTTGGCGACTTCTCTTCATATCCTTATTTCCCTCATAAACTTCTATCAGTGCGGCCCACAACTCCTTAGCTGATTGGAGTTCTCTAAACTGAAGGGAAATCTCGGGTGAGAGTGCCATAGTTAGAGTTGATAAAGCTTTCTCATCTTCTTCAACTTTTGCAAAGTCATCATCATCGTATAAAGCAACTGGTTTCACAAGAACCTCAGTTGAACCATCCCTATGATAGGTGATCCTTTGAGGTCCCCTCACAATACTTTTCCAAATCTTTGAATCTTTCATTTTGGCATAATGTTCGAAACGGAATTTCCACTCACTGAACCCCTCATGGGACAATAAGCGAGGTATACGAGTAGCGGTGCCCATGATGGAATCAAGTTCTTGGTGAAGAGACGAGTTGATGGAGCTGGTGCCATTAGATAACTGGGCCATTGCAATTAGATTACAGATTACTTAAGGTCCAATTAAAAATTAAGTCCAATAACCAGGTCCAAGAAAACCAGCCCAAACCAACAGACTGGGCTGAGTACACTGATACACATTGACCGAGAACCCTTAAAAGTTGACTGAGAACCCAGAGTCAACCGAAAACTAAATATTGACCAAACTTTTGACCGAGAACTAAGGTATTGACAAAGGTTGACCGAGAACTCAGTTGATTGACTAACTCTTTGACCGAGAACAAGAGTGTTGACCAATCTTTGACCGAGAACACCAATTGGCCGAGAACTAGAATATTGACCAGTTCTTTGACCGAGAACACGAACCAGCCGAGAACTACGAGAGCCGAGAACTACTTATTTTGAGAACTGATTGTTGCCGAAAACCAGCAGTGGCCGAAAACCAGAAAATTCTTCAACTAACTTGTAAAAAACTCCCGAGAAAGTGGGATTCTGATTTGTTTCCAAACTAAAGTCAATCGGTTCACAAAAATATTTTCTTCCTCTTCTCCGGTCACTGTTTCACCGGAAAAATGTTATAACCACCGTAGATGCTATTCTCGAATCGTTGATATCACAATAACGAGCCTGAAAAGGTCTAAGGCTTTGATACCAATTGTAAGTCCCGAATCTGGATCACTACAATATGATATCAACCAAATGAGTATTGGTGCGGAATACCAACACTTGGTGATTCAAGAACACGAATAATAAAAAGTGAAGTAGCACACGATTGCTTCAAAACACACGTATATTATTGAATACGTCGGGTGCTTAAGCACTTACAATACTCGATCACAAAATACAAGGAATGAACAACTCTTAACCCTATACATAACATAACTATATATAGGCATATCTACTAACTAAGCCGGCCCAACCAACCAAAGGCCCACCAAGAACACCTAAGTGTTCTCGGCTTACACACAATCCCAAAGTCCAAGCCCAAACATTACTATATTAAGTACAAACCACAAAACTAGGCCCAACAGTACTAAATAAGTAGGCACGAATTGACCTGTTAATTTTCATGTCTAAATAGGTAAAAAAACATGTTTACATGTTAATTACATGTTAAGCACATGTTTAGATTTTATAATAAAATATATATATGTAATTATAACTTATCCTAAACCCTAAATTCCTAAAACATTCTCACTCTCTTTTTCTTAGCCGTCACCACTCATGAACATTCCCTCTTCGGTTTTTGTTTCACTAAACATGCCCTCAAATATGTGTTTATAAACAGCTCTTATCGTGTATACCAAGTAGTAACAGGTTCATGTTCGTGTTTGGGATACAGGGTCATGATAAGTTTTCGTGTCGTGTACAGGTATACACATTTCGTGTTCGTGTCGTATCGTGTACGGGTATACACGATATGCTAGCCCTAATCTAGCCTTACTCTTACACCTTTGGACTGTTCATCCTTATCATAGTTGATCATTAAATCCTGAGCTACAGGAAATTTAGTTTAACACCTTCCGGGGTTCATTTCCATCCTCTCCACAGGTAATAAAATGTCATCTCTTGGAGAGAAAGTTGCACCTCTAGATGAAGGTGGAGTTTGAAACTGAAACGTTTTTGTCGAAAATATGATCGATGGTATGTCTGTTCTTGGAGAACTACAACCGATGTCATCATCCGAAGAGGATTTATCATGAGGTTGATCATCCTTCAAAGGAAGACTCTTGCTAAGAGTACTCTTTTTTCGGCTATACTGAAAGAATACTTGAGAACAAGAGGAGTGAAACTATCGGAAATTGTTCTAAGCAGCGCCAGCCTCACAGTGGACGCCACTTATTGCTACAATGGGATAACAACAATGAAAGTATGGCAATCCATGAGTATGATACTAACAGAGCTTCCTAACCTGCTAGGATCAAAGAACACAACCGATTAGTGTCACCGAAGAGGGGTCTTCTGTGATTGGCCTTCGGCGTGAGAATAAGTAATGTGATACGATTTTGATCTGCATTGTCAACATGTTTACTTTATGGCATTCTTTGACTTTATGTCACGTCAGAGATGACTCTTGAATTTTTACTGTAACAAGGAGTTTCCAGGTCAACCGAGAAGCTGTGATGACAAAGCCCCAGGCTTCCCAACTTAGCAGCCGGGGCTTGTTGTCTTTTGGCTTCTAGGCTTCCTTAGCTTATAGGCGGGTAATACTAGTTTTATTGGTGACTTCTTAGGAGGTCATGGCACTATTCAAGAAATAAACAAAAAGATTAAATCCTTTTCACCCCTCAACCTAGGTCACAATCCCAACCTAAGTCACAACTCACCTTTAAATTAAATATTCCCTTTTCTTTTTTCTATTCTTTAAACAAATTTGTTTTTTATATAATTGGATTTTTATTTAATAATTTATATTATTTAACTTATTTTAAATATCTAAAAACACAGTCTTGTTTAGTTTATTTTTATGAACATTTTCATATAAATTTTATTAAAAACAGAACACTTTTAAAAATATGTATTTTTTAATATTATCATGTGTAAATTTTTTGTATACAATTTGATTTTTTGTTAATAATTTATATTATTTAACTTATTTTAAATTTTTAAAAATACAGTTTTGTTTAGTTTATTTTTATGAGCATTTCGATATAAAACTTATTAAAAACGGAGCATTTTTAAAAACATGTTTTTTTTTTAATATTATTATAATTAAATTATGAATGCGCAATATTATCTATTGTATGTTTTATCTTTAGTTTATTTTTAATTAACGTGTAAGATGTTTAATTATCAAGACACGTATGTGTAAGGTATTTGATTTTTCAACTTATGTGTTTTATGTATGTGTAAGATAAAAATAATATGATATTATCTGCTCATTCTAACATATATTCTTGGACCTGTAACTAATATATGGAGTATTAGTCTTGCGACTAGTACATGGAGTATTAGTCTTGATAGATTTTTTTAATTTAATAGATTTTACAGAATAAATTAAAACATAAATAATATATATGTATTATGTATTAAAATAATTGGGTTCAGTTGAGTTGTGAATAAAAGTAAAAAGTTGGGTAAGGTTGGGTTGTGTATGTGAAAGGGAAAGAAATTAATTTTTTATTAAAAAATTGGATTGAGTTGAGTTGGGTTGGGTTATTGATTAAGGTAGTCTAAGGATACCTGCATCATCAAAATAGTGCTCAATGTTCACGGTGTATTAGTTTATCAAAATTACAAAAAGATAAATAATAAAAGTGTTAGTTTATAAAAAAATTGACATCACAATCACCATAATTGTAACATAACATATTCATTATGCATGTATTAATTAACAAGTTTCCTAATGTCTACATAAGAGTCACAACACACCAATAAACAAATAGTGTGATATGTAAAGTATGTACGGGTATTCAACGAAAAAAAATATCACGAGGCTTATACATTTTAAAATGTTGACATGCGTCGAAAACAAAGAGGTTTGAGCAATATTTAAAATTAAAAGTTGTGCAGACGTATTACTGATGAGTGATGACGGAACATTATCACACAGACAACACATGCAATATTTATAGTCGGAATCTTGTCTTAAATTTAAGTGATGGATTGACATCGGATTATTGAGGGGAACGTTGTATTCCCACCTATAAACCATGAAAAGCGTGCGACAAAATTAATCTTGTCTGAAATCTGATTAGCGAAGACTTTCTTTAGCAATTGTTTTCATCCAAATACGCCCACCAAAATCTCCTTCGGAACTGTAAGCGTGTTGGCGTCCTCTAAACAACTTGTCGGTTATTACCAACGGATATATGATTGTCAGTGATATCTATCAGTTAAAGAGTTGTTTTTCAAGTTTAGACCATTCGTTGATAATCCGTTAGTAATTGGCATACCACAAAAATATTAATTTTTCTTGTTTCGTAACACTCTGCCTTGATGTTGATAGTTATAACTTTGATTCTAGCCAGTAAAAACTGGCAGCCGGCTAACCTTTGTCTACCTTTCTCTATCACATTTGTAAGCAATTGCTAAATTTCTAATAAATTTGATTCGCATAATATATCATAATATCATATATCAATGTAATGCCAATCTATCGTCAACTACCATTTGTTTTGTTGATCATAAGACTTTGTGGTCTTGTCATGACACGTGTTAGTTGCATGATTTGTCAAGGTCTTTACATCCATCACCAACCTTTACGACGTTTCAACTAACTAGGGCGTTAACTAGAAATAGTTTTGAAATAGTTTTGACTTGGTATAAGTGATTGCATACCATCCTAATACAATTAAGGCGGCTATTTTCGGTTCAACATTAGATTGACCAACTTCATCATGGACAACTAATCTATAAATTTTTAATTCGGATTATTTAAAAAATATTTCATTAATGTTGAGAGATTCCATTTTATGTCCTCATAAATAAAAGTTTTCATAAATGTTTATACAAACACGTCTTTGATGACATGTTAAGCATCAACGCGTCTTTCACGACCTGTAGCCTCCAACGTCGCGCGTCTTTCATGACATTTTTTGCCCTATTAATTGGTTTCTTAATATTACATTATTATAAATAATTTTACTCATGTTTGGTTTTTTAATAACTTGTAATGCATAAAGTTTTATAAAATTTTAGATATACCGTTGAGACGTGCTTATTTTTATCTATGTGCTTGTATAAACTTTACTTTAAACAAGCCTGATCAAATTTTATCAAACGTTTATTGAACTTTTCGATATCAATTTGACACTCGGTTTTGAGTACAATTTATGGCAACTTGTAGAAAAAATAAACGCGTCTCAACGACATATTTAAAATTATATATAAATTAATATATTGCAAGTTATAAAAGAAAAAACCAATATGTGGATAAAATTATTTATAATAATGTAACAGTAAAAAAAACAACTAATACGCCAAAAATGTCATGAAAGACGCGTTTGAGGCTAACAGGTCGTGAAAGACGCGTTAGAGGCTAACAGGTCATGAAATACGCGCGTTGGAGACCAACATGTCATGAAAGACGTGTTTGGTGGCCAAACAAGCCGTGAAAAACGCGTTGAGGCCTAAACATTTTTAAAAACTTTTATTTATATATCTTTCCACTAATAAAACATTTTGGGAATTTTCCCATTTTAATTTCTAACACAACAACTGATCAACCTCTTTCTTTGTGACTCTATAATTTTTCCTTTTCCCGAAAATGAAATATATTAATTGGAAAACAAGAATACGTACACTCACAAGTGCTAACAAAATAAATCGTACATGTTTTTAGATTACGAGTTTTGGTAACAAGTATGACGATGATTGTTTGATTCCAAGTTCCGTTGTGATGTTGTTTACATGATAGTTAGGACTGACTCTATGGAAAATAAACTCAAGGTAAGGTTTTAAGGCTCCACTTAAACAGAGGCCAGAGCCTTCAATTTAGACTAAAGTTAAAGAAAACATACTAAATGATAAAAATAACCTTTTTCGTTATTTTAAAAAACGAACAAATTTGTGGTTAGTTGTTTTGCGTTGTGAAAGCCCCGAATTCTCGTTTTGTTTTAAGCTTGCAAAAGTTGTCCGCGGCCGGGCGTAATGGCAGTCATGCTGAAAGGACCTTTACAATCTGGTATAAGATATTGAGATGGATGAGAATGATTAACGACGTAACATAATTGATATATATTTAAGGAAACCTTTTCTTGAGGGTTTTGGTGAAGTTTAGACGCAATTATGAACGCCTAGAAAGCTTCAACGTTACATTTGGACTTTTTAATATTTTTGGCGAAAGAAACTTTCTAATTTAGTTTACCTGGATTTGACAATTCACAATTAACTAGTTAAAAGCAACTATGGATTTATTGTTATTATTATTTTTTTTGCTAGTTTTACGGCTAGCAAACCGAAAGCTGCATGTATGCCTGCTTTTTTAACATGATAACATGAAAACCATACTCGCTCGTTGGAGTATATATACTGGAAGACTATGGTCGGTATCGTTTCTGTCAATCATTTAATACAAATCCGTGTTGTGTTTGATTGATTAGATGAGTGGTGGGATTTGGTGAAAGAGTTAACTCAGTGATTCAATTAGCATAATAGTTACCGAACATTTAGAAATCCTTTCTGAATCATAAATTTTATTTACTTTCATATCAAAGTAGTCTGTGTATACACGAAACTAATAATCGGAGCAGAAAATTTCTTCAAAGAGCCTAAACAAAACGTACAGCGGCCGGATGATTGAAGCTATGATTTATATTAAACATAATTTTTCCAATAGAATTACACGTTAGAAAATCCGTCAGTAATCATGGCAAAATGTGGTCATCAAATCCCTCTGAATTTCGTTGGTAATTAATTACCAATGGCATAAGAATTTCGTCAATATTTACCGACGGATTGCGGAGGTATTTGAGTTATTCTGCTCTAAATTAGCCACCGACGAGCTCCGTCATGTTTTATTTAATTATCAAAAAACATGTTGATATACTCGCTATTTTTGTTTACACGAAAGCACAACAGATCCAACAGTTTCAAATATTAAAAGTAAATTACATACATTTTCAATTATGACAAATTCATAACACATGGTTATATACTAGTTAGGTGTCCGCACGATCCAGCGGAAAACAACACTTAAAGGTTGTTAGCGAGCCGAGCCAACGCTAGCTCGAGCTTGAATTGAACTACATACCGAGCTGACTCATCTCAACTCGAAATTACAGCTGAAATCTTAAACTCGAGTTTGTCTTGATTATTGTGATATTTATATAATTTGAGTTCATTTAATCATATTTTTGTAAAGCATATATGAAAAAACTTTTACCTTATAATTTACATCTCGAAATTGACTACAATTTACATCGAAATGTTGACAACAATAAATATGTCGTAGCGGTATGTTTAGCTTTTCTCAAACATAATATGCTCAGCCATTAAGAAGGAAAAAAAAACTTATCAAGTTTATAGATAAAGATTATGGGGGCAAATATATATAACTATTCATAGAAATAATTTAATAACAAAAGTTATGTAAAGTTAAGATACCATTATTGTAACTATCAATATTAAATAATGAAAACATATTAAGTTTTAAATAATGATTTATTGATTTGTACATTAATGCTCCACTGACGTGTACCTTATAATCTAAATTTCGACATTGAATAAAATTTACATCGGAACGACGAAAAAATAAGCACGTCACGATGGTATGTTCGATTTTTTTAAATATAATATATTTAAAAATATATAGGAAATTAAAAAAATAAATAAACTTCTCAAGTAGAGGGTTAAAGATGAGGGACAAAACTATAAATATTTTTAGAATTTACAAAAGTTGAGTAAGTTAAGGGGACAATGTTGTAACTATCATTTAATAATTAAAGTTAACCGTATTTGACCCTTTTTTATTGAATAAGTTTACCCTTATTCTAGATGCATTGTAGGTTGTGTCATGTTGATTAATTTGTAAAATTCTTAAAAATAGGTGTCTTAATTTTTTAATGTCTCATGTATTCTATATAGTATATATAGATTAATTTAGGTTTTATGTAGCAAAATGAGAATTTAGTTGCAATGTTATGGATTGACAGGCCAACTAGGGTTGTCATTTTTAACTAAAACACGTCATGAAAAAACCCTAACCGGAAAACCCAAACTATAGTAATTTGAGTTGGTTCTTGGGTGTAATTTTTGCATTTCGGGTCAACACAAAAAACTCAAATAAATTTTTGTTTTAAAACTAATATCATTAGTATGTTCGGTCAAGTTCGATTATGGTAATTCTATTTAATCAATTATGATTTTTGAAGTTGATTCAATAACAAGTTCGATTATGGTATATTATATTTTATCGATTAGTAGGTTCAATCTAGTTCGAGTGCGATTATGGTATATTATGTTAGATTTAATCAGTTAATTGTTAATCGTGTATGGTTAATCGATTTTGTATACTCAGTTAATTCAATTTTAGTATGGTTTAAGTGATTTTTTAGACTGTTTAATCGGATTAGTAGGTTCAATCGAGTTGGATTATAGTATATTCTGTTTGATTTAACTGTTTAATCGAGTATAGTTTAAATAATTTTGGTACACTCTGCTTAATCGATTATGATATTGTAGCTATATGGTATATTTTGTTTAAATTAACAAATTTTTCCTCCTTAGATATGTAACAACTCGGGTTTTCTAAATTAATATTTATTAATCATAACCTGACCCGCTTTAATGTTCGGGAATTTTTATTAAACAAACATTACATTATTCGAGTATTTATATTTTAATGTTATTTGGGTAATATATTTATTTAATATATATCAAAATAACTTTGAAAAATATACAAGATTTACCCTAAACAATAGTTTTAACATGTTTTGATCCCACTTTCATAGTCTAGGGACCCATTTGCAATTTTCGTTATTATTAACCCATTAACATAACCCCCTACCCGTATAACCTAGACCCAAATAACCCAAATCGTATCTTGATCCTTAATTCTCGGAGTTTAGTCGTAGATGATATGAAGAAATCATGTGTAAGGTTTAGACGATCCTCTTAACGAAGTTAATTAGGAAATTATAACCAAACTGATTCGGATTTCATAATATACTAACCGACATGCCCTAATTCTAGATATTATAATTACAGGTCACCATAACTCAATTAAACCCTCCTGCATCATCCCTACACCAGCGTCACTATAGCCCCCTCTAATTTGATTATCTCGGTTGTTTATATTGTGTTATTGTCCCACTTCTTGCCGTCATCACGTAGATCAGACTAACCCTCATATAATCATCAAGACAGGTAATTAAACGTATGGTTAGTTTCTTCTTGCTTCGCACAACAATAACCGTTTGTCTGTCTGATCAATTAACAATCAATTAAACGGATTTTGATTTTAGGATTCTTATATATTGATTTGTTTTCGCAACTGTTCTTTTTAAATTTTCTGTTTCATCCTTAATCAAACAACACACCAACGCGCATGGCTGGTGTGTGTAAGTTAATTCACTGCCTTGGCTCGGGGCGCAGGTTCGAGCCACCCCCATCCCGTTTTTTTGTTATTTTTGGTGTTAAACTAATATATAAATGCTTCAATCATGTTAATATTATAAATATAAATCATTAACCGGTATTTTATATAAAACCGACATATTAATCGATCTTTTTCTGAATCTTGGTAAAATCATATATATATATATATATATATATATATATATATATCTAATAGTTGTTAAATTATTTAAGTTTTTATAATAAAGGTTTTTAATTTATTTAAAAGGGGTTTTAACTTAATATATATATATATATATATATATATATATATATATATATATATATATATATATAATGTCACGATAATTCACTTATTTAAAAATATAGTTTACGCATTTTATATAAATATTAGTATTTATTATTTATGATCTATTATCAATAATGTTAAAATTTAACATGAAATCTTTATTAATAAATGTATATAAATACAATAAACATAGTTCTAGTTAGAAATGAATATTTAAAACAAACTCTTTATATAATGTTTTAAATATTTATTTAAATATGTTACTTATAATTATAATTTTATATAATTAAAATATACTATTTTCTATAAACATTGATAAATAAAAGTGTTAATAAATTAATGTAATATTTAATTTTCGCAAGAAATACAATCTATCATTAAAATTTCCAAATCTCTATCTAGTCATTTATTTATATTTGTTTCTGCAATTATTCTTTATTAGGATTTCTCGTCGGTATTTTTCCCGAAGAACTTGATCTACCTTTTTAGCTTAACGAATCATATATCTTGCTTATTTACTATGGTGAGTATCTCATTCCCTTCTTTTTACTCATTTTATACTGTTTTGGGGACATATGCGTTCTATTTATTTTATTACTATACTAGCTTTAGAAACCCGTGTGTTACACGAGATAAATTAATGTATGAATTACAATGAATAATTTAAAACAAAAAATATATATATAATTAAGTCTTTTTATATTATGTAAAAAATATATTACAAATAGTCGTTTTATGTAATCAAATATATTTGAATTTTAAATTGAGAATGAGTTGTTCTAACATCGGTATATAATAATAAAGCTAAAATCTTTCACAAATATGCTATACATTCCATACCCGGCCATAGACAAAAAAGACATCAAAATTTTCTTTTGTGCGTCTTTCATGTTGTCATTATAATTGTTGTTCAACTATTACAACAGTCTTATCTACCTATACTAATAAAAAAAATAATTCTGGACATATGACATTCTGAGGTTAATTTTCACTATCAAATTCCCGTCAAAATCATTTCTCTTCTGTTGATAGAATATATTCTAACAATGTACATTAGTATAATATGTAAATATTTATTTGTATAAAAGTGTATAGATATAATACAAATAGAGTTTAATGAAAAGTGAATAATTTAATTAGATATAATATAAATTGAGTGTAAAAGGAAAGTGAATAATTATTTATATATGCCATATATATTTGGAGGGAAAAACATTATGAGGATTAACCACAAACTGACATGTGTCACAATTATTTTACTTTATTAGAATAGGTAGATATTACACAACTTGCAAATGTTAGTCATGTGTATTTAACAGTTTATACCTAACGTGTTTTATGCTTCTATGCTTTACTTGAATACTTGTCGGAGAGGTCCAACATATTCTCAGTCTAGTATGATCATACGTCCATCGTGTTAGCCATCATTCAGTTCATCTGACATCAAGCTTACTGACATCATTATTTACTTGCTTATTAGTTAAATTGCTTATCTCACTTGACACAGTTTGCTCTTTTATTTATTATTATACATTCACTAAATCTGGTGTTTTACTCACTCAACCTAGTGTTGATAAAATCTATTGTATTTTTAACGCATGTGCAGATTATTGTGTATTCTCGAGCTTGTTTTGAGGAAAACTTAGGGATGCATGCTAGAGAAGAAGATACAAAAATTAGAATTTTGAATTTTGTTTTATTTGATTTAATTTTAAATTATGTACTTTGGTTACTTTGATATATGTGATTATTTAAATACACTTAATAGATATTATCACCTTTAATATTGTATGATAGTACCTTGAGAGCTGTGAGCAATCAGCTCACGCCCCGGCATTTTCGTCTTAGGTTGGGGTGTGACAAGATACATGAAACACCATATTTACCCAACCCGAAAAATTCGTAAGAGAATTGGGTTAGGATATGGATCAAGATATCTTTGAGACCCGTAAAACACGAAACCCAAAAAACAAACCCGAAGAATAGCCCTAACACCACTGCCCCACTTTGCTAATTAACAAACTAAAGTGGTAGTATGTCAAAACTCATTAAAAACAAGAGAATTACGGTGCATAAACTCAGGTAGACTTAAATACCAAGTTTTTTGTGTTTTAATTCCAGGAGCAACTTCCAACATAAGGATAATCAAACACCGGGGATATAGAGTAATTAAGGAGGTTTGGTGGGAGTATGGGTGCAAACATGTCGAGCCACTCGCAAGTTACTCGAGCTCGGATCGCTGAAAAGATCGAAACGAGTTGATATTTTTCGAGGTCAATCCTTAAACAAAGTTCGTTTAGTTATCGAGCCTGAGCTCGAGCCTTGTATATTGTTAAGGTTCGTCGAGCCTTAACGAGCCTAGTGTATGTTTAAATTTTATCTCGTCTGGACTTCTATGTATTATTTTCACACTGCACATACGAGCTTGATCGGAGCTTTGGCTCGTTTATGGTACAACTCTAGCTCGAGCCTAGCTTATGCTCGTTTAAATTTTTCTCAAAATATATTAAAATAATTAAAAAAAAGTTTGTGAGTTAAGTAGTAAATAATAAACGAGTCGAGTTCGAGCTTGAAAAATCAACTAAAAAGCCGAGCACGAGGTTTATAAGTATGCGCTCAAAAGGAGCTGAGCTCTCATAAGTCAAAATGATCTCGAGCCTAGTTAAGCTTAGGCTTGACTCGGATTTGTAGCACCCTTAGGCACGAGAGGATAAAGTCAATAAAGAAAACGAAAACAAAATTGTAAGGCTCCGTTACCGGCGCCTCACATTTGGACGTTGGATTTACTCATAAACATAGCTCTAAACATCAGAGTTAATTAAAACATTCGCGGAATATAAAAACTTTCACAAAACATTTCATAACAAACCATAAATTGTCTTAAAACATCATCTCGTCTTTCATAATAACAAAACATTAAACAAAACGTATTGAGTCTTCCGATGCGAGCCTCTTATTCAATGCCACGTGTCCCCTCAAGCGAGCTGCCGCATTCTACTCACCTGTGTGCATACTAAAAGTCAGCTACGCTGAGTGAGTTCTAGT
Source organism: Bidens hawaiensis (assembly GCF_021521415.1). Lineage (NCBI taxonomy): Eukaryota > Viridiplantae > Streptophyta > Magnoliopsida > Asterales > Asteraceae > Bidens > Bidens hawaiensis. The sequence continues at coordinate 158,403 of NW_027493160.1, read as the reverse complement.
TAATCACATATCGTATAATACATTCACTTACGTTCAATCATGCATCTGAAGATACATAATAATTAATTTACTATCTTACTTTCATTACATAATCTCATACATACTTTCATACTATATAATTACTGTCCATTCTATCTCAGATATTATTAGGGTATGTTCCTCTTTCCTTTGTCTATCTCAGATATTTTAGGGTCTGATCCCTTTCTTGTCTATCTTAGATATTATTAGGGTCTGGTCCCTTTTTACATCTCTATCTCAGATATTATTAGGGTCTGGTCCCTTCTATCTCAGATATTATTAGGGTCTCGTCCCTCTTTCTTCATCTTCGTACATACCGTCTTTACATACCCATAACATGCATACTTTCTTTAATCATTCATACATACTAATATATTGTACATATATCTATCATACACATTCATCTATCACAAACATACTTCCCTTGTTAGCATGTGCAATATCCGAAGATCGTTCACATACCGACAAGCTTTCATTCACATTTGAGATATACATACGTAACATATAAACCATATAAGGCATACACTTACCAGTTAAAGTAAGTGTATTAACTATCACATCAAGTATGCACACAGCCCCGAAAACATAACAAGGAAATGGGGCTAGAAACTCACCTGAATGCGGTTACGTTCACCGTTAATGGTTATCCCTTTCTTCAGTTGTGCACGGCTAACTGTATAATAATTACACGTATCAATTAACTATCACTACTAATATCATCTCTCTAGTCTTAGTTATTACCCACAACGAACGGGGGTCCGGGGGCGGCAGCCCCTAGCAGGGTCCAAGGGGCAGAGCCCTTGGCTGGGTTTGAGCTGTCAGGTCATCTTGGAAAAATTTTATTTACATTAACTGTCTTAACACATTTTCCATTAGGATTTTAATTTATTTCATAATTCATTAACTCTTTCCTCATAACGAATCAAGTCTGATTCACTATCCGATTCGTTACCGAACCTAACTTAAGCGAACTTATATGTTAGGTGAACTTACATTTAGCAAACCTGTATAGCGAGGTTACAGAAGCGAACTTAGCTACTGGCGAAGTTAACATCAGCGAACTTAGCTGCTAACGAATTTTAATTTGGCGAAGTTAAACCTTAAGCGAAACTTAACCAGCAGGCGAAGTTGCCCGCTGGCGAACTTGGCAACAGCGAACTTGGCTTGCAGGCGAAGTTGCTCAACAGTAGGTTCTGTTCGTTCTAAAACCCCTTACTCGTATCCGTTTCGTCGTGAAACCTTGGATATGATATTAACCAAACCCGTAAGCGTTCTCATGTTCATTTTCGGATAAAACTTGACCCAAAAGCGCATAAAGTTTGGACCTTTAAGATTAAAACATTCAATACTATATCTTAGGGTTCCATTTAATCGAGCCGAACAGGTTTAAGGGTTCATTAGTTTCGTTTTAGCATCAAGTTTACAACTTTAAGTTTCGTTTATACCCGATCTATTCTCGTTCTAAGTTTCAAGGCTAAACGTTTATAAAAACGTAAACTTTAGGATCAAAACATACCTTTTATACGTTCGGTTGGTCGCGTTTTGCTTGGTTATCTTGTATCTAGCTCGTATATGAGAGATCTATTGCTATTCGATATTCGTTGGTCGTTTCACCCTCTTCCTCTCTCTCGGCCGTAAATAATAATAAGGAAGTGTGTGTGTTTTTTGAGTGTGTAGATATTAGGATGGAAATAAATGAGGGTTTAGGGTTTTAGGTTGGTTTAAGAGTGTATTTATACCTCTTGAAGCCCATGGACCTAAAGCCCATTACCATTTAACCCACCTTAATTAATATAAGTCCATGATCCGTTCATTACTCGATATTAATTAATTAATAACGCGAAATCACTAAACGTAACTTTCTTTATTTAACATTATAATATTTAGGATGTTACAAGTCTTCCCTCCTTAAAGAGGTTTCGTCCCCAAACCTAACTATCTACTTAAACAGATTAGGGTAGAACTTGCGCATCTCATCCTCAGCTTCCCAAGTAGCATCTGATCCTTTGTGATGTTTCCATATCACTTTCACCAAACAATAACCTTATGACGAAGCCGCTTCTCCTTGCGATCAACAATCTCTATCGGTTTCTCGATGTAGTTCAATTGTTCATCAACCTCAATGTCCATCAATGGCACGTGAGACGTGTCATCAGCTAGACACTTCCTCAGATGAGATACATGGAAGGTTGAATGAATTCCTTCTAACTCATCGGGTAACTCAAGTTTATAAACTACTTCACCCACACGATTTAAAATCTTAAACGGTCCAATGTACCTTGGACTTAACTTTCCTCTTTTCCTAAAGCGGATAATTCCCTTCCAAGGAGAGACCTTGGGCATCACATTGTCACCAACGTTAAACTCAATCGGTCGTCGCCGCTTATCAGCATACGACTTCTGTTTGTCTTGAGAGGCTTTCATTCTTGCTTTGGTTTGATCAAACTTTGAAGAAGTCTCTAGGACAACTTCTAAACTTCCCATCTCCTTCTGACCAATCTCTCCCCAGCACACCGGGGTTCTACATCGTCTACCGTAAAGCATCTCAAACGGCGGCATACCAATACTTGAATGGTAGCTGTTGTTGTAGGAGAACTCTGCTAGGTGCAGGTGATCATCCCAACTTCCACCAAAGTCTAAAACACAAGCACGTAGCATATCCTCACGGGTTTGGATCGTCCTTTCAGACTGTCCATCGGTTTGGGGATGATACGCCGTACTGGTGTTCAATATTATTCCCTAGCTTCATGGAATTTATTCCAGAACCTCGAAGTGAATCGAGTATCTCTATCGGACACGATCGATAACGAAACTCCATGCTTGGCCACAACCTCTTTTATGAACAAATTTGCTAACGTTTCTGACGAGATGGCCTCTCGTATGGGCAGAAAGTGAGCACTTTTGGTTAAATGGTCCACTATCACCCAGATGGTATCATGATGCTTAGCTATACGAGGTAGCTTAGTTATGAAATCCATGGTGATGTGTTCCCATTTCCATTCTGGTATCTCAAGCGGTTGCATTTTCCCATAAGGCTTTTTGATGTTCGGCCTTGACTTGTAAACAAGTTAAGCACTTACTAACATACGCCACTACATCGTTTTTCATTCCTGGCCACCAGTAATCTCTTTTCAAATCTTGGTACATCTTAGTAGCTCCTGGATGAATCGAATACCTTGACTTGTGAGCTTCATCTAAGATTCGACCTCTGAGATCTCCATGGCGTGGAATCCACATACGGTCAAACCTAGTCTTACACCATGAGTGTTTTCCATCGGCTCTTCTTTCTGACCGAAAATCCTTTCTTTCTTCACTAGACCTTCATCCACCAACACTTCTAACTGCACCTTGATGATTTCTTCAAAAAGACTTGAGTTCCTAATCAACTGGTATGACTTCACTGTTGCAAGGACTTCCTCGTTCTTACGACTTAGCGCGTCGGCGACCACATTAGCTTTAAAAGGATAGTACTTAATGTCGCAGTTGTAATCCTTAATCAACTCCAACCATCTCCTCTGTCTCATGTTCAATTCCTTCTGCTCGAAGAAGTACTTTAAACTCTTATGATATGTGTAAATGGTACACTTAGTACCGTACAAGTAATGCCTCCATATCTTCAAGGCATGCACTACCGCTGCTAGCTCTAAATCATGCGTCAGATAAGTACTCTCATGGACTTTCAACAGTCTAGACGCGTAAGCTATCACCTTTCCTCGTTGCATCAACACGCAACCTAACCCACGATGCGAAGCATCTGTACAAACAACCAAATCCTCGTCACCATCGGGTAAAGCAAGGATTGGAGCTTGCGTGAGTCTCTTCTTTAACTCATGAAAAGCTTCTTCTTGAAACTTACCCCAACTGAATACTATCGACTTTCGGGTCATACCGATCAACGGTGCGGCTATCTTGGAGAAACCTTCGATGAATCTCCTATAGTAGCCAGCTAACCCTAGGAAGCTTCGTATATCAGTCGGATTCTGTGGAGTCTTCCAATTTGTTATTGCCTCAATCTTAGCTGGGTCCACGGTAATCCCTTCAGGATTAATCACGTGACCTAGAAATTGCACTTCTCATAACCAGAACGCGCATTTCGAAAAATTAGCATACAACTTCTCTTTCTTCAGAGTTTCCAATACTTCTCTTAGATGCTCGGCATGGTCAGACTCCCTCTTTGAATAAATCAGTATATCATCGATGAAGACGATAACTGACTTATCCAACATCGGCCGACACACCCTATTCATCATGTCCATAAATGCTGCAGGAGCATTTGTTAGACCAAATGACATCACGAGGAACTCGTAGTGTCCATACCGTGTTCGGAACGATGTTTTAGGGATGTCTGCCTCTTTCACTTTCAATTGATGGTAGCCTGATCTAAGGTCTATTCGTGAGAACCAACTTGAACCTTGCAGTTGGTCGAACAGATCGTCAATCCTTGGCAAAGGATATCTATTCTTTACCGTAAGTTTATTCAACTCGCGATAGTCTATGCACATTCTCATACTTCCATCCTTCTTCTTTACGAACAACACTGGTGCACCCCACGGGGAAACACTTGGTCTAATAAAACCTTTGTCAAGGAGGTCTTGCAGTTGGGACATCAATTCTTTCATCTCGGACGACGCTAGACGGTAAGGCGCTTTCGCGACGGGCTGGGCTCCTCGTATTAAATCTATCTGGAATTTTATCTCTCGCTCCGGTGGCAACCCCGGAAGATCCTCTGGGAATGCTTCTAGGTAGTCGCGCACAATCGGAACATCTTTCATTTCTTTTGTCTCGGCCGTAGCCTTGACAACATACGCCAGGTAGGCGCCGCACCCTCGCCTTAACAGACCCTCGGCTTTTATCATCGAAATGACATTAAGCCCAGAACTTTCCTTATCACCATAAATCATCACCGCACTACCATCCAAGGACTTTAACCTTATTATCCTACTCCTACACATTAAAATTCGTACTCAGACAACCAATCCATCCCCAAAACCACATCAAACCCTCCTAAGGTCATAACATACAAAGTAACGGGGAACTCATGTCCCTCTAACTCTATCTTACAGTTTTTAACCATTCTCATTATTTTAACTGAGGTGTCACTAGCGGATTCTACAATAAAAGTTTTAGACACTCGGCAACATTTCATTTTAGCTAATTTACTAAATGGAGTAGCTAAGAAACTTTTATTCGCACCCGAATCAAATAATACGGAAGCAGAAATACCGTTTACTAAAAACGTACCAGTGACGACATCCGGAATCTGCCTGGCTTGTTCTTGAGTCAGCATGTAGGCTCTAGTTCTTGGCCTAGCTTGATCGGCATCCTTCTTCCCACTACCTCCAGCACCACCCTTGGTGCATTCTCTAGCAAAGTGGCCCGTCTTACCGAACTTATAACATGCGGACTTGGCGGTACAATCTGGGGCATAATGTCCCATTTTTCCACACTTGTAGCATGCATTCGATCCAAGCCTGCACTCTCCTCCATGTTACCCCACTTATGACACACATCGGATCCTTTACCCCACTTGCACTCTCCACTGTGCATTTTACCACACGTCTTGCACGGTCTCTTCTCCCACACTTTCTGCTTCTTTTCCTTGGAATTTCACAACTGAGTACCGGGTCGTTTGACATTGAACCATTTCTTATCTTTCTTCTCTTCTTCCACCACAATATCATCCGCGACCAGGTATGCATAAACCATCTCTGCGAGCTCGACAGCAGAGTCAAGGGTAGCAGGTTTACTTGTCCTGACTAGCGTGCGGACTTTCTGTGGTAATCCCCTCACATAACACTTGATCCTCTTAGCCTCAGTGTTAACCATATTGGGTACCAACCTAGACATTCGGTTAAACTCAGTGGTATACTCACGATGTGTCATCGTCCCAGCTTTCAGGTTCAGAAACTTCATCTCCGCCCTCTCAACCTCAGCGTCAGCACAAAATTTCTACATAACCAGTTCTTTCAGATCCTCCCACCTCATAGCCTTTATTTCCTCTCGACTCCTTCTTTGCTCAATCGATTCCCACCAATGCATCGCCTCATCTTCATACGATAGGGTGGCATAACCGACGGCTTGATCGGGACGACACTTGCTAATGCGGATAATTTTATCCATGGCGGTTATCCATTGAAGGGTAGCGATTGCGTCTCCCAGACCAGTAAGTTTCGGCGGGTCACAACCCTTGAAGGAGTTATAGTTGCAACCACCTTGGCCCCTCTTCTTATCATCAACTTTCACAAACCTTACCACACTCGAAGCCTCCCTCTCTCCTTCATCATCTTTCCTACCACCTCCTCCCGCTCCTTCAGCTGCTCTTTCACGGCCTCCAGCAGATCCCTCTGGGTTCAAGTTTTTCACAACAATGGCTACAGCTTGTACAATAGCTGCTTGGATTAAGGGATCGAGTTGAACCCCTTCTTTTTTGTTAAGGTTTCCTCCAGCTGCGCTTCCTTCAGCTCCGGTGTTGGAAGTTTTTTCTACCGAAGGTCGTTGGACACGAAGAGGCCTGCCATGACGTCCAGTGCGGCCTCCTGCTCCAATAACTGCTCTAGATCCAGCCATCGTAGTCTGGAAAGGAAAACACAAACGTCATCACTCAAAGAACTATTTAGTACAAGGATAGTAAGGCTAACAGGTAATAACAGTGGCCAGCTGTGATTAGCTGATCACGTTGCCTTCCGTGTCCTATACACTTCCTCTTATGAGTCTATTTGTGCTAATTCTACACTAAACAGTTAATCAATCGAACAATAAATTAATCCTATCCCTATCATTCACATATCCTTTATTTAGCGATTAAACTATCTTTAACATACATATTTAACCATACACTTTACCTTCACTGAGCTTGCTTGAGTGACACATGGCTATCTTGAACTTGCATTTCTTTCATTTCTTACTTAAATCTCATTCCCTGTTCGAGTCTAAGCATGTAGGATGCTTAAATCTCTCTAACTTTGCTCTGATACCAACTTGTAAGGCCCCGTTACCGGCGCCTCACATTTGGACGTTGGATTTACTCATAAACATGGCTCTAAACATCAGAGTTAATTAATACATTCGCGGAATATAGAAACTTTCATAAAACATTTCATAACAAACCATAACTTGTCTTAAAACATCATCTCGTCTTTCATAATAACAAAACATTAAACTAAACGTCTTGAGTCTTCCGATGCGAGCCTCTTATTCAATGCCACGTGTCCCCTCAAGCGAGCTGCCTCATTCTACTCACCTGCGTGCATACTAAAAGTCAGCTACGCTGAGTGAGTTCTAGTTAATCACATATCGTATAATACATTCACTTACCTTCTATCATGCATCCGAAGATACATAATAATTAATTTACTATCTTACTTTCATTACATAATCTCATACATACATTCATACTTTATTACTTTCATACTATATAATTACTGTCCATTCTATCTCAGATATTATTAGGGTCTGGTCCCTCTTTCCTTTGTCTATCTCAGATATTTTTGGGTCTGATCCCTTTCTTGTCTATCTAATATATTATTAGGGTCTGGTCCCTTTTTACTTCACTATCTCAGATATTATTAGGGTCTGGTCCCTTCTATCTTAGATATTATTAGGGTCTGGTCCCTCTTTCTTCATCTTCGTACATACCGTCTTTACATACCCATAACATGCATACTTTCTTTAATCATTTATACATACTCATATATTGTACATATATCTATCATACACATTCATCTATCACAAACATACTTCCCTTGTTAGCATGTGCAATATCCGAAGATCGTTCACATACTGACAAGCTTTCATTCACATTTGAGATATAAATACATAACATATAAACCATATAAGGCATACACTTACCAGTTAAGGTAAGTGTATTAACTATCACATCAAGTATGCACACAACCCCGAAAACATAACAAGGAAATGGGGCTAGAAACTCACCTAAATGCGGTTACGTTCACCGTTAACGGTAATCCCTTTCTTCAGTTGTGCACGGCTGACTGTATAATAATTACACGTATCAATTAACTATCACTACTAATATCAACTCTCTAGTCTTAGTTATTACCCACAAAGAACAGGGGTCCGGGGGGCAGCGCCCCTGGAAGCGGGGTTCTAGGGGCGGCAGCCCCTAGCAGGGTCCAAGGGGCAAAGCACCTTGCTGGGTTTGAGCTGCCAGGTCAGCTTGGAAAAATTTTATTTACATTAACTGTCTTAACACATTTTCCATTAGGATTTTAATTTAGTTCCTAATTCGTTAACTCGTTCCTCATAACGAATCAAGTCTAATTCGCTATCTGATTCGTTACCGAACCTAACTTAAGCGAACTTATATGTTAGGCGAACTTACATTCAGCGAACTTGTATAGCGAGGTTACAGAAGAGAACTTAGCTACTGGCGAAGTTAACATCAGCGAACTTAGCTGCTGGCGAATTTAACTTGGCGAAGTTAAACCTTAAGCTAACTTAACCAGCAGGCGAAGTTGCCCGCTGGCGAACTTGGCAACAGCGAACTTGGCTTGCAGGCGAAGTTGCTCAGCAGTAGGTTCTGTTCGTTCTAAAACCCCTTACTCATATCCGTTTCGTCGTGAAACCTTGGATATGATATTAACCAAACCCGTAAACGTTCTCAAGTTCATTTTCGGATAAAACTTGACCCAAAAGCCATAAAGTTTAGACCTTTAAGATTAAAACGTTCAATACTATATCTTAGGGTTCCATTTAATCGAGCCACACAGGTTTAAGGGTTCATTAGTTTCGTTTTAGCATCAAGTTTACAACTTTACGTTTCGTTTATACCCGATCTATTCTCGTTCTAAGTTTCAAGGCTAAACGTCTATAAAAACTTAAACTTTAGGATCAAAACATACCTTTTACACGTTCGGTTGGTCGCGTTTTGCTTGGTTATCTTGTATCTAGCTCGTATATGAGAGATCTATTGCTATTCGATGTTCGTTGGTCATTTCACCCTCTTCCTCTCTCTCGGTCATAAATAATAATAAGAAAGTGTGTGTGTGTTTTTTGAGTGTGTAGATATTATGTTGGAAATAAATGAGGGTTTAGGGTTTTAGGTTGGTTAAAAGGGTATTTATACCTCTTGAAGCCCATGGACCTAAAGCCCATTACCATTTAACCCACCTTAATTAATCTAAGTCCATGATCCGTTCTTTACTCGATATTAATTAATTAATAACGCGAAATTACTAAACGTAACTTTCTTTATTTAACATTATAATATTTAGGATGTTACAAAAATACAACATAAAATAGCTAACCGGTGGAATTTTGGGATGATGTCAGTTGGTCGTGGCATATTATTGGGACATCTCACATTTTCCATAGCTCTCCCACTCCCGGTTCCTTCTCCCAATTTTTCACATCGCCTACAAGGGTGCTTACATAGCGAAATGATGATAGAAATATTTTGGTATTTGTAGATTATAACCTCGACGAAATTTCTTTGAAAATATGTCGATAATGGCACATCTTGAAAATTACCCTGCAAAACCTTGGTTGGACTCTCATCGAGAGTGCACCTTGGCGGAATTTCTAAGGAATTATTGATGGAATCCCAAGCCAGCACAGACACTAGCCTAAAAATATTGGGGAATCTAATCTCATATCATTTTCCGTGGGAATGGTTGTTGGTAATACTTTCTCACCATATTAAAATTTTTTTGAATAATGTGCCATATTTTTTTTTCATGATTTTCCTTAAAATCCGCCAATAAGTACGGAAGAAATATCACCATTACTAATATGGCGTTAGTAATACTTATCTTACAATACTATTAAAACAAAACAATGTTGACACATGGCACCATCTAGCCTGTTCACATAGAATGCCACATAGAATCTTACCAATTTTAACAACTATTTAATTAAGTAATTCAAATTAGAATTAAAATTAAATGTGTTTTAATATTTCTCTGTTTGTTATTCCATTCATAATTAGTCGGCTAATAACATGAATGTAACATCTATTTTTAATTACTTATAGTTTACTAAATTATGTAGCTAAATAGCAAAATTAAAAAATTAAAAGTCATTTCACTATATAAGACAATCGACATTAATAAACTATTCATTCATTTTCAAGCTTCTTCACAAAATATTATCAAGAATACTGACTTTCATATGTTTTTGTAAAATGCAATTTCATATATTACCCGATCAATAACTTCCATTATACTTGTTAGGGCACGGAAATTTGACACTGTGGATACGTTATCCTGACATATGTTCTTGGATCAGTTATCCTTAGACAGATCCTGTCAGGATCAGTGGTCCTCAGTAATTGGTATTATTAACAATTGTTTCTTGTGTGTAGGTTGTTATTTAACAAGTATAACGGCGCCAAGACTTATTCCACCGGATATCTCGCTATTGGACTTGTCAAACACTTGGTCAAAGTCGTGGATGAAGATAGTGGGAATGTGGCACATTTATAGGACTTCTTGTTGTGTCACAAATAACTGAGTACTGAGGATATGTTATTCTTGAAGACGTGTCTGGATCAATTATCCTTCTGAAGAGTTCCAGAGCTATGTCAGGATCATGGATCCTCGGTATTTGGTGTTGTTAACGGTTATTTCTCATATGAATGTTGATATTTATAAACTTAACGGCTCCTAGACTTATTCTTCCACTTATTTCGCTACTGGACTTCTATGGCACGTGGTCAAAGTGATGGGAGTGGCTAGTGGAGGATTTGCGGATTATTAAGAGTTATTGTTTGTTAGTTATTTTTCCTTTATAAATATTTGAGTTGTGATCTACCCTAGGACACACACGGTTCACTAGCTTTACTACTGCAGATTTTAGCTCACAAATTCTCTGTAATCTCACACACACCTAGCTTGTTTGTAATCGTTGATCAACAACTCCACAACACTTGTAACCACCCTTATTACCATTAATAAAGTTGACGGTGATAGTTTTCACCGTCCGGGGGTTTTTTGTGCCGGAGATTACTATAATCATGTACTATCCGACCAAAGGTTACCTCGTTAATCCTTTTCCGAAGTGATTCGACCAAAGATTACCTTGTTAAGTTTTGACCGAAGGAAGATTATCGTAATCAAGGGTTTTTTCCCTCGTGATCAAATCATTGTGTTCACCAAGATTTTGATTATACATTCACTATTATCGTGTTAGCACTATACCTCACTTTTACGAATTTGGATACATTATCCTTAGCAGATTTTTGTCCAAAACAATTTGGTGCCCACCGTGGGGAAATTGGTGCTATAATCCATATTACTCCTATCAATTTTCGATTTTTTCATACCCATATTACTGTCAATGGCGTCTCAATCAACCTCTGCTTCGTCAATCATGCCATTATCGGTTCCTCTCTCATCAAGGACTTTGCCACCGATGCCTCCGCCAATCACGGGAGCACAACGGCCTGCTGCTGCTGGAAACAAGACTCAGCTACCAGTCTTCCAAAGCTCAAAAACCGCTACTGCCGCGTCGGTGGTTAATACTAACAATGATGTCTTATCTATGTTTTCGTAGGTTAAAGCATATATGGAGCAGCAGAACAAGACCAACCAGAGGAACCTTCGTGAGATAGAAGATCTCAAGAAGACTAAGAGGCCAGCGGAGGATCACACTCCTCTGATGACCAGGATGCTGGATTTCACTAGTCCAGGATCCATGGCTCAGTTCTCGCAAGGATCATCTGTCCTTCAACAGGGGTCCATGGGTCCACAGGCTCTGGGATCCTCACTGTTTCAGCCAGGATCATCTATCCTTCACCAGGGGTCCAAGTGTCAACCAGCTTAAGGATCCTCAACTTTTCAGCAAGGATCATCTATCCTCCAACAAGGGTCCATGGGCCAGCAAACTCAGGGATCCTCATTCTTCCCGCAAGGATCCTTTATCTTTCAGCATGGATCCATGGGTCAACAGACTCAAAGATCCTCGATCTTATACTCAGGATCATCCATCCTAGATCCGAGATCCATGATTCAGCAGATTCAAGGATCCTCGATGTTTCAGCAAGGATCCTCAGTCCTTAATCCAGGATCGATGGGTCAGCAGGTCCAAGGATCCTCCATGTTCCAGAGAGGATCATCAACACTTCAATAAGGATCCTCTGGGGGGTGTCACCAAGGATCCTACAACTTCCAGCCTCAAGGATCCTTCTATCAGGGTCAAGGATCCTTAGGAGTTCAACATCAACGGTCTTCAGAAGTCCATGAAGGAGATATAATCCCCATGCAGACCATAGCTTCTGGTGGACCAACGCCTGTCGCAGACGCTTCTTACATCAGCCACTCTGTTAGTGCACAGAAATTTGACACTGTGGATATGTTATCCTGACATATGTTTTGGATCAGTTATCCTTAGCGTGTGTTCTAGATCCCGTCAGGATCAAGGATCCACATTACTTATTATTTACTAACGGTTGTTCTCATGTGTGGTCTTATATTTAGCAGGTATAACGGTTAGAAGACTCAGTCTATCCACTAAATTGCAGTCAAGTAGATATTAACGTGTCTGGATTAATTATCCTCCTGAAGAGTTCCAGAGCTATGTCAGGATCATGGATCCTCGGTATTTGCTGCTATTAACGGTTGTATCTTATATGAAGGCTGATATTTAATAAGTGTAACGGCTAGAAGACCTGGTCTACCACCTATTTCGCAGCCTGAGTGATGAAGCACGTGGTCAAAGTGGCTGTTACGATTATATTGAAGACATGGTGGATTTTTAGGGATTATAAGTTAATAGTCTTTATTAATCATAACTCCCTTGAGTTATTGTCTCTTATATATAATGGAGATTGTGATTATTTAAGAGAGACATGTATCATCACACACACTATAGCAGAAGCAAACATTCTCTATACTTACTAGTTTACCTGGTATTCTCGATCATCAATTCCACAAACGCTTGTAACTACCTTTTATTATCAATATACTTGACGGTGATAGTTTTCACCGTTCGGGGGTTTTTTGTGCCGGAGATTACTATAATCACGTACTATCTGACCAAAGGTTACCTTGTTGATCCTTGACCGAAGTGATTCGACCAAAGGTTACCTTGTTAATCCTTGACCGAAGTCATCTGATCAAAGATTGCCTTGTTAAGTTTTGACCGAAGTAAGATTATCGTAATTAAGGGCTTTTTCCCTCGTGACAAATCATTGTGTTCACCAAGATTACGATTATATATTCATCATTATCGTGTTAGCACTAGACCTCACAATTACGAATTTGGATACATTATCCTTGAGAGATTTTTATCCAAAACAATTTGGCTCCCACCGTGGGGCAATTGGTGCTATAATCCATATTATTTTCCTATCAATTTACAACTTTCCATACCCATATCACCATCAATGGCCTCTCAATCAAACCTCTGCTTCATCAACAATGTCGTCTTCGGTTTCTCTCTCATCAAGATCTTTGCTGCCGATGCCTCCTCCAATTACGGGAGCACCAAGGACCACCGCGGCTGGAAAACAAGATACAAATTCCAGTCTTCCAGAGCTCAAAAAACCACTACTGCCACTTCGGTGGTCAAATCTAACAATAATGTTTCTGCAATGTTTTTCACAGGTTAAGGCATACATGGAGCAGCAGAAACAAAACCAACCAGATGATCCTACGTGAAATTGAAGATCTCAAGAAAAGAAAGAGGCCAGCGGAGGATCAGACTCCCTTGATGCCTAGGGTGCTGGATTTCATTACTCCAGGATCCGTGGCCCAACATACTCAAGGTTCCTCGATCCTTCATCAAGGATCATCAATCCTTCAACCAGGGTCCGTGGGTCAACAAACTCAAGGATCCTCGTTCTTCAGCCAGGATCATCTATCCTTCAACAGGGGTCCATGGGTCAACAAACTCAAGGATCCTCATTCGTTCAGCCAGGATCATCTATCCTTCAACAAGGAGCCTTGGCTCAACATACTCAAGGATCCTCGATCCTTCAGCAAGGATAATCCATCCTTCAAACCAGGGTCCGTGGGTCAACAAAACTCAAGGATCCTCGTTCTCTCATCCAGGATCATCTATCCTTCAACAGGGGTCCATGGGTCAACAAACTCAAGGATCCTCATTCGTTCAGCCAGGATCATCTATCCTTCAACAAGGGTCCATGGGTCAGAAAACTCAAGGATCCTCGTTCCTTCAACAAGGATCATCCATCCTTCAACCAGGATCCTCTTGGTTGTATCCTCAAGGATCCTTCGGCTCCCAACCTCAAGGATCCTTCTGGCAGAATCAAGGATCCTCAGAAATTCACCTTCAAAGGTCTTCTGAGGTCCATGAAGGGGACATCATCCCCATGCAGACCATTGCCTCTGGTGGACCTGCTACTGTAGCAGATGCCTCTTATCTTAACTACACTTCTGGGATGCCAACGTTCAACCAACCAAGAGGTAACGCTTATAATCACATATCCTCAAACACTAACCTTGGCTCTATGCAGGATACAGGTATCAATCAGGCTATGCCTAGGGAACTTCAGAAGCTTAAGGATATGATATCCAGCGTGTCAGGAGTGGTCCGTCCAATCCCTGAAATACCAGAAGGGAGCCATAAGTTGTCCAGATTTGCTCCACCGATATGCGATGCGGAGATCCCAAAACGCTTTCAGACACCCAACATGAAGGTGCATGATGGGACCACTGATCCGGAAGAGCACGTGGCTCAGTATAGGGAAAGGATGGAGATCAATCCAATTCCTGAAAGACTCAAGGAAGCTTGTCTATGCAAGGGTTTCGGATCCACACTAACAGGATCTGCACTTAAATGGCTGCTAAGTCTTCCTCCTTATTCTGTTACATCTTTTTCACATTTAGTTAACTTGTTCAACAGCCAGTTTTCTTGTAGTAGGAAATTTGAGAAGTTAACTAGTGATTTATATAGAGTTGTCCAACCTTATGATGAATCCTTAAGGGATTTGATTACAAGGTTTGGCAGGGAAGCCCTAGAAATACCTAATCTTGATATGGCTACGGCTGTTGAAGGATTCAAGATGGAACTTCAAAGGGGCTCCCCATTTTATGATGATCTTGTGATGACTCCGTGCAGGACCTTAGATGAAGTCAGGAACAGGGCGTTAAGATTCATCCGATTAGAAGATGATAAAAGGATCCAGGATCGTCTTGGGGGGGCAAACGAAACAAGAATCCCCCGATAAGAATAAAGGATCCTCATACAGGAACAGCAATTCGAAGCCGTACACCAAGTTCAACAATCGAAACGTACGAGCAGTCGAAGAAGGAGATGACGATGAAGACTATCCTTGCATCTCTGACTATTGTTTCTCTGTGGACACTCATGGCTTGATCTGTGCCATGAAGGACCTAGGGGAAAAAGCAAGGTGGCCCCGAAAGAACGAGAAGACAACCGCGTTCAAGGACAAGTCTAAGTGGTGTGCTTTTCACGAAGATTTTGGCCACATGACAGACGAGTGCATCGGCTTAAAAAGGGAAATTGGATACCTCTTGAGCAAGGGTCACTTTAAAGAACTCTTTGGAAGGAAAAAATCCAAGATCCAGGATCCTGAAGATCTTCCACAAAAAGCAACACCACCACCACCAGACGCTCATGTGATCAACTTCGTCTCCAGAGACTACGGCATGATTCAAACTTCTTGTTCCGCAGAAGAATTAGAGTTGGACGATGAAAGAAGACCGCTCATCCCCACTACTTGAGTGACTGATCAAAGGATCTTCTTCAACTCGAGAATCCAGGATCCTCACCAAGATGAGCTGGATGTGCGAGTGGTGAATTTCATCTCTAGAGGTTCAGACATTTGCGTAACTTCTTTCTCAGCAACAAGGAGACTTGCCAAAGAAGTCAAGATGGATAACGGAAACCTACCAATAGTATCAACCACCTTAACAACAGACAAAAGAATCTTCTTCGATAAGGAAGACAAGCTAAACATCCAGGATCCTCATCACGACGGTTTGATTATTAATTTATTTATTTCTAACCATTATGTACGCAGGACCCTAGTTGACGGCGGGAGCTCGGTCAACATTATCCAACATGATGTCCTCAAGAAGATGATCATTCCGGATTCAGAGATCATTCCTAAAACATTGGTGCTAGTCGGTTTCAGTGGTGAAACCAAGAAGACATTGGGGGACATCAACCTCCCAATTTATATCAAAGGGTTAAACTCTTACCAAAATTTTTTTGTTATAGATAACCTTTCCTATTGCAATGTTATTTTAGGTAGGCCCTAACTCCATGGAATGAAGGCAGTAGCCGCAACTTATTACCAATGCATCAAGCTACCTACTCCTTGGGGAGTTGTAAAGATAGTGGGTGACCAAGCGGAGGCCAAGAACTATTATTCATCATCAATGAAGCCAACAGCCAAGCAAACTATAGCATAGCAACTACAGCAACATCCTAGGGACGTGCTGGAAGCTCGGGAGAAAGACCTTAAAGAAGTATCATTGGACCCCCGAGGATCCAGAGATAAAGGTGTTCCTAGGATCCAGTATCCCTAGCAAGATCGAGGAGGATCTCATATCCTTCTTAGGGCGAAGAAAATCTACCTTTGCCTTCAAGCACTCAGACATGACAGGTATTTCAAAGGAGGGGCAACATACCAAAGACTAGTCAACATGATGTTCAAGGATCAGTTGGGCAAGACTATGGAAGTATACATAGACGATATGGTGGTAAAGTCAAAGAAAGCTGAGGATAACCTTAGAGACCTCGAGGAAGCATTCAATATCCTCGACCAATATAACATGAAATTGAATCCGTCAAAATGCCACTTTGGTGTTAAGGCTGGAAAGTTTCTGGGATATATGGTGACCAAAAGAGGAATTGAAGCAAGCCCTGAGCAAATTGAAGCCATTCTCAATTTGAAGTCTCCTGCAAACGCCAAAGATGTCCAAAGGCTCACAGGAAGGATAGCTTCTTTGAATAGGTTCATCTCAAGATCCTCCGAGAAGTGCAAAGACTTCTATGACATCCTTAGGAAGAATAAGAAGTTTGAATGGACAGAGAAGCATGAAGCTGCGCTTACAGCCTTAAAGGATTACTTATCCTCAGCCCCAGCTCAAATGAAGCCTGTGGATGGAGAATCCTTATATCTGTATTTAGCTGTGTCAGGAAACGTAGTAAGTGTCGTCTTGGTAAAGGATCATGAAGGTGAACAGCATCCTGTTTACTATGTAAGTAAAAGTTTTCTAGATGCGAAAGCCAGGTATTCTCAATTAGAAAAGTTAATCCTTGCACTCATTATGGCTTCTACTAAATTGAGACATTATTTTGAAACCCATCCTATTATTTTGAGAACTAACTATCCTGTAAAAAATGTTCTTAGAAAACCAGAGTTATCAGGTAGAATGGCCAAGTGGGCTGTAAAATTAAGTGCATATGATATCCAGTATGAGCCAAGAACTGTAATCAAGTCTCAAGCACTAGTGGACTTTGTGGCTAATTCACTAGTGATCTACAAAAAGAAGCTGACTTGGAGGTTCAACAATTGGAAAAAACCAAGGATCCTTGTATACTATTCACCGATGGTGCTTCCAATGTAAGAGGTACAGGATTGGGGATCCTACTGAAATCGCCACAAGGGGACATAATACCCCAGTCCATTGCATGTGCATTCCAAGTCACCAAAAATGAGGCAGAATATGAAGCTCTGATCGCAGGTTTGCAATTAGCCAAAAGCATGAGGATCAGGTATTTTCAAATATATATTGATTCTTTGTTAATAGCTAACCACTTTAACGGTTCTTATACTTTAAAAGGTGAGAATATGGTCAAATATTTAGAAATTGTGAAGGAATTGGCAAAATCCTTCGAATTGTTTAGTATAATACAGGTACCAAGGGAAGAGAATGCTGGGGCAGATGCCTTAGCAAACTTAGCCTCATCTTTGAAGATTCCTGAGGATTTGAAGATCCCAATCATCCACATTCTCTCGCCAACAATAGGAGAACAGGATATTGGGGAGATAACAAATGATAAAGAAATCATGCTCTGGGATCCTTTATCCTCAAATAACAAAGGATCATGGATCCATCATATCAAGAACTACATTCAGACTGGAGAAATTCCAGCCATAGAAAATCCCAAGTCCTTCAAACTTAAGGTATCCCAATATATTTTGTTAAATGATATGGTATAAAGAAAATCTCTTGCAGGTCCATATTTGAGATGCATTGAGGATCCTAAGATCCAAGAAGTACTCAAGGATTTTCATGAAGGAGATTACGGCAATCACACAGGTGAAAGAGCGTTATTTTCCAGGATACTCAGAACTGGATACTTCTGGCCAACAATGAAGAAGGATGCAGTGGAGTATTCAAGGAAATGTGATGCTTGTCAAAGACACGCGAACATCCTTCATCAGCCAGCAGAACCTATGTATCATATATCCTCTTCGTGGCCTTTCATGAAATGGGGTATGGATATTGTAGGCAAGCAACCAAAAGCACCTGGTGGAAAGGTCTTTATGCCTGCTATGACTGACTACTTCTCCAAATGGATTGAGGCAGAAGCATTTGTACAAGTCCAAGAAAGGGAAGTAATATCTTTTATTAAACAAAATATTATAACTAGATTTGGTAATCCTGCTGAAACTGTTTGTGACAATGGTTCCCAGTTTATCGAGAATAGAACCACTAATTTTTGTGACGGTTGGGGCATCAAAATGATTACTCCACTCCAGTTCATCCTCAAACCAATGGTCATCCAGAGTCTAGCAACAAGATCATCATCAACAATCTAAAGAAGAAGCTAGGATCCAAGAAGGGAAAGTGGGCTGAAGAACTTCCTTATGTTCTTTGGGCAGACAGTACTATGCCTATAAATGCAACAGGTGAAACACCCTTCTCATTGGTGTTTGGATCAGAAGCTGTAATCCCTACAGAAATGGTGGTTCCTACTGCTAGAACAAGCATCCGTGATCCTGAGGCCAATAATGAAATCCTTCTCCAAGATCTAGATACCGTTGAAAGGTGAGAATATGGTCAAATATTTAGAAATTGTGAAGGAATTGGCAAAATCCTTCGAATTGTTTAGTATAATACAGGTACCAAGGGAAGAGAATGCTGGGGCAGATGCCTTAGCAAACTTAGCCTCATCTTTGAAGATTCCTGAGGATTTGAAGATCCCAATCATCCACATTCTCTCGCCAACAATAGGAGAACAGGATATTGGGGAGATAACAAATGATAAAGAAATCATGCTCTGGGATCCTTTATCCTCAAATAACAAAGGATCATGGATCCATCATATCAAGAACTACATTCAGACTGGAGAAATTCCAGCCATAGAAAATCCCAAGTCCTTCAAACTTAAGGTATCCCAATATATTTTGTTAAATGATATGGTATAAAGAAAATCTCTTGCAGGTCCATATTTGAGATGCATTGAGGATCCTAAGATCCAAGAAGTACTCAAGGATTTTCATGAAGGAGATTACGGCAATCACACAGGTGAAAGAGCGTTATTTTCCAGGATACTCAGAACTGTATACTTCTGGCCAACAATGAAGAAGGATGCAGTGGAGTATTCAAGGAAATGTGATGCTTGTCAAAGACACGCGAACATCCTTCATCAGCCAGCAGAACCTATGTATCCTATATCCTCTTCGTGGCCTTTCATGAAATGGGGTATGGATATTGTAGGCAAGCAACCAAAAGCACCTGATGGAAAGGTCTTTATGCCTGCTATGACTGACTACTTCTCCAAATGGATTGAGGCAGAAGCATTTGTACAAGTCCAAGAAAGGGAAGTAATATCTTTTATTAAACAAAATATTATAACTAGATTTGGTAATCCTGCTGAAACTGTTTGTGACAATGGTTCCCAGTTTATCGAGAATAGAACCACTAATTTTTGTGACGGTTGGGGCATCAAAATGATTACTCCACTCCAGTTCATCCTCAAACCAATGGTCATCCAGAGTCTAGCAACAAGATCATCATCAACAATCTAAAGAAGAAGCTAGGATCCAAGAAGGGAAAGTGGGCTGAAGAACTTCCTTATGTTCTTTGGGCAGACAGTACTACGCCTATAAATGCAACAGGTGAAACACCCTTCTCATTGGTGTTTGGATCAGAAGCTGTAATCCCTACAGAAATGGTGGTTCCTACTGCTAGAACAAGCATCCGTGATCCTGAGGCCAATAATGAAATCCTTCTCCAAGATCTAGATACCGTTGAAGAACTCAGAGACCTAGCCAAGATCATAATGGCAGCATATCAACAAAGGGTAGCTGGGGGCATACAACAAAAATATAAGGATAAGAAGATTTCAAGAAGGAGATCTAGTCTTGAGGAAAGCCTTCCAAAACACAACCAATCCGGCAGATGGAAAACTAGCACCCAAGTGGGAAGGTCCTTATCTGATCGAGTCGGAAGCAGAGAAGGGGGCATATCATTTGCTCACCATGGAAGGCAACAGATTACCAAGAGCATGGAATGCTATCCATCTCAAGAAGTATTTTTTTTAGTCAGGATCTAGTATCCTTCGAAAATCAAGCATCCATCTAGAATCAAGGATCCTAAAATTGGTAATATTTATCTGATCACTTATTTATTTCATATTCTTGTTAATAATTTAAGGATAATGCATTCTTAACATTTATCTTTTCCAAGTTTTTAAGTAACAATGCAGATTTCAATAAGAGGTTCAATGTCTAAGAGGTTGGCCACCTCTCCCTCACGCTTAAGGTACATCGCTGTTTTCCTTGGCCTAGCCCACGATTGGGTATGACCCCCGATGGTCATACCCTCCAAGGTTTAAAGGTTTTCACATTTCTTATAAATTAGAGTTTCTACACTCTCGCCTGGAGCGCACGCTATCCAACGTATCATCCAGGGCAGCGGGACCAGTTCACGCTTAGTGGCTGACAATTTCGTTGCTTTCGGCTATATGGAGGATCCTACGATTTATGGTAGACGTACCATACCACCGGTTTATAACGTTTTCACGTTATCTCAAGACAAAGGTTTCTAACATTTTCATGTTAGCTACGGTTTATAACGTTTTCACGTTAACTCACGTTTGGGTTAAATCCCGGTTTGGGCGAGTCCCCAGTTAACATCCGTATTTGGGCTTGTCCCCTGTTTTGGGCTTGTCCCCAGATTACACGGGCTTGTCCCCAGATTACACGGGCTTGTCCCCAGTTGCACGGGCTTGTCCCCAGTTTATTTTATGGGCTTGTCCCCCGGTTTTTTGGGTTTAATCCCAGATAATATCATAAGTTATTTGCATCAGGTATCATAAATTAGATTCTGAGGATCACCGAAGGATCAATACTTATGGATTCAAAATCCTTTAATTCAGTTTTATAAGGATTGCAAAAGGATCAATACTTATGGTAACTTAGGTCTAACCAGATCATATGGTTTGATTTCTACTTATCAATTTACATTTACTTGGCTAAAATCTTTATAAACTCTTTTATGTAAGGATTCAGCATCCTTAAATTGTTTTTACAAAGATACTCTATCCTTAAAGCTTTTTCTCAAAGAATATTTTTTTAAACTATTTAAAGATCTAAAACTATAACAAACATGCTTTTATAATATATAAAACAATCAAGCAATAGTTAAAAGATACATATATTAAACTTACTTGCAATTACCAAAAATCTTAACCCGGACTTCACCATGCACAAGATGGACCATCTACCCGGGTTAAACAGGTGTTACTAGTTGTTCATGATTTGCAGGGAGAAGGATATACAGCCGGAAGGGAAGTTCCCATGGAAACTCCATTGATATGTGACAATTATATCCAGCTTGTCAAATCTCATATGTTTTTGCATGAAGTTTGAATTCAAAGGCAAAATGACAGCTGTGATCTTATCACAACCGCCATTTTGGGGGCAATTGTTAGTGCACAGAAATTTGACACTGTGGATATGTTATCCTGGCATATATTTTGGATCAGTTATCCTTAGCGTGTGTTCTAGATCCCGTCAGGATCAAGTATCCACAGTACTTATTATTTACTAACGGTTGTTCTCATGTGTGGTCTTATATTTAGCAGCTATAATGGTTAGAAGACTCAGTCTATCCACTAAATTGCAGTCAAGAAGATATTAACGTGTCTGGATTAATTATCCTTCTGAAGAGTTCCAGAGCTATATCAGGATCATGGATCCTCGGTATTTGATGCTATTAACGGTTGTATCTTATATGAAGGCTGATATTTAATAAATGTAGCGGCTAGAAGACCTGGTCTACCACCTATTTCGCAGCCTGAGTGATGGAGCACGTGGTCAAAGTGGCTATTACGATTATATTGAAGACATGACGGATTTTTAGGGATTATTAGTTAATAGTCTTTATTAATCATAACTCCCTTGAGTTATTGTCTCTTATATATAATGGAGATTGTGATCAGTTAGGAGAGACACGTATCATCACACACACTAGAGCAGAAGCAAACATTCTCTCTACTCACTAGTTTACCTTGTATTCTCGATCATCAACTCCACAAACGCTTGTAACTACCTTTTTATTATCAATATACTTGACGATGATAGTTTTCACCGTCCGGGCGTTTTTTTGTGCCGGAGATTACTATAATCACGTACTATCCGACCAAAGGTTACCTTGTTGATCCTTGACCGAAGTGATTCGACCAAAGGTTACCTTGTTAATCCTTGACCGAAGTCATCTGATCAAAGATTGCCTTGTTATGTTTTGACCGAAGTAAGATTATCGTAATTAAGGGCTTTTTTCCCTCGTGACAAATCATTTTATTCACCAAGATTACGATTACATATTCATCATTATCGTGTTAGCACTAGACCTCACAATTACGAATTTGGATACATTATCCTTGAGATATTTTTATCCAAAACACACTCTTTTTGGAATGCCGACGTTCACGCAACAAAGAGGTAACTTGTATGATCCTATATCCTTAGATGCTAATCGTGGTTCCATGCAGGGTGCAGGTATCAACCAAGCTATGGCTAAGGAACTACAGAAACTCAAGGGTATGATATACAACGTACCAGGGGTGATCCGTCCAATTCCTGAGATACCAGAAGGAAGCCACAAACTGTCCAGATTTGCTCCACCAATCTGTGACGCGGAGATCCCAAAACACTTTCAAAACCCCAACATGAAAGTGTATGATGGTACCACTGATCCAGAAGAGCATGTAGTCCAATACACGGAAAGGATGGAGATCAATCCGATTCCTGAGAGACTCAAGGAGGCTTGTTTGTGCAAGGTTTCGGATCCACACTGACAAGATCTGCATTAAAATGGCTGCTAAGTCTTCCTCACTTTTCTGTTACTTCTTTCTCACATTTAGTTAACTTATTCAACAGCCAATTTTCTTGGAGTAGAAAATTTGAGAAGTTAACTAGTGAATTATATAGAGGTTTCCAACCCAATGATGAATCCCTTAGGGATTTTGTCACGAAGTTTGGCAGGGAGGCCCTAGAAATCCCTAATCTTGACATGGCTACGGATGTAGAAGCCTTCAATATGGGACTAAATAGGGGCTCCCCCTTTTATGATGATCTTGTGATGACTCCTTGCAAGTCTCTAGATGAAGTTAGAAACAGGGCACTTAGATTCATACGGTTGGAAGATGACAAGAGGATCCAGGATCGTTTTGGGGGACTCAAACAAAGCAAGAATCCCCTGACAAGAATAAAGGATCATCGTATAGAAACAACCCCTCAAAGCCTTAAAGGATTACTTATCCTCAGTTCCAGCTCTAATGAAGCCAGTGGATGGAGAATCCTTATATTTGTATTTAGCTGTCTCAGGAAATGCAGTAAGTGCCGTCTTGGTAAAGGATCATGAAGGTGAACAACATCCTGTCTATATATAAGTAAAAGTCTTTTAAATGCGGAAGCCATGTATTCTCATTTAGAAAAAATTAGTTCTTGCACTTATTATGGCTTCTACTAAATTGAGACATTACTTTGAGGACTCAAACTATTATTTTGAGAACTAACTATCCTGTTAAGATTGTTCTTAAAAAGCCAGAATTATCAGGTAGAATGCCCACGTGGGCTGTGAAACTGAGTGCATATGGTATTCAGTACAAGCCAAGAACAGCCATCAAGTCACAAGCACTCGCAGACTTTGTGACTGATTTCAGTAGCGACATGCAGAAAGAAGTTGACTTGGAGGTTCAACAACTAGAAGAGACTAAGGATCCTTGGATGCTCTTCAAAAATGGTGCTTCCAACGTAAGAGGAACAGGATTAGGGATCCTACTAAAATCGCCACAAGGGGACATATTACCCTAGTCTATAGCCTGTGAGTTCCAAGCAACGAATAATGAAGCAGAATATGAAGCTCTTATCGCAGGTTTGCAATTGGCTAAGTGCATGAGGATCAGGTATCTTCAAGTATATATAGATTCATTATTGATTGCTAACCACTTTAATGGCTCATATGCTGTTAAAGGCGAGAAACTAATCAAATATCTAGATGTTGTGAAGGAACTAGCAAAATCCTTCGAATTGTTTAGTATTATACATGTACCAAGGGAAGAAAATGCCGGGGCAGATGCTCTAGAAAATTTAGCCTCATCTTTGAAGATTCCAGAAGATATGAAGATCCCAATCATTCATATTCTCTCGCCAGCAATAGGAGAGGAAAAAATTGGGGAGATAACGAATGACAAGGAGATTGTACTCTGGGATCCATTATCCTTGAATAATCGAGAATCATGGATCCACCCAATCAAGAAATACATTCAAACTAGAGAGATTCCAACCATTGAAAATCCCAAATCTTTCAAACTTAAGGTATCACAATATATTTTATTAGATGATATGCTATACAGGAAATCTCTTGCAGGTCCATACTTGAGGTGCATCGAGAATCCTGAAATTCAAGAGGTGCTCAAAGATTTTCATGAAGGTGACTGTGGTAATCACACCGGAGGTAGAGCCCTGTTTTCTAGGATTCTGAGAAAAGGATACTTCTGGCCAACAATGAAGAGAGATGCCATGGAATACTCAAAGAAATGTGATGCTTGTCAAAGGCATGTAAACATCCTACATCAACCAGCAGAACCTATGTATCCTATATCCTCATCATGGCCTTTCATGAAGTGGGGCATGGATATTGTGGGTAAACTACCTAAGGCACCAAGAGGAAAAGTATTCATGCTTGCAATGACTGATTACTTTTCAAAATGGATAGAAGCTGAAGCTTTTGTTCAAGTATGCGAAAAAGAGGTGATATCTTTCATTAAAAGAAATATTATTACTAGATTTGGTATCCCTTCAGAAATTATTTGTGACAATGGTTCCCAGTTTATCGGGAAAAGAACCACTAACTTTTGTGACAGTTGGGGCATTAAGATGTTAACTTCCACTCCGTTACATCCTCAAGCTAATGGTCAAGCGGAGTTAGCAACAAAATTATCATCAATAATCTGAAGAAGAAACTAGGATCCAAGAAGGGAAAATGGGCCGAAGAGCTACCTTATGTTCTTTGGGCGGATAGAACAACACCCAAGAATGCAACAGGCCAGACACCCTTCTCATTGGTGTTTGGATCAGAAGCAGTAGTCCCTACAGAAATGGTGGTCCCTACAGCCAGAACAAGCATTCGTGATCCTGAGGCCAATGAAGAAATCCTTCTTGAAGACTTGGATACCGTTGAAGAACTTAGAGACCTAGCCAAGATCATAATGGCAGCATATCAACAAAGGGTAGCTGGGGCATAGAACAAAATTATAAGGCTCAGAAGATTTCAAGAAGGAGATCTAGTCTTGAGGAAAGCCTTCCAAAACACAACTAATCCAGCAGATGGAAAGCTAGCACCCAAATGGGAAGGCCCCTACTTGATCAAGTCAGAAGCTGGAAAGGGAGCATATCACATGCTAACTATGGAAGGCAACAGGTTACCCAGAGCATGGAACACTATCCATCTCAAAAAGTATTTTTTATAGTCAGGATCTAGTATCCTTCGAAAATCAAGCATCCATCTAGGATCAAGGATCCTAAAATTGGTAATATCTATCTGATCACTTATTCATTTCATATTCTTGTTATTTTAAGGATAATGTGTTCTTAACATTTATCATTTCCAAGTTTTTAAGTAACGATGCAGATTTCAACAAGAGGTTCAATGCCTAAGAGGTTGGCCACCTCTCCCTCACGCTTAAGGTACATTGCTATTTTCCTTGGCCTAGCCCACGATTGGATATGACCCCCGATGGTCATATCCTCCAAGGTTTAAAGGTTTTCACCTTTCTTATAAATTAGAGTTTCCACACTCTCGCCTGGAGCGCACGTTATCCAATGTATAGTCCGGAGCAGCGGGACCAGTTCACGCTTAGTGGCTGACAATTTCGTTGTCTTCGGCTATATGGAGGATCCTACGATTTATGGTAGATGTACCATACCACCGTTTTATAACGTTTTCACGTTATCTCAAGACAAAGGTTTCTAACATTTTCATGTTATCTAAGGTTTATAACGTTTTCACGTTATCTCACGTTTGGGCTAAATCCCGGTTTGGGCGAGTCCCCAGTTTACATCCGTATCTTTGGGCCAGTCCCTAGTTTTGGCTTGTCCCCAGTTTTTGGCCTTGTCCCCAGTTTAACACCAGTTCACGGGCTTGTACCTAGATTACACGAGCTTGTCCCCAGTTCACGGGCTTGTCCCCAGATTACACGGGCTTGTCCCCAGATTACACGGGCTTGTCCCCAGTTGCACGGGCTTGTCCCTAGTTTATTTTATGGGCTTGTCCCCAGTTTATTGGGTTTAATCCCAGATAATATCATAAGTTATTTGCATCAGGTATCATAAATTAGATTCTGAGGATCACCGAAGGATCAATACTTATGGATTCAAAATCCTTAAATTCAGTTTTATAAGGATTGCAAAAGGATCAATACTTATGGTAACTTAGGTCTAACCAGACCTTACGGTATGATTTCTGTTTATCGATTTACACTTATTTGATTTCAGTTTATATCTTCATAGATATAAGGATTCATTATTCTCAATCTATTTTTATAAGGATTTAAGATCCTGGTTTATTTTTGCAAGGATATTCTATCCTAAAAACTTTTTGCTAAAGAATATTATTTCTTAAAACTTTCAATGAGACTTAAGCTATATCAAACAAACTTTCAAAATAACAAGTAACAAGCGGATAGTCAAAAGTTTAAGATTATTATTAAGCATGAGTCACCTGGACTTATCCAAAATCCTTAACCCAGATTTCACCATACGAAAGATGGACCATCCACCCAAGTTAAACAGGTGTTATTAGTTGTTCATGATTTGCACGTAGAAGGATATACAGCCGGAAGGGATGTTCCCATGGAAACTCCATTGATATGTGACAATTATATCCAGCTTGTCAAATCTCATATGTTTTTGCAGGAAGTTTGGATTCAAAGGCAAAATGACAGCTGTGATTTTATCACAACCGCCGTTTTGGGGGCAATTGTTAGGACACGGAAATTTGACACTGTGGATACGTTATCCTGGCACATATTCTTGGATCAGTTATCCTTAGACAGATCCTGTCAGGATCAGTGGTCCTCAGTAATTGGTAATATTAACAATTGTTTCTTGTGTGTAGGTTGTTATTTAATAAGTATAACGGCGCCAAGACTTATTCCACCGGATATCTCGCTATTGGACTTGTCAAACACGTGGTCAAAGTCATGGATGAAGATAGTGGGAATGTGGCGCATTTATAGGACTTCTTGTTGTGTCACAAATAACTGAGTACTGAGGATATGTTATTCTTGAAGACGTGTCTGGATCAATTATCCTTCTGAAGAGTTCCAGAGCTATGTCAGGATCATGGATCCTCGATATTTGGTGTTGTTAACGGTTGTTTCTCATATGAATGTTGATATTTATCAACATTAACGGCTTCTAGACTTATTCTTCCACTTATTTCGCTACTGGACTTCTATGGCACGTGGTCAGAGTGATGGGAGTGGCTAGTGGAGGATTTGCGGATTTTTAGGAGTTATTGTTAGTTAGTTATTTTTCCTTTATAAATATTTGAGTTGTGATCAACCCTAGGACACACACGGTTCACTAGCTTTACTACTGCAGATTTTAGCTCACAAATTCTCTGTAATCTCACACACACCTAGCTCGTTTGTAATCGTTGATCAACAACTCCACAACACTTGTAACCACCCTTATTACCATTAATAAAGTTGACGGTGATAGTTTTCACCATCCGGGGTTTTTTGTGCCGGAGATTACTATAATCATGTACTATCCGACCAAAGTTTACCTCGTTAATCCTTGACCGAAGTGATTCGACCAAATATTACCTTGTTAAGTTTTGACCGAAGGAAGATTATCGTAATCAAGGGTTTTTTCCCTCGTGATCAAATCATTGTGTTCACCAAGATTTTGATTATACATTCACTATTATCGTGTTAGCACTATACCTCACTTTTACAAATTTGGATACATTATCCTTAGCAGATTTTTGTCCAAAACAATACTATATCATTTCACTATATTTTGTAGCTTAATGCTTTTCAATATTATATTTTAATTGCTCGTACAAATTTTTACATCTAACAATTATGTAATATTGTAATCTTATACACCTAATAATAAATTTACTAGGAAATATGCTAAATTGTTAAATAGTGAACCTGCAATTCATAATTTTACGTAAAATTATGTAAAATCATCTTTACACATAAATTCATAATTTTATATTTATTCAAATAAACAATCATATATGTTTACCTTTACTTGACGAATTTATTAATTTCCGTTCGTGTCATTCAACTAAAGTATATAGTTACGATACCAATTACTACTATTATCATTTGTAGAATTACTAACAAAGCTACAAATATAACTTTAAATGTCGTATTAAATAAGGTTTTTAGTTATTTATGAATTATAAAATTTTTTTATCATTATTTATATTTCATAAATCAATAGGGTATATTATTATTTATATTATTAAATTTAAATTTTTTGTTATATTTTTTTAACCATCCATGTATTATACGGCTATATCCTAGTTTGTTTAATAGTAACAAGTAGAATACACATATACGTTCTTAAGTTGACTATTATATTCGTGTGTCCTATTCATTACTTAACATGGTAAGACTTCATGGTCATCTGTATAATTCTTTATTCCTTTTCCTATTACACCTACTTAATGCGACTGAGCTCATTAATGATGTCCATGAGTCCATCTACTCTACCAAATTCGTGTTGCCTATGAAACGTCATCCACACATAAATGGGTCGTGGCTGAAATACATCAATTTCGGTATGTAAATATGATTGTAATGATTAACTAAAAATAAGTGTATCGGACAAAAACTTTTGAACGAAAACACATAAATTTACATTACTGAGGAAAAATATCTGAGAAGGGGGGCCCTCATTGGTCCCTTATATAATGTGCCACTAACGCCCATATAACTTAGGGATCAAGTTCTCGCTAACTTTTTCTTAAAAAACTTTGACATTTAACTAATAACACAATTATTTATAACATATATTTTTTAGTTTAAAAATTTGGAGTTGGGTGTTTTGATTGGTTGGAAAAGAGTTTGGCCCCACACCCAAGCGCTTCACGCCTTTGGTGCTCTATGTGTTTTGGTGTTGAATGCTCTAACCAAGTTGTGTGCCATAGGGCGATATTCTAGAACACTTCGCCTAATTTAAACATAGTGTTTTTTAAAACGACAACACAAATACTATTAACTTGTATTTCTAAATTACACATGTTTTAAATCACAATACTTAAACACTCACTATTTAAAATGATAAAACTTTTATAGAACTTTGGTATCATAGACGTTTTGGTATTTAAACGTAGATAATTCGAAATCTAGACATCACATTTGAGATGACATTATTAGTTACTTTTAGAAATTCAATTATATTGAAACATGCACAAATAATTATGTTCGGCACAAGTGCACAAAGTCGAGTCTATAATTAGAAAAGAAAACAATGGTTCAAGAGAAACCACAAACATCTTGAATTTTTATTTTGAAAAGCTATAATATAAACAAAACTATGAAGTATATTGGTGGGTTGGTTATAGTGCTATGTAAAATTTGGTGGTTCCTTTTAAACTGTGCAGTTGACCTAATTTACCAATAGTCATATGGTGACTCACTAAATTATAGTAAAATTGTTGACTTCCTTGAACTTGTATATTATATTTTTATATATTTATGTCGTTAAAAAAAACTATATTTACATAAGACCAGAAAGTGTGTGCGATGTGACGAAAAACACAAACACTAGTAATCACATAGCATGTTAATATTTTAATTAATATACTCAAATTAAAAAGAATAAGACGTTAGTTTTTATTGTGTAATGTTTTATGAAAAAATATAATTATATGAAAGAGACATGATTGTTTAAAAACCGTATAGAAAAGTTGGTTTAAGAATGAAATTAAAATATATATATATATATATATATATATGATTAAAGATGAGGGAACCAAAGTTTTATAGTTTATAGTAAATATGTATAACAAAATTTGAAGTATTTTTTTTTTAACTTAGTGGATGATTATGTCTAAAAGACAAATTTGGTCCTTTGAACTATTGAATATATGCATTAACTGTTGTACAATACACACTAAAAGTTGCTATAATTAAAATTATGATGCTATGTTGTTATGGATGATACAATATTGACCATATGCATTAACTGTTGTACAGTTAACACTAAAAGTTGCTATAATTAAAATTATGATGATATGTTGTTATGCATGATACAATATGGTTTATTGATTTTAATAATCTCAACTAAGTGTTATAGACTGATTATAATCACAACTGAGTTTATTTTCACTGACGGCCTCAAATATTTAAAAATCTACTCTCATTGATCATTCGTTAACAAAAATTTAACGACGTAAAGTTTTTTCCGAATTTCATTGTTGGTGCATGATGTCAGTAGTTCAGTGTCAAGTGTCTGTAATCGAGTTTGTTAGATTTGTGTTTTTGTATGTAAGCGAAGTTAGCTCACAAGTTCGCTGATACAGGCGAACTTGTGAACTAAGCGAAGTTAGGGACAACTTCGCCTGAACATGCCAGGCGAAGTTGTCGTGATTATATAAACATAAGTTACGGCTTATGTTTTTATTATTCAGTCAGTTTATTAGTTTACGTGTTTACGAGTCCTGTAATCAGTGATTGATATCACGTGTTTAAGGTTGCAATATAACGAGTATTTGTTTATTGTAACGTGTGTTCGATCGTGTTAACTCGTATCGTCTTCTACGCTCGTAACTTCTTACGTAGGGATTCCGCACCTACGTAGAACGAGATATCTCGTGTAGATCCGGCTGGGAACCTACAATTGGTATCAGAGCTTTTGCTCGTGATTGTGGTTCGGGATTATCACGCGGGTGTAGAAATTCGTTTCGTTCGACTATTCGCGGGACGTGTTTATCGAGTTTTTGTGTTATACTCACCTCCTACCATCATAAACAACCCATTACACCTTCACAAACCTCGTAAAATCCAGAAGTCAAACCTGCAAAAACTTCGTGTTCATCAGGCGAAGTTGCCGTCACTGTTCGTAGGGTTTTGGCGAAGATATAAGGTTAAGCGAAGTTATCCACAACTTCTCCTACCTTCTCAAGTTCGCTTATCTCAAGCGAAGTTACCCACAACTTCGCCTACCTCACAAGTTCGCTTACCTTAAGCGAAGTTATCTACAACTTCGCCGAATCAGGCGAATTTAAAAAGGAAGCGAAGTTCATAATCAGCGAAGTTCAGACTTAAGCGAAGTTATCCACAACTTCGCCTACAGTACTGTTAAAAATAAAATTTTTATTTTTTCGGGTTTCTTTGTGTTTCGTGAAAGATGACTTCAATAAATATTACGGAACTGGTGAAGATGGAAGTGGAAGCGGGTTCAGCTACAAAGGCACCGAAGATGCTTAAGAAAACCGATTATGTTGCGTGGAAGGATAGGTTTGAACAATATGTCAAGTACCAAGATGCTAAAATGTGGGTGTGCATTCAAGATGGGTACATTCCACCAACTGCTGAGTATGAGGGTCGTGATCAGATCAATAAATACAAAGAGATGGAAGAAGAAGAAAAGAAAATGTATGAGGCTGAGAGCAAAGCTCATGCAGCGATTACTATGGCTCTTCCACAAGAGATTCTTCACACCTTCAGAAAGTATAAAACTGCTAGAGAGCTTTGGGAAGCACTTGAAAACCGTTTTGAGGGTAATGTGAGAATTCGTGCTTCAAAGATTAAACTACTTAAAACCCAATTCTCGGTATTCAAGTACTTGAAGAATGAATCACTTGATGATATCATTACTAGATATTATCATCTGATGACCGAACTCAACAAATACTCCATTACTTACAAAGAAGATGAAATTGTTGAAAAGCTTCTTGATGCTCTCCCACCGAAATGGGAGATGTACACTGTGTTGATGAGAGAAGACAAAGACTTTGCCGACTATGACCTGGAAACAGCAGTTAACAAGCTACGAAATTTTGAACTAAACATGGTTCGAAAAGAGACACCTACTGATCAGGTTCAAGATCCAGGAATGTATGGTGCAAAGGTTAACTCAAGTTCAAGTTTGAAGTCTGATTCGTCTGCTTACTACTCAAAGGGAGAGTCGGGCGCTAACTCAACACATGAAGGTCATGTATCTCTCAACATGAATGGTGATGTGTGCTTTGTAGTTGGAGGATCAAATGCTTCTAAACCTCAAGCGACCAAGGGAAGTTTTTCCCCAGGTGTTTCAAACAACAATTACTCGAAGATGCCCATGAGTGTTAAATCTGTTGAACAGCAGTTTGCTCTCTATGCATCTTTCATTGCTTCATATGAAAATTACATTCAGGGTAAGATTGTTGATCCTGCAACATTGGATGAAGATTATGATCAGATCGATGCTGATGATCTGGAAGAGATGGATCTGCAGTGGCAGATGGCGATGATTGTGAGAAGGGTTAAGAGGTTTATGAAGAAGACAGGTAGGAAGTTTGTTGGTGAGAGACCGGGTTTCGATAAGTCGAAGGTCAGGTGTTACAACTGTCAACAGAATGGCCATTTTGCGAAGGAGTGCACAAATGAACGTGTAGAACGCAGTCAAAACAGGTCTATACAACATAGTGGGGGTGGTAATGATAATAGAGCCATGATATCCAGACAGAATGAGGAGTATAACTGGAATCTGCATGTTGAAGAAGTCTTCGAACAGGCCAATTTGGCGAACATCGAAACTGCAGATACTGAGAAAGTGACTGGCGAAAGTGAAGCTTACATGGCAGAAGCTCAAAATGAAGCTTACATGGCAGATGTGAAAGACCAGCTCACCGAGGTAAGTACCAAACTCCCTTGTACTAAGTGTGAAAATCTGTCTGAACAATTGACAACTATAACTGATCAGTATGTTAGTTTGGGTGCTCAATTTAAAACCTTAAAAGAAGATCATCATTTCACTAAAGCTCGAGAAAATAGTTACAAGGTAAAAATAAAAGCTAGTGAAAAAGATATTAGGAGTCTAAAAGCAAATCTAGCTGAAAAAATTCAAGTAATTGATCTTAGCTATGAAGTGTTAGAATAGAAAACCAAACTAATAGCTGAAAGGGATAAACAGATAGTTGATCACCAGGTGAAAGTGGTGGAACTAAACAGGAAACTTGAGAAATTCAGAAATTCCACCGCTATACTTGATCACCTCGTTAGTGATCAAGGTTCCCCAGTTAAAAGGGGAGGAATTGGTTATCATGAAGTTCCACCACCGTACAATCATAATTACACTTATGATCCTAGTAATCAGAAATCTATTGATATTGATTATAGTCAGACAGTTCCGGTTAAGGTAACTATTAAAGATCCAGAAGTTAGTAAAGGCGAACTGAGTAAGCATGTGTCTAATGTGAAGATTTCTGTTCCTAGTCCTGTCTCATCAAACTCGGATAAGTCATCCGAGTCGATTTAGACAAAAGAAAAGGCAGTGTTACCAAAAAGTGGAGAGAAACATAAAACAACTGAAAAGAAATCTCCACTAAACCCATATGTCCCACCATATGTGAGACAAACGGGCAGTAATGCAGCCTCATCATCTAAAACAACTATTGAAAAGAAAGTTGAACACATGAGTTGTTTCAGATGTAATTAATTAGGACACCTAATTGCTGATTGCCCTCTGAAGCAGAGATTCATTCAAAAACTGAAAACAGAACTAACAGTAACTACAATAGTGGTAAAACTGAAAACTCATCAAAGTTCAGAAATTGGACTAATTCAGGTTTTCAAAGAAAAAGATCTCAGTTTTTCACTGCTAACAACCAAACCTTAAGTAATAATTCATTTAATTCACGAAGGTTTGGATGGCCTCATAGTCAATCTCTAAGAAGGTATCCTTTTAGGACTTACAGAAATTATTCTGATACTAACTTTGGACAGCCAAGGTACGGGATGTATCGACCCAAGACCAATAGGTCTTGGGTCCCCAGATTTTAATCATCTGCTTTAATCGTGCAGGAACAGTTGAACAGGGCTGCAAACAATCAATGGGTTGTGGATAGCGGCTGTTCCCGGCACATGACGGGTAACAAGAGTTTGTTACACGAATGGAAACCTGTTCAGGGAGGAAGAGTGAGTTTCGCTGGAGAGAGCGGTGGAAGGATCACTGGAATTGGGACGGTGACTAACGGAAAGATGACGTTAGAGAAAGTAAATTTTGTTGAAGAACTGAAGCACAATCTGCTGAGTGTTTGGCAGATCTGTGACAAAGATTACACCGTACATTTTACCAAGAATGAGGCAATCGTGCTATATCCTGGTTTCAAGATACCAGAGGATTGGATAGTTATGAAGGCTCCAAGAGAAAAGAATACGTATATAATGGACATGAGGTCGACTGAAATGGCAACAGAGGAATCTTGTCTTCTGTCAAAAGCAACTGAATCGGAGTCCGAGTTATGGCATAGGAGAATGGGGCATATTCATCTTCGGAAAATGAACTACATTGTCAAGAATGGGCTTGTGCTGGGTGTTCCCTTGAAGAATTTCAACTTTGAAGATCAATGCTTATCGTGCAAAAAGGGAAAGCAACACAAGAAATCCCATCGCACCAAGAAGGTTAACTCAATAGTCAGTACCCTAGACCTACTTCACATGGATCTCTTTGGTCCCATGAATGTAAAAAGTCTAGGGGGAACATCGTACTGCTTGGTGATCACTGATGATTTCTCTCGATACTCTTGGGTATATTTCCTGAAGTCAAAGGATGAAACGGTTCAGATGGTAATAAATTTGATTACCAAAGTTGAGAACATTATGGGAAAAAGAGTTAAATACATCAGGAGTGACAATGGGACTGAGTTCAAGAACTATCAGATGGAGCTCTTCTGCTTACAGAAAGGAATCGAACACCAGTACAGCGCTCCGTATACTCCGCAACAAAATGGAGTGGCTGAGAGGAAGAACAGAACGTTAATTGAAGGAGCCAGAACCATGCTGGCTGATTCGAAACTTCCTGTGGTGTTCTGGGCTGAAGCTGTTGCAACAGCCTGTTATATCCTTAATCGAGTGTTAACCGTTAAAAGATTAAATAAAACATGTTATGAACTTATGCATGGGAGAAAGCCCAACTTGAGTGGTCTCGAACCATTCTGGTCCCCGTGTTCGATATTAAAGACAAATTCTAAATTTGGTGAAGTAGCCGACGAAGGAATTTTGGTCGGTACGTTGTTGGGACTCCCAACAGACGAGTCTTTAATACATCGACCAGCAAGGTTGAGGTGGTCTGTAACACTGATATTACAAGTTACAAATCACCAAAACCAAGCACGGGACCCGCTGGGGTTTTCGACTATGATAGACTTTTCAAATCTTTTAATATACCTTATTTGGATTGTGCATAAGTAGATGAAAGAATTGCTTCGAAGATGATTTATGATGAGGAAGACAATTATGTGCAACGACCGAAGTATGATGAATGTCAGCCTTCCTCGTCAAATGCTGTCGATACCCCTGCTACCGCTACTGAAGAGGAATTCTTCAATCCATTTCACTCTCAACAACAATCACCCACTGATGAGCTATCTTCGAATCTGGAAGACAATCTGCAAGTCAGTGCGGTTCCGACTACGAGAGTTCACAAAAATCACCCATTGGAGAATGTGATAGGTGATCTGTCCGACGGTGTACAAATAAGACAAAGCTTGAATGAGCACACCTGTGTTTATACAAGCATTAAAGATTCAGGCATAATCAACGAATGCTTGTACACCTGCTTCATCAGCCAGATTGAACCAAAGAACTATCAAATGGCTCTCAAGGACAACTCGTGGGTCGAAGCCATGCAAGAAGAATTAGCCCAGTTTAAGAAGATGGAGGTATGGAACTTGGTTGCAAAACCAAAGAATGTGCATGCGATTGGCACAAAATGGGTCTTCAAATGCAAGAGAGATGAGAAAGGGATTATTATCAGGAACAAGGCGAGGCTGGTTGTAAAAGGCTTTAATCAGCAAGAGGGGATCGATTACAATGAGGTGTTTGCTCCTGTGGCGAGATTGGAAGCCATCCGATTGTTTTTGGCATTTGTTGCACATAAGGAGTTGAAGGTATTTCAGTTGGATGTGAAGAGTGCGTTCCTAAACGGTAAATTCGATGAGGTTGTGTACGTTGAGCAACCTCCGTGTTTTCCTGACCCAGACTTTCCTGATCACGTATACAAGCTAAGTAAAGCACTGTATGGGCTACATCAGGCCCCTCGGGCCTGGTATTCTACACTATCCGACTACTTGCTTGAAAATGGTTTTGAACGGGGAAAGATTGATAGCACTTTGTTCTTCAAGAGAAAAGGGAGCGACTTTCTACTGGTGCAAGTCTACGTGGACGACATCATCTTTGCTGCATCAAAAGTCGCCATGTGTCAGGAGTTTGAGGCCGTCATGAAGAAGAGATTTGAAATGAGTGCTATGGGTGAACTAACTTTCTTTTTAGGACTGCAGGTTGATCAAAAGAAAGATGGGATGTTCATTCATCAAACTAAGTATGTCCATGATATTCTCAAACGCTTCAAGATGGAGGACAGCACTCCATACGATACTCCAGTCTGCGTCAACCACAAATTGGGTGCTGGTTCAGACAATGATGCGGACGTGGACCCAACCCAATATCGGGCAATAATAGGTTCTTTAATGTACTTAACTGCTTCTAGGCCTGATATAATGTTTGCAGTTTGTCTTTGTGCTCGCTTTCAGGCAAACCCAAAGGAATCTCACTTGAAGGGTGCGAAGAGGATTCTACGGTATCTCAAAGGCAAGCCTAAGCTGGGGTTGTGGAACACGAGAGGAGGAGACTTGGAGTTGGTCGCCTACACGGATTCTGATTATGGAGGGTGCAATCAGAGTCGGAAGTCAACAAAAGGTGGTTGTCAGTTTCTCGGAGGCAGATTAGTGTCATGGCAATGCAAGAAGCAGACCTCAGTCGCCATTTCAACCTGTGAAGTAGAATACATGGCAGCATCCAACTGCTGCTCCCAGGTTCTTTGGATTCAACAGCAATTGCGTGATTATGGTCTGAATTTCACTCATACTCCTATTTGCATTGATAATACTGCTGCTATCTCAGTAACTAACAATCCCATAAAGCACAGCAAAACTAAACATATTGACATCCGTCATCATTTTATACAGGATTGTGCTGAGAAGAAACTGATTGTGCTCGAAAAGGTTGATACGCTAGATAATTTCGCTGACATGTTTATGAAAGCGTTTGACAAAACTAGATTTCAAAACCTTGTTGAGCTGAATGGGATGATCAATCCCGAGTAACCATGTTTTGTGACTTTGTTTAAAAAAAAAAAAAAATCACGTCACTATCGCTTAGAATTATGTCGGTTGCCTCAGTTTGAAGGACATATCTTCGGATATGTTTGGTCCTCATTTCTACTTGTAGAATATGAGGATAGCCATTAACCAGATGACTGAAAGTGACCGGGGCGGTTTATGATGTGTTTTTATTCTTTCGCTGAAAATTAGTCGATCATACTTAGTTAGAAGGACACATACTCGTATGTGGTCGGTCCAGCTGATCCATTGGATCTTCAGGATAGCCGTTTACCTGAAGACTTTGACTTGATCGGGGCGATAGAAGTTAAAAAAAAAATTTTTGCGGGAGATGAAATTATTTTTCAAGTCTACTACTTCGTAAGAAGTTCCTTTACTATGTTTAACAGAATATTGATCCAACCTTGGAAAGTGATAGATATACTGATTCTGTGTGCTTAACTAGTGAAGTTATTAGGCCTAAAAGACTTTAGAACAGTCATTGTATGTCATGGTAGCTTTTTATGGTGCGTAACAGTAGAAGTGATACTAACTAAACCTACTCGATGTTATGTGGAAACTCCTTATGAGTTGTGCATGTCTCCATATATATCTTTCCGAATGATAGGCAGAAAAGCGATTACCCAGTCATACACGAGCCCGTGAGTGTTCTGATTCCCGTAAAGATAGCGTGTCAAGAAACTGCAGTGATCCAGATTAGGGACTTGCAGTAGTTTACTACTCTGAAGTCTGTGTAAATACTTAAAAAAAAATGTTTGAGTTATTGAGACATTATAGAGTTCATAATGATAAGACTTCTCAATCAAGATGCAAGATAGAGAACGGGAAGAAGAGTCCAAAGATCGAAGAGTTCCTACTATTTAATCAGACACTACGGGTCGAGGTCAACTCGGGGTGACTTGGGGAAAGCCAAATACGCTTTGAGAATAGATAGGAGGCATCATAATCTCTGAGTTGTTGCCCATTTAAATTTTGAGCTTAATTGAACCTAACCCGTATCACAGAAACGATGAAAACCATTCTAAGTTATTTACCTGCTTACAACCTGTTTCTTTATGTCATAATACAGCTGAACACGGATCTGTGTGACAGTCACGTAGTTAG
Source organism: Bidens hawaiensis (assembly GCF_021521415.1). NCBI lineage: Eukaryota > Viridiplantae > Streptophyta > Magnoliopsida > Asterales > Asteraceae > Bidens > Bidens hawaiensis. Next base: position 119,521 of record NW_027493160.1, on the reverse strand, counting down.
TATGATTCCTGTTCGGATCTTTTCTAAAACATGGTAGTCCCTATCGAGACTGAAATTTGATCCCGTGTACTTTATTTTTAAAATTTTTTTTTCTACTTATGTAGTTGTATGATTTTATACCTGGTTACTTGGTCTTGATCGTATCATTTAACTCTTTAGAGGATGTTTTAAAACTTAATTGCAAATTGTTCAAATTATAGGGTTTGTTTTGAAAATTTTAATCTCGGCGAAGTTGTGCCTAACTTCGCCTGCCATAGGCGAAGTTATCCATAACTTCGCCTGTATAATTTTGACCCTATATAAAGGAAATTAAAGGTCAAACTGGTTCATTATTTTCAAAACCCAGCGAACTTATCCAGCGAACCTAACCTCTAAACCCACAGCGAACTTATCGATTTTCTTCTGTGTTCTTATTTTCAAGTTCGAATCCGTATTATAGGTGTGTACGATTGTTGTATCGTATAATCACATTCCTTAACGTTAATCAATGGGTATTTCGACCCGTTTTCGTGACCTCAGTTTTTCGAATCTTCATACCCGATTTTCAAACGTATTTTTACGTGGTCATAATCAATCTAATCATCTAAATCGTCAGTAAATCAAGTTTTACGGAGTCCGCAATCTCCAAATTGACCCGATTCACGTCGATTGAAAACCTAACTGATGCCGTTTCAGATTCGACGAAGTTACAGTTTAGGCGAAGTTATCCGTAACTTCGCCTGAGGTTTAACTTCGCCTGATAATTAATTATGTAACAGTATTTGAGGCGATGTTGTGATTAGGCGAAGTTATCATTAACTTCGCCTGGCCCTTTAATTTTTATTAACTGTTAACAGGCGAAGTTCAAGTTGAGGCGAAGTTGTTCCCAACTTCGCCCCACCTCTAACTTCGCCTATACAGAATAAATCATAACTTCGCTCATGGTAAAAGGCGAACTTGTGATTTGCCTTGACGTTTATCTAACTTAGTCTGTTTGTTGCAGAAATGGCTGCTGTAGCTGGAGCAGGCGGTGCAGGTGGTGATGATGGTGGTGATAACCAACGACAGTTTTTCCCGGGTCATAACATGTACATAACATTAGACCCGGATGCGAGCGGTGTTGATGATTTCCGTGAGATCATCACATTCTTACTCCGCTCGCGTATATTCCACGCGATTACCACAACACTGCCGATATCCTTGCCAAACATTGAGGATTTTTGGCAGACAGTGGAGTATGACTGTCATGTCGAGCCCCCGGTTATGCGAGCAACGGTCAACAATCAGATTGTTCAGTTCTCATCTGAACAGATCCGGGCGGCTTTGCGGTTTGGAGAAGAAACGAGAGACGATCCGACAGATTTTGTGGCTCCATTCCGAGATGGAGCGTTTCTAAGAATGGGATACTCTGGTCCCTTGGGGGACACTCAGAGACGCAAGGGGTTCTTGCTAGACCAGTGGCGCTTTCTCACGCATGTGATGATAGTGTGCATGTCAGGGAGAAAGGCTGGTACTGATGGGATGGGCACGACCATGCAGTCGGCGATGACTGCTCTGACTTACAATAAGCGATACAGCTTTAGTCAGATGGTATTTTATGAGATAGATCGTCAGAGAAGGGCGGTGGCGCGTGAGAGATTTCTTATGTATCCAAGATTCATTCAGATGATCTTGAATCACGTTGCTCCAACGTTACCTCAGCGCCGCCCAATCAGATATGTAGAAAGTGTGAGTAAAAGGATCTTCGCCCAGTGCAGATCTTCCAGTGCGAGGAGTAAACCTGAGCTCCGTCCTCGACATACTCCTTTATTCGGGTACTTGATCAACCTAGAGTATGTGCCAGCTCGTGGGGACGAGTTTCGGGACCCTCAACCACAACAGGCTGGAGACCTCAAGCTATACCTGCTGCTCCTGTTGTGTCACCGGAGGACAATGTAGACCTTGATGTGGCATTTGGTGGTCAAGGTTTCTTTGATTTGGATCGTGTTGATCCTGAAGAAAATGTGCAAGTCTCAGTTGAAAGGGTTTCGAGTGTGAATATTGCTAGGCCAGCTCAGACGGTGGCTGATTCTGATTCAGATGATGATGTGGGTGAAGCGAGACGAATTTTGGTAACTCAAGAACGAATTCATGGGAAAAGAAAAAGAGCTGATGATGACAGTGAGTCAGATTTTGAGGAAGAAGTACATCAGCTGATTCGTAGATCAAGAAGGGAACGGGCAGGTGCAGTTTCGGGAGCTGGTGAGAGCTCGAGGGTGGTACGTTTCACCCCACCCGCACTGTCCGGTATGACAATGGTTCCCTCAACATTACAAGTTACAAGGCCAAGCGCCGCGGATGTTCCCGTGGTGGCTACCTCATCATCTTTTGGCCTCCCACCAACTACTTTCCAACTTTCGGCTCCGGAAATCGTATCGTTGCCACCTACAACTCTTACTCCAACGGAGGTCGTGGCAAATTTTATTGAGTCGACGGTTGTGGCCACTGCAGGGTTATCGGTGACGATACCACCTGCGGTTACGTCTATGCCTACTTCTGAGGTCCCGGTTACATCGGAAATCCCTCCTCAGTACACTCAAGATATATCTCATCTGAGGTTTGATTTCGATGCAACCTTATCAGACTCTGAACGAATAGCAGCACTTGAACGGGTCGTGGCAGAACAATCAAGGGTGAATCTTATCCAGACCCAGGCTATTCAGCGACTAATTGCAGAGAATCAGTTGCAGTCGTCCCTGCTGGTAGAACATGGCAAAATCATAGATGCTTTGAAGGAGTTCTTGGCATCTCAGGGGGAGACGAGCTGTAAAGGCGATGAGTTGAGGACTAAGAAGAGAAATGATCGAGACGATGATCCCAATGCATCGAAAGGTGCAGGTGGTGAGTTTCCAAGAACTGTACAAGCTCTTGGGACTTCCACAACTCAGGGGGAGTCGACAAGTGCAGCTGGTGGTGATGATGTGGTGGTAGTGGAAGTTGAAGAGATGGATGATGACTTCATGTGTGATGATGATGTATTACCGAGTGATGAGATAGAGAAGATTGGTGCAGAGATTGTTATTGATGATGATATAGAAGATGGAGAGATAGTAGAAGAGAATGTAGAGCATGAGATTCCGGAAGTCGATAACGCAGATATAGGTAAAGATATGGGAAATGATGAGACAGAATGGGAAGAGCAGCCTAGATGGAAAGAAGGCTATGCTCAGTGGTTCGTCAAAACGAAGAAACCAGCGGTCCCTACAATGTTCAAGAAGAGTTACAACATTAGAGGCTATGCTGAAGCAAGAAAGGGGATTATTTGCTGGATATACGATGAGCAGTTGAGGCTCTTCGTGATTAAAAGGTATGATGGCGTTCAGTACTTCAAAAGAATGTTGAGATCGTTGAACACATTGCCAGAATGTGAAGTGAAAGACTTAGCCAGATTAGGATTGATAAATCGAAGTGATGATAATATGGCTAGAGTCATCGGGAAGATAGTTTGGAAGGAGAGTATAAAGGAAAAGAAGTTCGAGCTGCTGAAACCACAGAAGGGAAAACTTATCGAAGACAAAGATAGAGGATTGAGAGCAGATGGCAAGCCTTGGATGATTATGAAGTATATAAACCGATCCGGTGCTTGAAAGAAGTGCCGATGAAACAAATGCCCAAGGATGTGCTCAAAGAGTTGAAGTGGTGGTATGTAGATTGTGAGACAGCTGAAGCAGTGATGGAAGACGAAGATGAACAAGAGCTGCTGAGAGTCTATGATCCGATGCATCTAGTGAACCTGTCTCGAGCTGATCTGCAGGTGCTGAATGAGAAGAAAATCTTTTATATTCCTGCTTGGAAAGACGAAGCGAGGAAATATCAAAGAGTTGTTTCGGTATGTGTACGAGAAGGAGTGAATGCTAAAAGATGAAGATACAAGATTGTTGAAGATTACAAGACACGTGCTTGAAGATAAAGAGATGAAGCTACTGCCAAGGGGGAGTCTGTTGGTGCATGATGTCAGTAGTTCAGTGTCAAGTGTCTGTAATCGAGTTTGTTAGATTTGTGTTTTTGTATGTAAGCGAAGTTAGCTCACAAGTTCGCTGATACAGGCGAACTTGTGAACTAAGCGAAGTTAGAGACAACTTCGCCTGAACATGCCAGGCGAAGTTGTCGTGATTATATAAACATAAGTTACGGCTTATGTTTTTATTATTCAGTCAGTTTATTAGTTTACGTGTTTACGAGTCCTGTAATCAGTGATTGATATCACGTGTTAGGTTGCAATATAACGAGTATTTGTTTATTGTAACGTGTGTTCGATCGTGTTAACTCGTATCGTCTTCTACGCTCGTAACGTCTTACGTAGGGATTCCGCACCTACGTAGAACGAGATATCTCGTGTAGATCCGGCTATGAACCTACATTCATACTGATGTGGGTTTTGATTGGAATAAGAATACCTGTCGATTTATGTAGAACTTAGCTTTAAGTGGTGATCCCAAGTCCAAACGGCTTGATTCAATCGAATTTTAAACTGACGTTTTAGTCCCAACTTCACTCTGGGCTGGTAACGATCCCAACTAAATGTATTTTTTTTACCAACGGTTCGCGACTAACAGAGTTAACCATCCGTTAGTTTGATGATTGCATGTCACGCTTACTTGTCAATAAACATCTATGTAGCATCATTAAATGACAAGAATCATTTTTTTTAAGAAATTTGGTTTTACATAATTCTAACTATGCTCTATTGTCACTAGTCATATTGTTAGTTGTGATTAGTAATGACCAACAGTTAATAGTTTGGATTATTAAAATTTAATTGTTCTAATTATAAATAGTTTTAAAACTTATCTTATAGTTGAAATTTTTTGTTAAGTAACTTCATAAATTAAACTTAGCTCTTATTATATATTTTAACTCACAAATAAAATATGGGTAAGAAAAGTTAGACCTGTTTACATTGTAGTAAGTTGAAAATTTCAGTATCTATCTACCAACTAGTTGAAAAAATAGGCTAAATGTGGTTGGTGAAATGAACACAAATGTTTATACTTTCAAAAGACAGATTCAACCAGCCTTTTTAGTCTTAATTTTATACTAGCTAGTATTAAACAAAACAACGTACACACCCAATTTCCTATATAAATCATTCCTTTTCTATCTACCTTCCCCACTCACAATTCCTAATCCTCTTTCAAATAATCAACCCACTTTCCTCAACTTTGTTTCCAACTAAAAGACCAAACCACTTGGTGTACAATAAATCATAAACAATGGGTTCAGTCGGAACTTTTACGGTCAGTGTGAAGAAGAGAGACATCATCGCTGCCGCATTGCCGGTCCAGGACCACTGGCTACCGATGTCTAACCTAGACCTACTCCTTCCGCCACTGGATGTAGGCGTTTTCTTCTGCTACAACAACTCTCTTCCACTCGATGAGAGCGTTAACATGGTCAAGAAATCACTAGCACAAGCGTTGGCACAGTTTTACCCGCTCGCGGGTGAAATTGTCCAAAACAACTTGGATGAACCCGAGTTGCTTTGTAATAACCGCGGTGTAGACTTTATCCATGCACATGCTGATATAGAGCTTAAGAACATTGATCTCTACCACCCTGATGAATCTGTAGAGAGAAAGCTTGTTCCAATTAAAAAAGAAGGTGTTCTTACAGTTCAGGTATATGAATATCATCAGTTAATTGGTTTTCAGTGAATATATTATCTATTCATTCTGCAAAGTTAATTACTACAAGTATTATCAAAGATGAGAATTAAATATAAAAATAACCAAACCCGCCAAATAAACATAACTATTACGTTATCTTTTCTACAAATGGCAGAAGGTATGATTATGTTTTTTTTTAAATAAATTAAATCAAAAGACCAATCATCTAGTTTTCATTGATTAGTTTATAAAGTAATAAAATATTACGTACGATCACACATAAAACTATTTTGGCAATTTATACATCATAACTTGTGAAAAGGACTCGGGTTTTATTTAGTTAAAATTAAGGCTAGAACTTTTTGTTTGTTTTGTTTTAATAAATGATATTTGAGTAACTTACTGTTATATTATGTTTCTAGATTTTTCTAAACTACAGCTGCGTAAACTCAACTTTTAAATATCCTTATTTTCTAGTAAGTAATTATGTATCATGGGATGTCATGAATAAAAGTTTTGGCCATGCATGCACTAATAAAAAAAATTATAACCGAATACACATATACCATACAACACACACACAAACAAAAAAAAACATAAACACACATGCACACAGATATATATATGTACGTACGTATGAATGCATGTATCACAAATAACAAGGCGTTATTACAACTGAAATTACAAAGAAAGTGTCGCAACTGTTAACTTTTTATCATATTGTAAACGTATATAACTTACTAAGTTCTCTTGCGCATTGTGACAAGAATTCGGTGTGTTATGGAAATTCCGTAAATTCAAAAAACATAAAATTAGTGTCTACAAAAGAATGAAATCAAATAAAAGTTAGTAATTAAGTTACAAACATAATCAACCGGTAATACTGACATCAATATCAATATTGTTCGATCCAAATAAGTTCAGTTCATTAAGACACTGGCATGGTACCGACACTCGGTAATCTATGTCCCTAAAAAATGTTTATTTCGAATACAACTTTGTTTTTAAAAAACACATTCAAAATTAAGAAAAAAATTAAGGACAAGAATTTATTTTGTTTTTTAAATAAATTTATAAACACAAGTTAATAGAGGAAAGTAAATTATTAAAGAATAAATGGGTTAAGAATATATATATATATATACACGCACATAGTGGGGTTAAAATAAAATGTGAAGTGTGTCTAAGAAGTGTAAGAAATTATCTGGTGCGTTAGATATGTTGATCTGGTGGTAGATATGGAAAGTGTGTTTATTGTGCGGCGTGTTTTGTTTTAGTTGCGGTGTGTTTATTGTGCGGTGTGTTTTATTAGATTTAATGGTGAAAACACACTTCCTACACTTCTTAGGAAAAATCTACTTCTGATTATAACCTTGCTCAATATATATATATATATATATATATGTGTGTATATATATATATAATAGGAGTGAAATTTAAACTTAAGAAAAACTAAAAAAAAGAAAGAAAGAAAGAAAGCAAATGGATATATCTCACGGCAAAGTTGAAGTAGTTGACCAAAGCGATTCATAACACTAGCATCCAATTAAAACATTTTGTGTGTGCATATGTAATATAAACTCATTCTCACTTGTGGCTTATTGATAGAAGGTATTTGTTTTTTTGGTAAAGACTCAAGTTTAAATTTTATTATATTATTTTTGAAAGAATATTGATAATGAAATATTTGAGCTATGTTTTGTGCAAAGATTGTTAGTTCATACCCGAACCCACCTAGGTTTTCGTCCCATCGTGTGTGATATCAGAGAGTTCTGCTCTGGTGATAACACAACGACAGCCAGCGTGTGCCCACTTAAGACAACATAGTCTGGCAAAAATGGGACATCGGGACTCTTCAAATTTAAAAAATATGGTAGTCTAAATACAAGAAACTCGTTATAAAAAAATATATGTAATATACAAGACATATAAATAAACGTAAAGTCAAAAGTATTGTTTGCAACTTTTTTTAATTGAATGATTATTTTTCCTTGTTTGTTTTTAATTGCTTTATCTTTGTTTGTCTAGAATAGGTCACTGAGCTAAGTTGTGGAGGTTTGGTAATTGGATGCAAATTTGATCACCGAGTAGCTGATGCGTACTCAATAAATCTATTCTTGACTGCATGGTCTGAAATTGCTCAATCGAGACCAATTTCTAGTCTTCCATCTTTCAGGCGTTCCATGCTTAACCCTAGACGCCCACCGATCATGAACACCTTCTACAACAAGCTCTTCCTACCTTTATCCTCCATCCCTCCACCGCGGTCTATTTTACCAACCAATCCCCTTATAAGTCGAATATACTACATAGAAGCCAAAGATATCAATCGCATTCAATCCAAATCAAGCCTTAATGGAAACCCGAAAAGAAGTAAACTTGTATCATTTACCGCATTTCTTTGGAAGATAATTGCGGAGTGTGAGGATGGGTTTGACAATTGCAAAATGGGCGTTGTAGTTGATGGGAGAGAAAGGCTAGACATGGGTGGCTTTGATAAACTCTCTTTGTCAAATACCGTGTCTTTTTCAATGCGAAACTACTTTGGAAATGTACTTTCTATCCCTTATGGTGAGGCGAACACGAGTGAGCTTAAGGAGATGCCACTCAGCCTAGTAGCTGACATGGTCCAAGCGTTTGTGTGTCCTGCAGTGACTGAAGAACATTTTAGAGGACTCATTGATTGGGTTGAGTTGCACCGGCCTGAGCCGGCTGTGGCAAAGATATATGTCAAGATGGACAAGCATGATGGTGAAGCGATAGTGGTGTCTTCCGGGCAACGCTTTCCTGTTGAAAGTATCGACTTTGGATGGGGAAAGCCGCATTTCGGGTCATATCATTTTCCATGGGGTGGGCAGACCGGATATGTAATGCCAATGCCGAGTGTGAAGAAGAATGGGGATTGGGTTGTTTACATGCATCTTCTGCAAAAGCATTTGGACTTGGTTGAGACCAAGGGAAGGAATGTGTTAAAACCGTTAACTTCATCATACCTAAATTTCTAATGACCATCCCCTACTGTATTAGCATACCATTGTAATATATTTTAAGTTGTATGCTAGACGACTTGTGTTTTCTCATAAACAGCATATGTGTGTAAACAATTATCTAAGGTTTGGAATATATATATATAAGATTTTCGCCGGTGACTTTTTTATTATTTGAACTTTCAAGTAGAAGTTGCATTGATTCTATAGTTTTTTTTATCAAATCAGTGTAGTTGAGAAAAATATTTATCATTTTGAAAATGTAGTTTGAAAACTATTTATCAAAATGAGTATTTTCTTGAAACTTGCTTTGCTTCTTTCCTAATTTAATTAACATATTGTTAAAATAATAATTGTTTATTATAAAATTAAATAAAAGGAGAACATGTTATTTACTACGGAGTATTTATTATCATTAGTTTTACCATCATATACTCAAATATAATCAAAAGAAATAGCTTAATTAATACAATGATATACCCTTTAAATGAGGCCATAAATATTTTTTTTTTTAAATATTTCAAGCATCCTAAGTTAATTTCTTTCAAAATTGATAATGCACTGGTATAAGAAAAAATAAAATAAATAAACGAAAGTATGAGCATCATTATCGTTTATTTTTTTAATTCATGTATCTTTCCTTTTTTTAAAGCTATTTTTTATAATTCGTATTTTAAATAAGAGTGGACGTGACCAGATTAACTATATATTTTTGTAGTTTTTTGTTATTAACTCATATATTTAAATTACAAACTATCTCAACACGTTTTGAGGTTTATCTTTCATTTGAGGAATAACAGTTCACGTTTTTGGTAGCATGAGTTTTAACGTTACATATTCAAAAAACAATGAAACGTACACGTTTTAATACACTTTTGCTTATACTATGACTGTTTGGAGTTTCTCTTGTTTGTTATAGCGAGTACATTGAAACTGAAAAACCTTACTATGACTATACACTTGCTTACACCACGACTAAGCATGTATTCTTGAAAAAAAAAAGGAAAAGAAAGAAAGAAAAAACACTACGTCTGTTCTAGTAAAATAAGAGAAGGCTCGATCGTAAATACTTGTCAAGAAAGAATCTGTACGTAGACATGATAATTAGTAACTAAGAATTGTATCAAAGTCTGATCATCACCCATATACTATTAGTTCAATTCACAGTTTCACACCATGTAGTTGAAAAAAAGGCTAAAACTGGTGGTTAAAATGTGAATATTTTCAACTTAAAGTGCTAATCTGTCCCTATCTTAACTTTAAATTAAACTAACTTTTAGAAAAGAAACATATAATACGCCAATTTTCCTATCATCACTTATCTATCTACCTTCCCCACTTATAATAATATCTAGTCATCTTTCAAATGATCAAACACCTTTCCTAGACACTTGGTGCACGTGCTAATTAATATTTTTCAAATCATGCACAATGGGTTCGTGCGAAACTTTCTCAATTCTCAGTGAGTGTGAAGAAGAGATATATCATTGTCGTGGCCCCATTTCCGGTCCAGGACCACAAGCTAGACCTACCCCTTTCGTCATCGGATGCAGGCTTTTAATTCTGCTACATGAACTCTCTTCTACTTGATGACAGCGTGACCATGTATAGTCAAGAAATTAGTAGCACAACTAGGGTACTGTTCATGGTCCGGTTTGGCTTGTTTTTAGGCCAAACCACAAGCTGAACCGTTACTAAAGGTTTTTATTATTGGAAATGAACTGTTGAAATTCAAAACGAACCGTTACCGACGGTTTGGTTTCAGTTCGGTTTCACAGTTGCGGCTCATTGCACTTTAGTTCAAGTTATCCATAATAAAAAATATAAAACATATAAAGAACCTAAAAATAACTATGGTCTACAATTTCATAACAGAAACAAAAGAGACAGAGAATTGGATCTTCTATTTAGTTTTAGCCTTTTAGAAAGGACATGTGCAGAGAACTTGATATCTTTTCTTTAGTCTGAGATTATTGCAAAAGAAATGCATGTAAGTAATAAGCTAAAACGGATTATAATTAACTAAGCCTAATATACATATATTTATACATGTATAGGAAACATCTAATTATAGTCCGGTTTTATACAGCCCGTTTTCGGCATAAACCGTAAACCAAACCGTACATAACGATTTGAAATTATTGAAACCGACTGACCAAAAATTAATAATAAAAAATGACAACGAAAGCAAATCGGTTTGGACGGTTTCAAACCAAATTGTGATCACCCCTACGCACAAGCACGACGGGGGTTTGGGTGTGGTAGGTCTTGGCAATCACTTAATTAGGACCCGCTCCAAAGACCCCCCAAAAAGTTTCAACACATATATATATATATATATGAGTGAGAGAGAGAGAACCAATTGTGAACTTAAGAACCATGAGACACCATGTGGACTACTCATTTTCTAGTGTATGTTTATTATGTTTTTAACGACCTATCTTCGGTTAACCTTTTCTTTTTCTTTTTTTAAATATGTACATCTACTATTATAATCTACTATTATAATAAACAAAAATCTATTTGTGCCACTTGGCACTTAATTGCATCATATTTATGCCACTTGGCAAGTTTTTGTTCAATCAATCAATACTCTATAATAAATAAAAGTTTTCTTATGCCACATGTCATTCTCTTATACATTCTTATTCTTTCTTTCCGCCTCTCTCTCCTATTAATTATACGTACTTTTTATGGTTCTTTTTATATATTTCTGTTTAATGATTTCTCTAATTGCTTTTACAAAACGTATTTTATATTTTTAAAAACGTTAGGTTTATTTATAAAACATTTTTATAAACTGAAAATTTTCATTAATTAATGGGTTCATTGTTAAAAACACGTTGATCTTTAATTGAACCCGACCCGCCTTCTTTTCACACGTAACCGAAATATCTTTCTTTCTATCCAAATTTTGTCGATCAAAACCTTATCGATTCTCCTTTACTGTACATTCTTCAACTAATCGAAGGTTTTCTTCTATTGATGGTTGGTCGTATCGATTGTACCGTTTATGTTCTCATAATACTATTTTACTTTAGTTGCTACCATATATTTTTTGTGTATTATCTAATTTTGTATCGAAAGAAGTATTTAAAGATTTATAATTTATATTTAAGTTTTTGAATATTGTACTTACTTAATGTATTATTCAAATTTATTTATCAAAAGTTATCACTTTCAAAATTTAAGTTGTCCAACCCGTGTAAAACACGGGTACATAACCTAGTTATTAAATAAATGATAATCAAAATTGGTAAATAGTTTTGTAACCGACTCTTTCTATAAATATGTCCCTTATATTATGATTTAATTATTTAATAACTAATAATAATGGTGTAACACTGTAAGATAATATTATTGTAATTTTTGAGACTCCAAGAATGAAATATTTTCACCGGACAAGACTCACATAAGTGCATATTATTCTTCCATAAATCATCATCATAATTATTATTTAAAAAACAAGATTAAAGATTTAAAGGACTTAGCTTAAGTGCTCGGTTTTTATCATTTCAATATGACGGTAATCTTTATAATTAATTAGATTATATATACAAGTGTCCAGTTCAAAACTAATTTGAAGTAAAAAATTGTGAGAATCACATAAACAATTATACATCATGCATTAAAAATATATGATAATGTAGTGAAAGAGAGTATATATGTCTACATTTGTGTCATTTTGCAAGTTTTTATTTTCAATTATTAAAACTTTTTTCTTTATAAAAATAATCAAAATTGATAAATGGGTATCCCGTAACCAACCCTTTGTTAAAAAAATATTATATTAATTTCCATATAATTTATAACACATGCTAACTTTTCGTGCCTCCCTAAATCATATATGGCGTAATTGACTTTCTCCCTATCAGACACAAAAAAATACAGTTTGAAATCTTATCTGGAGAATCAGAAATCAATCACATAATCTCAAGCTATTCCATATATCAAATCTCAGTTATGTCGATTTACTGGTAAATACTTCATTATTTCTCCAAAACTCGATAATAAACCTCTAAGGTTTACGATTTGTTTACTTGTTTGATTTTGGTTGAATATATGATAATCTAGGTTAACGTCTTAAATTTTTTACAATACTATTGAATTTGTTAAATAGTGTTTCCTAATTTCTATTACTATATATGTGTTTTTATTGATGATTATGCTAAATTTGCTCATATCGATGGATCTTTGAACCCATAGGGTTCCCATGTAATTTTCAAATTGGGGAAAAAGTTGATGAGACTTTCAAACTTAATAAATTCGATGTAAATGTTACGCTTATGACTAATTTTGAGAATCGGTAATGATGCATCTGTAGAACATGTCTACTTTGTAGATATAACTGATGAACTGCGTAATGATTTGTCTTTTCTATATCATAAACGAAACGGTGTGACATATCTATATATTACTTCTTATTTTTGTAACTAACTTATCCGCAAAGTTAACGTACATTATTTCTTGTAAAGAGTATATAAGTAAAATAAATAGATGCATCTATTGTTGAATCCATAAAACCTGAGAACAACTGGAGGCAACCATGTACTCAGCTTCACAGGTAGTGAGCGATACAGTTGTCTGCTTCTTACACTGCCATGTCACCAATCTGCTACCAAAGAATTGACAACCGTCGGTGGTAGACTTAGCGTTCAGCTTGCAGCTTCCCTAAACTGAATCAGAATATGCTCTAAGCTCAAATACATCGTCTTGTGGATACCAAAGACCGATCCCTGGACATCCCTTTAGATACCGAAGTATCCACTTCACTAACGGCAAGTGAGAGACTCTTGGATTGGATTGATATCGGGCACACAAACAGGTAGGATACATGAAGTCTGGATTTGATGCAGTGAGGTATATGAGGGAACCAATCATAGAACGGTAAAGTGTTTTGTCAACCTTTGCCTTGGTAGGATCAGGACCAATTCCATGATTAAGTGGGATAGGAGTGCTGATCGGCGTTGAGTCAGCCATATTTAACTTCTCAAGGATATCTTCGACATACTTTGTCTGGTGAATAAAGATACCATCAAACATCTATTCGACTTGCAAACCCAAGAAAAACCTCAATTCTCCCATAACGCTCATTTCAAATTTCAATTTCATAACTTTCTCAAATTCTTTGCACAAAACATCGTTTGTCGACCCAAAGATGATATCGTCAACGTAGACCTGGACTATCAGTAAATGACCATCTACTTCCTTTGTGAAGAGTGTACAATCGACGGTGCCACGAACAAAGCTATTGTCTAACATGTGTTGAGAAAATGGTTCATACCAAGCTCTCGGGGCTTTACGTAATTGGTAAAGAGCTTTGTCGAGGTACACCTTGTCTTTGTGGATTGGATCGACAAACCCCAGTGGTTGTCCCACATAAACTTCTCACCCAATTTGCCATTAAGGAAAGCAGACTTCACATCTAGCTAATAAACCTTGAATCCTTTCCAAGATGCAAAAGCCAAGAAAATTCTGATTGCTTCAAATCTAGCCCAGGAGCATAGACTTCATTATAGTCGATTCCTTCCCTTTGACTAAATCCAAGAAACACCAATAGAGCTTTGTTTCTGACACTGATTCCATTTTCATCCCTTTTACAATTGAAAACCCACTTGGTATTTACACACCTTTTGTCTTTAGGTAGATCAAGTTTCCACACACCCAGTTTTTCAAACTGTAATAACTCTTCTTGCATCGCATTAACCCAGCTTTCTTCTGTCAACACTTGTTTATAGGTTTTCGGTTCGATTTGCGATATAAAACATTTAAATGAGAACCGATTTTGAAGAGGGGCACCTTGTGTATAATAACAAAGGAGGCTCTGGTCGATTTGACCTCGAGTTTGTACTCCAATATTAAGTTCACCGATAATGTTCTCCTCCGGGTGATATGACAAAGTTCGAGGAGTAACTTCACCAGGAACCACCACGTCAGTTGGAAGATTATTGACATTTTCTTCTCCAGCCACTTCATCAGAATTAGATGTTGGTTGAACCAAAGATTCAAGCACATCATCATGATCATCGCCATCATCATCAAAGGATGGTGTAGCTGGTGTATCTTCAGAAGGATCATCAACATCTGGTGTCGGGTCATCAGTGAAAAGTAGATCTTCTTGTGATGTAATTTCTTCACTAAATCCTTCACCCCAATGTTGTTGAAATAACAGTGTGGCGACTTCATCAGTGATTTCCTCTTCAGAAAATGAGAAACAACTCCACAGACTGTCATAATCAAACATCCACGAATCGCTCTTTCGTTGAATTGGAGTAGCATAACGTTGACAATCAACATGTTGCACTTGCACAATCCGGTTAATGTTATGTAAGAATACACGTCGTAATGGACTAGCATAACCAACATAAAATCTATCCACAGACTTAGCACCAAATTTACCATTAGTATCAAGAACAGTACATTGTGATCCAAACGATTTAAGCCACTTCAAGTTCGGTTTTCGTCGATTAAGTAGCTCGAAACAAGTTTCGCCAAACTTCTTTACCGTTAGAACGCGGTTTAGAGTATTACAAGCCGAGGCAACTGCTTCTGACCAAAAGCACACTGGTAGTTTAGAGTCAGCCAACATAGCCCTTGCTGTCTTAATCAAAGTCCTATTCTTTCGTTCAGCAACTCCATTCTGTTGTGGAGTATAAGGAGCACTGAATTCATGCAGAATACCACGCTCATCATAGTATTGACACATTCGGTTGTTCCTGAAATCGGTACCATTGTCGCTTCTGATTCTTCTGATTGGCAGATTATATAACATCTCGAGTTTCTTGAATCGAATCATTAAGTTGTCGAAGGTCTCATTTTTCGACTCAAGAAACATCACCCACGAGAAGCGTGAGTAATCATCAGTAACCACCAAGCAGTAAAGTTCCCCGGTGATACTTTTGACATTCACGGGACCAAATAAATCCATGTGGAGCCTCTCGAAAGGTAAGCTGATTGAGTTGATATACTTCGTCGGGTTAGACTTCTTCTTTTGTTTTCCCTTCTTACAACTCAAACAATCAGTACTCAAATGAAACCCTTTGACGTTTACTCCTTCAACAAGTAGGTTGTGAACTAGATAGTTCATCTTACGAATGTTGATATGACCCATCCGTTGATGCCACAACACAGATTCCTTTTCTGATGCCTTGGTGAGAAAGCACTGAACAGTGCCCTAAGCAGATTATGCTACACCCGTATTTAGAACATACAAATCTTTCTCCAGTGGTGCCTTTATCAAAATCCACTTATCTGGTATCTTGAATCCTGGCTTCAGAATCAAATATCCTTGACTGGTAAAGTGAGTGGATAAACCTTTGTCACAGATTTGTGAAATACTCAACAAGTTATTCTCCAACTCTAGTTATGTAATTCACCATGTCAAGCATCACCTTCCCATTTGACAATGTACCCTCACCTACTATCTGACCACCTTGATTTCCCGCAAATCTCACATAACATCCCCGAATAGATTTGACATTCTTCAGTAAATGGAGTGTTCCAGTCAGGTTTCGAGAGGCTCCGCTATCCATAATCCAACGTGAGTCATTGGATCTTGGAAGCCCCTACAAAAATTATGCGGTTAGAGATACAAGGAAACCCAAGCTTTCTTGGTCTTGGGTTGTTTCATTTTTCATATAAAACATCTTCAAAATCATCATACTCTAAATCAGTTAACGACTCAACAGATGAACATGAACTAGATGAAAAAGACATAGAAGACTCAACATCTTTCTCAATAGTTAGATTAACATGTTTATTTGAAAACTCAACAACTTGGTCAATAGGTGATTTAACATTTTCATCTTTTATTTTACCATAGCAGAACCTGATTTCTTATAAAAACAATCATTCATTTTCTTCATATTTGAAGATTCACCAACTCAAAATTAATTTTGATTGGTTATATCTCCACAACAAGTTTTAAAATCTGTTTAGGGTGCAAATGTGGGTCACACAGAAGTAGGAGTCACATATGGTTTCCTGTTTACCACAGGCTTTTGCTCTTGGGAACGAGAGAATTGTTTTGGGCATGAGTTAACAAATGTCCTTCCTCATTAGAACAAAAACATTTTTCTCTGTCAACAAACTTGTTAGTTGGAGGAACCTGATTCTCTTCCCGGTCTCTCTCAGTCTTAAGTCTATAAAACTCATCATTAGATTGATTTCTAAAGATAGCCTCTTTCTGTTCCTCAGAGATCTCACCTTTAACAAAAACAATCTTTTGAAAATCATCTTTTGGCTTTACACACTCTTTGTTAAATCCAGTGAATATAACCTCTTTGAACCCAATACCTTTTCTTTTGTAGTAAAAACTTATTTTAGAAAATTTGGATTTTGATTACCAGATTTATCATAATTTTGATTACCAATTTTATCACTTGATTGAGTTTCAGATTTTGCCTCAGAAAGCACATATTCTGAAGCTTGCTTACCCACCTCGCTCTCACACTCAGAACTGTGAGAAGACTTAACAGCTTGCCCTTCACATGAAAGAGATGATGAAATATCATTATATGGTGAATCGGTCACCACATTCATCGCCTTGAAGAACCCTTCAGGTTCTTTTGGAACATAAAAGCTCCAGATAGGAGGCGGTACAACATGATATTTTGAAATCTATTTTGGAACAATATGATCAAGGACATATGATGAGGCGGAATAACTTTTTAGTTTAGTTCGATTTTAATCAGTTGAAGTTCTCTTTTAAGTTCTGCTTTCTCATCGATATGCCTATTGATGGCAATTTGTTTGTCCTCAACCGTGTGTTTAAACATAAAAATTGTTTTCTCATCTTGTAGGATTTTCACCCACAAGTTTTTCTCACACGTTTAAAGCTTGTCATAAGCCTCTTTTATATTTTGATAATCATGAAACATTTTATTGTAGTCGGTTATTAATGAGTTAATAACTATTTCTTTTTCATCATACGACTCACAAATATGTTTAAACTCTTGAGTAGAAAATGTTACCTGCCTAGTCATATTAGCATGATGAATAGGTTCCTTTTCCACATTTCTCACTTCATCAACTATCGCTGGAACACCTTCAGCTGGCGCAGTTGCTTTACTCATTTCCTCAATCTTTGTTGCCTCTTGTATTTCCTCAGATTCTGCAGTCTCATCTTTATCATCAACTCCAAAATCGATTTTTCCATGAGGCACTTCCTCTCCATTAAATCAACTTGAAACTTTCAAATACATCAGGTGGCAAAAATGATTGAAAAAATTCATTTGAAATTGAATCAAAACTCTTAGGTGATTCTGTCTCCTCAAGATCACTTGACATTTCCTCAGTGTTGATCTCCTCTTGATCATCACTTATGCCATCACACTCAGTATTTTCACCATCAGTAAGATCAGATACTATGATCTCATCAGCATCATCATCATTTTCCACATCTATAACTGCTTCACTTGGCATTTATAAAATTTACTTGTTCTCCAGCTTGTTGATCCTCACCAATTACCTCAGCTACATTTGCCCTGTGAACTATAGTGTTCCATTTGAACCCTTCATCCAGTTGTGCGTGACAAGCTTTTGATGATGAGGTCTCGGGTTTCTTTGATGATTCATCTGGTGCAAGAGAGCTTTGATGATAAATGGCATGTCTATTATAGTCTCTACCAAATGGATTATGACTATTTTCACCAACTTATTGATTAGTGCATTCCCTCTTAAAAATGTCCTTTCTCTTTGCATCGAAAACATCAGACCTTTGACTTGTCAAATCCTAGTTTGGAAGTCATCCCATCAAGACAATTCTTTCCAGTAATTTCCCTAAATCTTTGAGCTCTTCTGACAGCACTAACCATGCACCAACTAATATCCAACATCTCCATCTCTTCTGGATCGATTTGATCATAATCCTCCTTTGTCATGTTATAGTTTCCAATTCGCTCCGCTATTAAACATTCATACGACTCGAGGACGGATCCTAGAAAAACCATATGTTCTTGAACATTCTCAGCAGTAATTCCATTGATGCTCTTGATGTTAACAGCTATGTTGTATTGCATAACATCGGATGATGGACTCATAGGTTTTGAGGATTGATAAGAAGAAGAGCTGGTTCCAGTGTAAGTGCTTGTGTAGTGTGGCATTGAAATTGAATTGGTTGTGAACTACCACCGCAGCTATTGTTAGTGACAAAAGCAGTTTGGATTTTAGGGCTAGGAGCTACCACCGATTGTGATGAATTGAATTATAACCCGATATCTTGAGTTACAGTGGTACTCTTCCTTTATAACTTGCGGAATTCGAGTTCTTGAGCTTCTAATTTTTCAATAAATCGAGCTAGATTCAACCTAGCGTATGCAATCGAGTTTGACTGTTGAATCTTGATGAATGTCTCCCATTCGTCAGATAGAGAATCAACAAGTTTATCAATATACTCATACTCTTTCTTCTCAATGCCCAATCTCTTCATTTCATTAACGAGATGGCAATACCTCTCGATTAATTGTGCCATTGATTCTCCTTTAACCATAGTGAAGATATCAAATTCCTTTCTCAACAGATCCATTTTAGACTGCCTCATATCTGGATTCCCTTTTTCCTTGTTAAGTAAAGCTTCCCAGATCGAGTGACACGAGCCATTGTGTTGTAACAGTTGGAAAACCTCAGACTTAATAGCTTGTTGAAAAAGATTCATAATTTTCTTTTCTCGAAAAAATCTTGCTCTTTCACCCTCAGGGATTTGGGATAAATGATAGTTGGTACCGTTCTCGTTACGTGGAATGATGTACTCCACTTCGACCGCTTCCCATGCTTTGTAATAAACAACTTGCACATATGTCTCAAACTTATCCGCCCATCTCAGAAAATCCTCCATTATCAAAAGCTTTGGTGTCTTAGTTGACGTGCCCATCTCATTCTCTAGATTGATGTTTTGAAGTATTGCCAAAGGTTGTGACATGAAAGCATTCATTTTCTCCATAATTGCACCTAAATCAAGAGCAACATCAGTTACAATGTGTAGGTAATAAGGCGTGTAAGTATTAAGGCGTGTAAGACTTACACGCTGTACAAAGAACTTATACGGCATATAATATGTTGTAATACTTATACTCTTTATCTTGAACTTATGCGCTGAACCCACTTATACGACTAGCTGAACTTATACGGCGAGGAAGACTTATACGCTGATTACACTTATACTGAGAACAATCTTATACGGAGGGATGTTGACTTATACGAAGATCACAACATATACAAATATCAGAAGAAACTTATACGGCTAAGTAACTATGAAACTGATCAAGATTTGTAACTTGATGAATCTTATTGAATTTGATGTTTTAAACCTTGCAGAAATGATCACTAGATGATTACAAACATGTCAGTGAGATAAATTTGATTTTGAACCACAAATGAGTATGTAATTGAAGAAATAAGTGTCGTTGATAACTTTGAATTGCAAATCTTCAACTTGATAAGAGTTTATGTGTCACGAGCCTAATGCTCTGATACCACTTGAAAGATCGGTTGTCGGATCATAAGATGTCATCGTATACGTGTAGTAGCAATCCGATACGGACCGAAATCGTTGTGTTACTATACTAAGCTATAAGGCGGAAACATAATAGCAAAGGAACTAAACACATGTCAACTCCATGTAATTATCAATATATTCATATAACAATGTTAGTACAAATGATAATATTATCTGCCAAAGATTACCAAAGATACATCTAAAATATGACAAGCTCAAGCTATTTATACACAAACTCCTATGGGTCGTATAAGTCTTGTGGCATATAAGACTTATACGCCGTATAAGTCTTATACGTTGCTAATACTTATACGCCTTTAACAAATCAATCTAACAATTCATACCACATGTTGAAACGTGTCCGTGTCGTGACCAATACGTTGATCGATATCTAGAATCAAAGTGAAGGTGCGGAACCCCTAAACGTGATCGAAAACAACAAGATTACTCATTGTATTCTCTATATTTATCATATATCTCAATATTAGTGAAGTACAATATGATATGACAACTATAGAATAAGTACAAGTTGGACCAAAATGCTCTTAGCTCAAATACCAAACAACCTATATATATATGTGAGTTTGGGACTTATACGTCGTATTAGTGGGTTATACGCCGCATAACTTATGCGCCGTATAAGACTTATACGCCGTATAAGTACTCTCATGAGTTCACACCATGACAAAACATTCCAATACTATTCTAATACATGACCTACAAGACCAAAGCGATAGACATTTTATGTACCAACAGACTCCCTCTTGGATATTGCTTGGTCTTGGTGTCTAAGTAGTGGGCGTTCATGCTTCAAGACTCCCCCTTGGATATTGCTTAGACTAGGTTCTCAAACTTTGATCATTAAGTCATCTTTATAATCCTCACCCTCAAGTCAACAGTTTCAGAATCTTCAAGCATATTCATTAAATCAGAACTCTTGCTATCTGAAATTCCAGAATTGACATGTCAAACTGTTGAAATTTTTGAACTTTCAGATTTAACTGATATGACATTGTTATCCGAACTTTCAGAACATGACGCTTTTCTACAAAATCTTGATCGTATGAGTCCTTTTTCATAATGATCCAATGATTTAACTTTGATTTGGATCTTTTCATATAAAATTTCAAATTTTCAAATCTTTTACATCACAATCTTTCAAATCAACAATCTCGACTACTTTTGGTTTCCCCAAAACATTTTTAACGGTATCATGTTTTCTTCTGATAGTTTGTTTCGGAGGATCCTTTGGAATAATTGATTTGACGTTTGAGCTCGTATTTTTAGATTTTGAATTTTGGAATTTTGATTTTTATGTTTTAAGAACATCTTGGTTGCCTTTAGATGTAACAACATATGATTTTGGAATGTAAGCATACTTAGGACTCTTCTTATAACAAAAGGATCCCTCAGTTTGTTCACGTTTGTCTTTTTGAATAAGAAATCCTTATTGAATTGATTGCGATACTGGATTTCTCTCTCGCTCGCAGATGTCGTACCATGTACGAATTCAACCTTTGTAGCATGCTCATGCTTATACCCCACACCATGATCATTATATCCATAAACAACATCCCCAGTTACCTCATCTTTACTGATCGGTTTGGGAAGAATATAGTCCAGGACACAAGATGCTTCTTTGTAACTGTTAAGCTTCAAATAAACTCTTTTAGTCTCAATTTTAATAGTTTGTAATTCTTGTTTAAGTACAACATTTTCGTCAATGTATCTGTTTATTGTTTTCTCATTTTGATTAATATTTTCCCAAAGTGTCTTTTCGCACTTTTGAAGTTTATCATAAGCTTCCTCAACACGTTTAAGATCATTTAGCAAAGAGTCGGCGTTAGTTTTTAACATTTTGTACTCCACATCTTTTTCAAAACATTCTTTATAAAGTAACTCACATTTTTCACATGATTTACATGAGCACACTTTTCCGAACTCTCATAAACATCAACTTTACTATTCTTTTGAAAAAACAATTCATGATCCTTTATCTTCACTATGAATTGAGCGAGATTATACGTGTTGGGGTCTGATTGTATTGATATAATGAATATACTCCAAACTTCATGTGAAGTATCAACGAATGTATCGGCCAACCTGTCAATGTATTCGATCTCACGTCTCTCAATTCCTATATGTTTCATTTCGCTCACAAGCCTGCAATATCTTTTGATTAAACGATCAAACGATTCTCCGGTCATATCAAAATCATCAAATTCTTTCTTCAAAGCTTGCCTTATGTTTCTTCTCAATGCATCTTCAACATAAAACAAACTCGAAAATTCCATTTTGAAAATTTTCAAAATTTAGTGTTTCCAGCGTATAAGTTTTTAGCAACGTATAAGTCCTTAGCACCGTATAAGTCCTTAGGTCGCATAAGTCCAACCAACTAAAACTTTTTTATCGTTTTTCGACATCTGACCTATCAAACGAGCTCGAAATTACACGAAATTTTCCAAAAATGTTCCCAATTTTTCACGTTTTTAACGATATTTGACGTTTAAGCAAGTAAACGAACTTGAAATCCAACGAAACTTTTCAGACTTGATTTATAAACAAAAGCAAACAATCTCTGAGATTTTGGACATGATTTAACTTTAATGAATCCGAAACGAACTTTTAACGAATTGAGAACTAGATCAATTCGTGACGTGATACTAGTAGTTCTTGTATTTTCTTCCGATATCAAGCACCAAAGCTCTGAAACCACTTGAAAGACCGGTTTCTGGATCATAAGATGTCATCGTATACGTGTAGTTGCAAAACGATACGGACTGAAAATGTTGTGTTACTGTACTAAGCTATAATGCGGAAACATAATTGCAAAGGAACTAAACACATGTCAACTCCATGTAATTATCACTATATTCATATAACAATGTCAGCAAAAGTGATAATATTTTCTGCCAAAAGATTACCAAAGATTCACAGAAATATGACAAGATCAAGCTATTTATACACAAACTCCTATGGACCCTATAAGTCTATTGGTGTATAAGACTTATACGCCGTATAAGTCTTATACGTTGCTAATACTTATACGCCCTTAACTAATCAATCTAACAATTCAGCTCGTTAAACTCTACAAGACCTAGCATTAGACATTTTGCACTAACAAACTCCCCCTTAGATAGTGCTAGGTACTTGTGTCTTTAATCAATCCCAAATGCTTATTGCGATAAGCTTTCCTTGCCTCTTCAAATGACGACTGTGTTGATTTTTGTTGTGAAGTTGGATGAGGTACTCGGCTTGGCATATATTGAAAACGATTCCATGAAGCTTGAGTAATCCTCTCTTGACGTTCAGCTTCAAACTCCGCCTCAATACGTTCTTGTTCCGCACTAACCTCTCTCCAATTTGTTTCCCAAGCACGTCCAGAATGTATATTTTTCTGAAAACATAAATCCACAACCTTCTGGCACTGATTGGCTTGAGTTTTAACTTTATCGTCTGAACACTGTATCCTGCTCGAATGTAACACTTCTATGTCTTTCTGAGAGCAATCCACCAACCACATAGGAACATAAACCCGTATCACATCGTATTTCTTATCTCCACGATCCAAATATATACTAGTTTCACCAGCAAAGGAAATAAGGATGAAAATCCTGTTCCATTGGGTATAAAGTTATAACACGTAGAGAATCTGGTCGAGAATATCTCAATGTGCGTATCAATTCATATTCATGATTCTGTCTTGATCTTGACATGAAAACACAAGGAACCTGAGGTGTCCACTTCTTAAATCCTCTTTCCGCTTCATTCACCATGAACTCCCATATCTCTTTAACGTGACCACTCTTTGGTTTGTATAGTAGGTCATAATGTGTACAGATTTCATACACATCAAACCATGGTAACGACTTGAACTCCATCAAACTATTGAAGTATTGAAACCCAAATACTCTTCGTATAGCAATCTTTCGAATTTTACATAAATAGGCTATACTTATACATTTTCCCAAAGCCACATCTTTTTGAGTTTTCTTTTAATACTTCACTGGGTTTAAGTAGACTTGCTTTGGCTCAACAGTGTGCTCAGAATACCAACCATTCATTTCTTCTTTAGTGAATATTCTTGGGCTGCTTAGAAGGATCCGGCTCCATTTCAATCTCTTCATCAAAAACATCAAAATCTTCTTGATATTATGTATAGCCTTATAGCCTGTCTTGATCTGTACAAGCTAGAAAGAAATAAAAGAACTATGGTCAAGGATAAGTTCTAGAACATGGATGGCATGTTCGATTGGGTATGGGACTCGATCAGGCCTCCAAGCACGGTCCAAGAAATGGCGGAATGGGGGATATGCTTTCAGCTTATGGTTACTGCTTGTTGGAAGGAATGTTCAGACACATGGGGTCTGGTTGGGAGATAAAGATGAAAAATTCACGATAAACTCAATTAAAAATAAGAACGTGGGGAGTAATTATGAGTTAAAGTGGATCAAGTGGGTTCCAACGAAGTGTAATATTCACGTTTGGAGGGCTGGAATGGAAAGAATTCATACTCGGGGGCTCTCGAACAATGAATGTTTAGGCCTTAAATTATAGGTGTGCTCTGTGCGAGTCGGGTCGAGAGACATCAAATCACATAACCACAGGCTGCTTGGTTGCGTTTGTGGTTTGGGAGCACATCTGTCGATGGTGTAAAATCTCTCATGTATTTGGGTTCTTGATTAGGGATCTATTGAAGCTTTACAATACCATTAAACTTGGAAAGTAATATAAAGTGGCATTAAATGGCATTATAATTGTAGCTTGTTGGAGAATTTGGATTGTGAGAAACGAGAAGGTGTTTGAAGGTAAGAAGATCAAAGTGGAAGAGATTATAGGAGATATAAAATCGCTCGGTTTTCTTAGGTTAAAAAATATATCCATATATAGTTCGATAGATTGGCTGAAATGGTGCAATTTTACTTTCATTTAATTCTTTTTGGTTTTTGTTGGTGGTTGCTTTATGGATTACGGAGGTAGTTTGTAGGTGGTTCTATCTTTGTTTGGTTGTGTTTGTTTATAAAATTTCAAGTTTGAAAAAGTAGATAGGGAAATGCTAAGATCATTCGCAGCCAATTTCATATATTTTTTTCTATAATTTAGCTAAAAAGTACCATTTCATAAATTTATCTATCATTTTTTAAAAATCTTCCACATTCTATTCCCTATTGATATCCATAAATATAAATTCTTTTTTTTATTATTTTTCTCTCTTTTGTCTTGTTATATAGTATATGGTGATGGTGATTGGGAATTAGTTGATATATTATATGGTATGGATCAAAAGTGAGACCCTATATTTAAGTTTTTACTTTAGTTACGATGCAACTTATCAATATATTAGGGAATAGATTTGAGAGGTGATTTTGATGGTTTTCCCAAAATTTACTCTAAATTATATAGTTTTAACTACTTTAGAGGATGAACTGGGAATGCTCTAACGTGTAAATACACACATACACATTAACAAATTATATAACTAGAGAGGAAAATAATAATAATGCATGTACACGTTTTTCTTTGTGGTAGCCGGTAGGTATGTAGAGGAATCTCAAAAAAGTACGAGAATCAAACGACAAGCTAGGAAACGAAGAACCAAGGAAATAATACTTCTTAATTTTATTTTAAGACATTTAATACTTAATCGTAAACATATGTAAGATATTGATATAGGGTATTTAATTTTGTCTTTATTAACATCCCTGGTCTACTCCTTAAAGGCCATATGTATTGGGCTATAATTATAGGCGACGAGAGGCGAGAACACTACCCCCCGGGGGCGACAAAGGGTTGGGCGATTACTATTTGTCGTTAGCCAATGGTTTTAAGGTATTATTATTACTATTATATTCTTTTGTGTGTGGTATATATATATATATATATATATATAGGGAGAGGAGGATGAGAGAACTCCATTTATGAAGAGAATTAGAGAACTAATAATGAAGTATTTTTAATTTAATTAAAAAAATATTTTTCAAATTTTTTTTCTTTCATCCTTCTTATATGTTGTTATTCTTCACCATAAAAAAATATAAAAATAAAAAAAAATTAACGAGTAATGCATATATGTAATACACCGACTTTTTTTATAATGCATATGTGCAATAGTGTGCATTTTGATATTTGAAATAGTGTTGAATAACATATATATAGTTGTTTGTATTGTATATTTGCAATAGTGTTATCTTATATACAAAACTTAAAAAAAATCGATATAGTGCATATGTGCATTACTGTTGTATTACATATATGCAATAACGTATTTTGCATACAATTATTAGTGTTGTATTTGCATATATTCAATAGTGTGTATTAGATAATGTATTTGTGTTGTATTATATGCAATAAAACACTATTTTATATATAAAATACACATTAATGCACATACGCATTACATCGACGGTTTTTTTTTATTTTTTTTAGAAACAATATCATCTTATTAGAAGGAGGAAAGAAAAAAAAATCACAAAATAATTTTTTAAAAATAGTTAAAAATAATTTTTTACTAGTTCTCTAGTTCTCTCTAGATCCCACCCATATATATATATATATATATATATATATATATATATATATATATATATATATATATATATATATATATATATATATATATGGTAAAGTTAAAATACAAAGGACAACAAAAATGAGAGGGTGAGAAGAAGTCAAGTCCATTGATCTTATATTTGAATGACTGAGATTAATTTAATAAATAAAAATTGATGAAAATGGCATGAAGGTAATAACTCACATCTGTTAACTTTCTCTGTCCACATGCAAAGCACATGTCAATTCCCCCATCATTTTAAAATGTTCATAACCTTTTCATACGACATTATTTTTTAAAAAAAGATTCACCACAATAATAAGCGTTTTTTTTATCTTTAATATGAGTATCATATTGTTATATAATAATAAAAAAAATTAATGGATTTTTTAATTGTGTTTTTGTTGTTCATTGTGTATTTTAGTTGAGTTTTCATATGAATTGTATTATAGATTTTGATCATTATATTTTTCAACTGGTACTCATATTAAAGACAAAAATTAAAGCAAAGATTACGTCATTGTGTCGTTTTGTTCGTCATTAACTTTTAGTCGGTGTGTAATATGTTCATTGTATTTTATTCGGATTGACATATGACAGATTCATTTAATTTGAGAACAATGGTATTGCATGCATTGTATATTACGTTCAAGTCATTGTGTGATATGTTGTTTCCATTGTGTTTTACGTTTCAAGTCAATGTGTTATATGTATTTATCATTGTGTCTTACGTTTTAGGTAATTATGTTATACGTATTCACCATTGTGTTTTACGTTTTAGGTCATTGTGTTATACGTATTCACCATTGTGTTTTATGTGTTCAAGTTATTGTGTAACATGTGTTAATCATTGTGTTTTATGAATTAGATAATTTGTTGTTATTTTATAATTATTTTTACATATTATTATTACACAACGGTGTTATTAGTATTTTAAAAAACATAATGATGAGTTGAAAGACATAATGACGAAAAAAGACACAATGATAAGCGAAAAAACACAATGGTGTGCGAAAAGACACAATGAAGAAAAAAGACACAATGATAAGCGACAAGACACAATGACGAAAAAACACACAATAATAAGCGAAAAGACACAATGGTGTGCGAAAGACACAATGACGAAAAAAGACACAATGATAAGCGAAAAGACACAATGATGTGCGAAAAGACACAATGACGAAAAAAGACACAATGATAAGCGAAAAAACACAATGATGTGCGAAAAGACACAATGACGTAATTTTTGTTTTAAATTTTATATAACAAAAAACATACTCATATTAAAGATAAAAAACGCTTGTTATTATGATGAAACTTTTTTAAAAAAAAATATCATACGAAAAAGTTATAGACGTTCTAAAATGATGGGGGTATTAACATGTGTCTTGCATGTAGAGAGTGAAAATATGTGCAATTACCTCTATACCATTTTTCCTTTGGTCCCCACTTAACACATGTCAATTATTTATGGTTTCTCATCCTTCTCATTTTTATTACCCTTTGTAGAATAACTTGACCCATATATATATATATATATATATATATATATATATATATATATATATATATATATGTATATATTGGACTACAACACCACTACAACCCTAATACAAAAACTCACTCTTTGGTGACTGGGCGTCACATGGCGCAAGTCGCCCCATTTTGTAGTCCTTCCGCTACACATAGCCTAATAAGACCATGTGTAGTCAAAACGTTCCGTCCTTAAGCATTTTGCACCCACTGGCATCCCTGTCATCAATTGAGAGTTTTGCAAAAAGTGACGTAGTAAACAAAATGCCACAACTCTGCTACAATAATTACATGTATTCCCCTTCCACACACAATTTTATCAAAAAGCGTGCCATAATAGCGTTTTGTAAGAAACGCCTCCCAAAATGCCAACCCCAAAACGCCTAGGGGCGGTGTTCCCCAGCGTTTTCACCCCTAAAACGCTACAACTTGACCGACTACGGATAACGGATGGTCTAATCAATCTATATTTATGCCTAGTAAGATTTGATTATTTTAACCCTCAACCCCTATGATATAATAGTATTAAAATAAATCAAAAACAAAAAAACTCAAAAGAAAGAATTGGTAAATACTTTTATATAAAGTAGCAAGTAAAAATTGTGTCATTGCCAAGTAATTAAAAATTATATCACCGTCGTACTATTAGTTCAATTCACAGTTCACACTACCTACTTAAAAAAGAAAAAGATTTTTTTTTCAAAAAAAAAGATAGGTTAAAGTTGGTAGGTGTAATTTTTTAACAAAACATGAAACACGTACGAAACTTTGTAGTGTACATCAACATTTTCAAAAGGTGACGTCAGCTAAACTCTTCATCTCTTTGTACTAACTTTATTAGAGCATTCTAAACTCATCATCTAAAGTTGTCAAACCCATATAATTTAGGGTAAAGTTTAAAAAAACCATCAAAATCACCTATTCAATCCATTCCCTATTATATGGATGAGTTATTTGGCAACTAGAGTAAATTCCTAAATATAAGGACTCATTTTTTATCCATATCATATTAATATATCACATATCTACCAATCACCATTTACTATATAATAAGACAAAAGAGAAAAAAATAATAAAGAATTAATTTATGGATATGAATAGGGAATAGAATGTAGAAGAATTTTAAAAAATGATAGATAAATTTATAGAATGGTATTTTTAGCTAAATTATAAGGAAACATATATGGAATGGGATGTGAATGCTCTAACAAAGCATGCCGGCCCACACCAAATTTCGAATCGGAAAAAAGACAAAAGGTCCATTTGACTGATCGTTTTCCCATTTTATTCATAAATATTTTTGTTTGTTTTGTATGAATAATATGTGTAATTATGTTCATGTGGTTTAAATCAAATAACTAGAGTAATTATGTTAACATTAAAATTATAAATTTTAAACTAGAGTAATTTTTATTACACTATTTTGTTTTTATAAAATAATAACTCTAGTTATTTGTATGTTTATTATGTTAGTATGTTTTAATTACTCTAGTTATTTTATTTTTATTTGTATGCTTACTCTATACTCATATTATGTTTTAACATAAATTGTTTTATAATATTTCGAATACACGTGTTTATTTTTTTGTGCATGCCGACATAACTTTTACTCAAAACAAGTCGAGTCATATAAGTTGGACCTGTCGCGGTTTTGAGTAAAATTTATGGCGACACATAGATGATAATAAGTACGTCGCAACGGTGTATTCGGAATATTGTAAAACTAGTTACGTTAAATGCTATAAGTGAAATACGAGTAAAAAGCTTAGATGTTTTACAAAATTTCTAGGCAACCCAAATGTATACGGACACATGACTTTTTTCCTGCTTTGTTTAAAATTTGATCAGTTAATTTTTTTTTTGAACAACAACATTTCATAACAACAAAAAAAGAGAGTACAATATAGCTGGAGGAGGAGTCTACAGATACAAAACCAAACAGAAACAAATTAATAAACCTCGATCCATTAAATCGATACACAAAATAAAGGAGACTTGACCCTGTCGTTCCATGAAATCTCCTTGTAGGTAGATCTATACTTTAGCCACCCAAAAACGTTTGTCTTGATTTCATCCACAGCGTTTGTCTTGATCAGTTAATGATTTTAATTTAGTGGACATACGGGATTCGCCATGGACAAAATCAATCCAAACGAAATTTGACGGACAAGATGAAGATAAGGACTAGTCAAATAGACCATTTTGGCCCTTTTCCATTTCTAATCCTCTATCAAAGAATTTAACACCTTCCATAACCTCTTGGTGTACGTGCTAATTTTTTTTGGTGCACACACCAATTACTTTTGGGACACTAAGCTCGTACACAATGGATTCATGTGCAACTTTCTTAGTTAGGCCAGGTGTAGTCGGCGAGGAATAGGGGTGAAATGGGGCGTGAAAACCGCCCCTTGTGGGCGACAAAAGGTGCGAAAAGGGGGTGGGCGAGGAATTTGTCGCCCATGCATGCTTTGTTTTTATTATTATTTTAATGGTATGTGTGATATGTATATATATAAAGCTACAACACCATCACACCCCTAAAACAAGAACCCACTCTTTGTTGATTGGGCGCTACATGACGTAAAACGCCTCATTTTATAGCCCCTTCACTACACATAGCCTTATGCAGTGTTCTCAATTCTCTTCTTTTCTCTCCTTTCACAGTTAGACTCATTCATTTCTTTTCCTCCATTTCATTTCCTTTCTTTCCATAAGTGAAACTCGGAAACACAACGTTAATGTGAAGAAGAGAGACATCTTTATGGCCCATTTGCCGGTCAAGGATCACTAGTTTTTGATGTCTAACCTATACCTACTCTGATACGAACCAAGTTACTCGCAAAACATAAATGGGTCAGACCCGACGCATCCACGGGAAAATTCAAGAGAGTTTGGTTGTTCCAGCATTAACACCATTTGACTAGAATTAAACATCATAGAATGAAATTAATTCATAGCAGAAATAGTAAGGGTAGTTTTATCGGTTTTTAGCTAGTAGCGTTAGTATTAATAGGTTTGTCTTTCTTTGTAATCCTGGTTCAAGTATTATCTATCAAAAGCATAATTGGAGACTAGCCAACATCTCAAATCGGGCCAACATCTTTACGTTTCCAATAAAATCAAGCATTTTATTTTAGGGTTCTATCATTGGGTTCCATTTCCAGGAAATCGAAGATGACACAAACCCAGAACAATCTGTCCGAAGGAATTGGTGTTCATACTGATCCAATCGATGCCAAGTTGCATTGAAACTATAGATTCTTTTTTTAATGATGTAATAGCATCTCTGAAAGCGCGTTACAACCCATTCCCTTATGTGGTTAAAGAAGGAAAATTCGTAAACAATCCTAGTAATGATGAAGAACAGTCAGAGCATGTCTTGGGTATTCAGTTGAAGAGCAATGATTTGGATCCACGTAGCAGCTCAAGGGAAATCCTGCTAGTGACTAAAGAGAACATGTCAAAACTGCTGCCTACCAATTTGCCAAAACAAAAAAAAACAAGATCACAAGAAAAGCCATGCCGATATAAAGTGTTGTGAATTGAAATTTGAGGGTGGAGATGTGGTTTTTCAGCAAACTCAACCCTATAACTGAAAGAGCCTGACCAAAAGACCTTTTCAAAAACTTCCACCTAGGACATTTGGTCAATATCACATCATTCACAAGGCAAAGCCAGTCACTTACAAGTTTGAAGTACCATCGAAGTCCGGAGTTCGCTAGGCCTTCATAATATCCATGCTGAAACCCGATCATGTTCAAGTCTCAACATCTATAGCCCATATGCCAGTCACCAAAAAATGGGAAATCAGCCCTCAGTGTTAACTAGGGATGGACAAATTCGGGACTTGTACCGGTACCGGTACCGAATCGGTACCAACGTTTTGAGTTTCAGTACCGGTACCGGTACAGGACTGGTATTTCCTGAAATTTCCCGAAATTTTACCTTAAATACCGGTACGGTCCCGGTCCTGTACCGGTACCGGTACCGAACAGAATATTTCGGTACCGGTACCAAGAATCCGCGATTTTCGGGACCGGGATTTTTGGGACCGGGACAGGTCGGTACCGGTACGGTCCCGATCTCATCCCTAGTGTTAACTGACAATTGAATGGCTTCTTGTCTGGCATAACAATTTTCGTATTTCCGACTTTAAGACAAGTCGTACCTCCAGGCCAAAAGTATTGATACAAACTCAATTACTCGCAAATCAGAACTGGGTCAGATCGATGCATCCGCAGGCAATTTCAAGAGATTCTGGTTGTTCCAGCCTAAACACCATTTAATTGAAATTAAACATCTTTGACTGAAATTAAATGCCGGTTACTAGAATTTATTCATAATAGGAAAAATACGGGTAGTTTTATTCGTTTCTAGCTAGTAGCATCAGTATTTATTGTCTTGTCTTTCTTTGTAATTATGGTTTAAGTATTATCTATGAAAATCATATTTGTAATTATTGAAGACTTGGCATCTCGAATTCTTTAAATCGGAGATTAGCCCTCTCAAATCAGGTCAACTATCTTTATGTTTCCAATAAAACCAAGCACTCGATTTCTGGATTCCATCATACTCCTTCCGCCACTTGACGTGGGCATTAATGCGGTGTTATAGTTGCATGGGTGTTTCCTTTTTAATTACTATAGAGGTAGGGTACCAAAAAGACCCAAATAGCCCTAAGTATCACCCGCGGGTAATAGGGGGGCCCCTCATACGTCACCCGCGAAACATGTAAATCACCTGCATAACTCAGACAAAGGAAGAACAACAATATATCCTAGAGACTATGTGCGGGAGAAGCTAAACGCCCTCAGAAGTCATCCGCAGGGTGTTGTTCCCACCCACAAGGATGGCCAGAAGGCAACGTCATAGGACAGCTGTAATTAACTAACTCTCTTCTAGAAGATTTACCAAGACTCTTTCTTGGAAAGCATGTGACCCAACAACCAATAGAAGAAGGACAACTGGCCAGGTTATTATAACCATGCACATGACCAAGTTTAGCTCGTCCTATCATATATAGACATGTGTCCAGGTTGTTACAACCGTGCACATGGGTTAAATAGCTCGCCCTATCGTGTGAGGACACGTGTCCAGGCGGTTACGAGAGCATCTTCTGGAAAGGGACAGCCGGATCAATCATATTCCCACACCCTTATAAATACTTGACATCATCTCCATGAGGTATTCATTCACTCCCCACTATCTACTCTAAATACTTAAGTACTTTATCTTCGTCGGAACTATACTTATTATCACGTCGAAGGGTGGTTACAGGAAGACTCCCCCCTCTTGTCCTTCCCGTAACGAGCTCACGGTGGCTGTTTTGCAGGTTTCTGTCATTGGATTTGAGAGATCGGACTTATATCGTTGTTAGTAGTTATTTGACTCGTACCTTGTGGACTAATCGGATCTAGACCCTTAGGGGAACTGATCCGTGTTTCTTCATTGGCGCCATCCGTTTTGTGCTAGAATTTCAAGAGTTTTTGTTGTTCCAAACGATATTAGTCAATCTCTCTAAGGGCCGACGGGAACTCCGGCAGCGGTTACGCGAACTATTGATGTTGAAGCATCTGGAGGTCCAACTCCAGGTGACTTAGGACAGGTGACAGTAGAATCTCGCCGGGGTCATACAGAATTTGGTTTGGAAGATGGATCTGACCATTCTGAACCGGCGAGATCTCACCGTCACAGCCTCAGATCCGAAGAAATTCAAACTCCTGAGGAATGGTTGCGTAATCAGCAAGAGAACGTTATCGTTGAATACGAACGCATGATTCGTGAAGAGCGAATCCATGCTCGTACTTTGGCTTATGATGAGACTCCCTGGAGATCTTCATCTCCTCCCACAACGGTGCGGAGGAGTCAGATGCGTGATAGCCTTCAGACAGAGAAGTTTCTAGAGGATGATTTTGAAAGGAGGAGGCGTGATCGTCCTCGCATGGTCATGCGTGAGCCCTTTATTAGATATTAAGCATTATATATGGCTTAAACGCTCGAAATACGAAATTAAAGTAAAGAAAAGTTGTCACTTGAAAATTGACAATTTCTATCATTGTATTATTAGAGATTAATTTGAAGTCCTACAAACATTTTACCAATATATATAAAAAAAGAAATTCAAATTTCTTCATAAGTGATAAAATTGAATGTGTTAAAGATTATTACTTAATATTTTACTCAAACATAAATCGGTCACAAAAGTTTGATGTATTTTCATCTTAACACTTTAAAAACTTAAAAACATGTGAATTTATCCATTTACTATTAGTTCAATTCAACACTAATTAGCTGAAAAAACATGCTATATTAGTAGGTGAAAAGGTAATAAATGTTAACATTTTCAGTTGGAGGCTTCGACCAATTTGTCACTTTGTTAACTTTGTCGTAATACTTGAACAAAGTAAAACCTATTTTCTATATAAACCAACCCTTTTCTCTCTATGTTCTCCACTCATATAGAGAGAGCATGTAACATCCCGAAATTTCTAAAGTAATATTTAATATATTATTTTGTCGGGTGAAATAAACGAGTTAGTGGAACGATAATAATAATAGCAAAATTATGAAGACTTAATAGGATAATTAGATGGGATTAGATATGGACCAAAAGGAAATATGGGTCTTCGGTCCATGGGCTTAAGGGAGTATAAATACCCCCTTAAACCCCAATCCTTTCCATTCCATCCATTTATCCATCCTAATCTCTACACACTCCAAAACATACAACCCGAACCAAGATCCAAAGGCAAGGACCCGAGCTCGTTGGTGCTAAATCGTCGTGACGAACCAAAGCAACAAGACCAGCTCGTGTTCGTAGTTCGACTCATTTACGGTACGTTTATATCGAGAACATGTTCGTTTAGGTTTGGATTAGTATAGAAATGATAAATCGGTGTTTGTATGGTAAAAACGAATCATACAAAGCTAAACTTACTGAAAAATGGTTAAGATTTGATGGGTTAATCAATTGATAAAAGAACGCGTAACCTATATGCCTAAATCGCACCCCTTAAACATCGATGTTAGGCCGATTTGATGGTTGGGGTTTGTAGGCGCTGGTCAGACGATTCCGTGGGTACCTAAATCGAGTTATTTGGTTAAGAAACGAAGATGATTAAGGACGAACAGTAGCTGCAGCCGACAACTTCGCCTGCAAGCTAAGTTCGCCTGATGAACTTCGCCTGCAAGCTAAGTCCGCCTGATGAACTTCGCCTGCAAAGCTAAGTTCGCCTGATGACAACTTCGCCTAAAAGCTAAGTTCGCCTGATGACAACTTCGCCTAAAAGCTAAGTTCGCCTGATGACAACTTCGCCTAAAGCTAAGTTCGCCTAAGGTTTAACTTCGCCTAGAGTCAAGTTCGATTAGTAAATAAATTAAAACGATAAGTAAAAGTAATCTAATACTAGGCCACCAGATTAAATCAGGCGAGTATTGATACGTGTAACTTATACAGTCAGCCGAGCTCAGTTAAAGAAGGGATTTACAACTATCGGAGGAAGAAGCGGAGTTCAGGTGAGTTTTCTAGCCCCATTTCCTTGTTATGTTTTCGGGGCTGTGTGCATACTCGATGTGAAGTGTGAATACGCTTACCTTAAGTGGTAAGTGTATGCTATAGATGTTATACGAGGTATATATTTGATAATGCTTGTCGGTACGTGAACGATCTTCGGATATTGCACGTATCGCCAAGGATAGTAAATTCCAAGTGGTTGATAGTGTGTATGAATGTTATGATGTGACTTGTTTATTACGTAATACTGAACTGATATGAAGTGTGATATAGGCAGGTAGAGGTAGAGTGTGTTAGAAGTGGCAAGAGTCTAGTAAGGGTGTTAGTGGCATAACGTAAGCGCGTGATAGGGAAAGCCTGTTCGTGCCATCGTTATTATGTGTGTATGATTGTTGATGTGACTTGCTTATTATGTAAATGATATGAAGCGTGTTGTAGACAAGTAGAGGTAGAGCGTGTTAGAAGTGGCAAGAGTCTAGTAAGAGTGTTAGTGGCATAACGATAGTACGTGGTAGGGTAAGCCTATACGTGCCTACGTTATTAAAGTGGCAAAGTGGCATAACGTTATACGTTATTAAAGTGGCAAAGTGGCATAACGTTTTACGTTATTAAAGTGGCATAACGTTATACGTTATTAAAGTGGCAAAGTGGCATAACGTTATACGTTATTAAAGTGGCAAGGTGGCAAAGTGGTAGGCGTAAATAAGAGGCTAAGTGGTAATGTAAGCAAGTTAGATAGTGGACTACGTGTCTGCGGATACGTATATGATGCATGTAGTGGTTGTATGATAAGTTGCTTGATTAACTAGAACTCACTCAACCTAGCTGACTTTTAGTATGCACGCAGGTGAGTAGAATGAGACAACTAGCTTGAGCGGGCACATGGTGGGTGAATAGGAGACTGGCATTTGAAGACTCAAGATGTTTTAATGTAATTGACGTTTATTTTGAAAGACAAGAATGTTTAATTAAGGCGAGTTTTGGATTGTTGTAACTTTTCATGAAAGTTTTTATATTCCGCGAAAGTTTTAATGAACTCTGATTTGTAAGAACTGTGTTTATGAGTAAATCCGACGCTAAAGTAAGGCTACCGGGTTCGGGGCCTTACAAGTTGGTATCAGAGCATAAGTTCGAGAGATTTAAGCATCCTACATGCTTAGACTCGAACAGAGAATGAGATTTAAAATGAGAAAGAAAGAAGATGCCAGTTCAAGATAGCCATGTGTCACTCAAGCAAGCTCAGTAAAGGTAAAGTGTATGGTAAATGGTGTATGTTAATGTTGGCTTATTTGCTAAATGAAGAATGAGTGCAGGTTAGGGATAGGATTAATTGATCTTAACTGATTAACTGTTTAAGAGTATAAACAAGCACAAGTGAAATCATGAAGGGAAGTATGTAGAACCTGAGGAGTAACGCAAATAGGTAATTACACTTGATCAACGTCATTAACTACTTACCTTATGAATCATGTGCTAAATAATTCCTAGAGTGATAACATTTGTGTTTCCTTAGAGATAAGATAGATGACTGTTACAAAAGAGGCGGACATGAGAAGAATCTGAGGCAGAGCGATATACGAATACAAAATGACTCCAACTGCAAAAAGTAATGAAGAAGTCACGCTTGGAGCTTGTAGTCAGATATGCTAAGAGAGTTGCCAAATTGTCACAAAAGCATCAAAGGAAGCCCTTGGAAAGACGAGACGAGACTAGAGACATCGAGAGCCTCATGGACAAGCTACCTTAAATAGCTAAAACACATGACCACCATTCGATGGCTGCAAAGTCGGGAGTAAGAAGGATAACTCAGAAAGCAAAGGTGATTCAATAAAGTGTGCGATTATAAAGAAAAAGGTATTCATTTTAAAGAAATAAGCAAGGTTTCGGGGACGAAACCTCTTTAAGGAGGGAAGACTTGTAACATCCCGAAATTTCTAAAGTAATATTTAATATATTATTTTGTCGGGTGAAATAAACGAGTTAGTGGAACGATAATAATAATAGCAAAATTATGAAGACTTAGTAGGATAATTAGATGGGATTAGATATGGACCAAAAGGAAATATGGGCCTTCGGTCCATGGGCTTAAGGGAGTATAAATACCCCTTTAAACCCCAATCCTTTCCATTCCATCCATTTATCCATCCTAATCTCTACACACTCCAAAACACACAACCCCGAACCAAGATCCAAAGGCAAGGACCCCGAGCTCGTTGGTGCTAGATCGTCGTGACGAACCAAAGCAACAAGACCAGCTCGTGTTCGTAGTTCGACTCTTTTACGGTACGTTTATATCGAGAACATGTTCGTTTAGGTTTGGATTAGTATAGAAATGATAGATCGGTGTTTGTATGGTAAAAACGAATCCTACAAAGCTAAACTTACTGAAAATGGTTAAGATTTGATGGGTTAATCGATTGATAAAATAACCCGTAACCTATATGCCTAAATCGCACCCCTTAAACATCGATGTTAGGCCGATTTGATGGTTGGGGTTTGTAGGCGCTGGTCAGACGATTCCGTGGGTACTTAAATCGAGTTATTTGGTTAAGAAACGAAGATGATTAAGGACGAACAGTAGCTGCAGCCGACAACTTCGCCTGCAAGCTAAGTTCGCCTGATGAACTTCGCCTGCAAAGCTAAGTTCGTCTGATGACAACTTCGCCTAAAAGCTGAGTTCGCCTGATGACAACTTCGCCTAAAAGCTGAGTTCGCCTGATGACAACTTCGCCTAAAAGCTAAGTTCGCCTGATGACAACTTCGCCTAAAAGCTAAGTTCGCCTGATGACAACTTCGCCTAAAGCTAAGTTCGCCTGATGACAACTTCGCCTAAAGCTAAGTTCGCCTAAGGTTTAACTTCGCCTAGAGTCAAGTTCGATTAGTAAATAAATTAAAACGATAAGTAAAAGTAATCTAATACTAGGCCACCAGATTAAATCAGGCGAGTATTGATACGTGTAACTTATACAGTCAGCCGAGCTCAGTTAAAGAAGGGATTTACAACTATCGGAGGAAGAAGCGGAGTTCAGGTGAGTTTCTAGCCCCATTTCCTTGTTATGTTTTCGGGGCTGTGTGCATACTCGATGTGAAGTGTGAATACGCTTACCTTAAGTGGTAAGTGTATGCTATAGATGTTATACGAGGTATATATTTGATAATGCTTGTCGGTACGTGAACGATCTTCGGATATTGCACGTATCGCCAAGGATAGTAAATTCCAAGTGGTTGATAGTGTGTATGAATGTTATGATGTGACTTGTTTATTACGTAAATACTGAACTGATATGAAGTGTGATATAGGCAGGTAGAGGTAGAGTGTGTTAGAAGTGGCAAGAGTCTAGTAAGGGTGTTAGTGGCATAACGTAAGCGCGTGATAGGGAAAGCCTGTTCGTGCCATCGTTATTATGTGTGTATGATTGTTGATGTGACTTGCTTATTATGTAAATGATA
The DNA here is from genome assembly GCF_021521415.1 of Bidens hawaiensis. Classification (NCBI taxonomy): domain Eukaryota; kingdom Viridiplantae; phylum Streptophyta; class Magnoliopsida; order Asterales; family Asteraceae; genus Bidens; species Bidens hawaiensis. The sequence goes on along the minus strand of NW_027493160.1, from coordinate 80,370 downwards.
TGAAGCGTGTTGTAGACAAGTAGAGGTAGAGCGTGTTAGAAGTGGCAAGAGTCTAGTAAGAGTGTTAGTGGCATAACGATAGTACGTGGTAGGGTAAGCCTATACGTGCCTACGTTATTAAAGTGGCAAAGTGGCATAACGTTATACGTTATTAAAGTGGCAAAGTGGCATAACGTTTTACGTTATTAAAGTGGCATAACGTTATACGTTATTAAAGTGGCAAAGTGGCATAACGTTATACGTTATTAAAGTGGCAAGGTGGCAAAGTGGTAGGCGTAAATAAGAGGCTAAGTGGTAATGTAAGCAAGTTAGATAGTGGACTACGTGTCTACGGATACGTATATGATGCATGTAGTGGTTGTATGATAAGTTGCTTGATTAACTAGAACTCACTCAGCGTAGCTGACTTTTAGTATGCACGCAGGTGAGTAGAATGAGACAACTAGCTTGAGCGGGCACATGGTGGGCGAATAGGAGACTGGCATTTGAAGACTCAAGATGTTTTAATGTAATTGACGTTTATTTTGAAAGACAAGAATGTTTAATTAAGGCGAGTTTTGGATTGTTGTAACGTTTCATGAAAGTTTTTATATTCCGCGAAAGTTTTAATGAACTCTGATTTGTAAGAACTGTGTTTATGAGTAAATCCGACGCTAAATTAAGGCTACCGGGTTCGGGGCCTTACAGAGCACTCATTTTCAATATAAACCATCTCTCTCTCTCTCTCAAATAAATTGTTAACGTAAGTTCAAAATTAAATGAGTTTTAAAATGGATCTCAAAGAAACCGATTGTGAAGAATCAAACAATCAAGAAATAATCGAAGTAATAAACTTTAAAGAAAATGAAAATGGTTTTGCTTCAGATTATATGATAAATTTTGATCAACTAGAAAAAATTAACAAGCTTAAATTTGAGCTTAACATGAAAAAGGTTTTTAATCAACCTAATAACCTACAGAGTTTAGTCTTAAGGGCTTTCTCTATAAAAAATAAGATTTTCTACTGCTTCAATACCGAAGAACTTTCAGTAGATATAAAGGATACATCAGGAGAAGTATATTTACCTAGAAATCAAATATTTGTAAAAATGCTTGATGAGAGATTATAATAAATACTTTTGAAGTAATTTAACAGTCATGAAATAAACCATACATTTTCTTCTTATCCAGCTAAGTAAATCTCTTAAGTTAAATTTTTCAAGTGACCATCCCAACCAATTTGTTCCCTACGGCCTCCTGCCTTGATGGTACTCTTATGGCTCCAGAGCTCCAGGTTTTGCAAAATTCTTAAAGATGAACATGATGGATAATAAGAACTGATATATTTATTTCATAACTATTCTTCCCTAGGGAAGAACTTCTTGGTAATTACATAATACTCTCCTTTAGCAAGGAGATTACTCACTAACACGCATGCTTGATATTACAAGTAGAGAGAAAAAAAACTAGTTGAGAGAGTACACATATAGAGAGAACACTCATTTTCAATATAAACCATATCTCCCCCTCTCTCTCAAATAATCACCATAACATTTCGATAATTTCCATTTCTAATTTTGACAATTTAGGAAGTTAAATAACCAGTTTGTTATTTAACTAAAATAAAAATATAAAACACTAACGAAGTGACATGTGGTTGATGACTAATCGGTATGGAATGACATGTGTCAACTAGGGGTGAGTAGAATACCGAATTAACCTAATCGAAACCAAATTAATAAAAAAAACCGAACCGAAGCAATAACCGACGGTTAATTTTTTGTTTTTTTTAAACCAAATTTTTTATTTCGGTTCGGTTTTTCATTTTTAAATAACCGAAAAAACCCGAACCGAACTGATATGTGTTTTTACTTATATATTAATACAATTATATGTGTTTTTTAGATGTTATGACCGAATACAAAACACCAAAAGGATCTACCGTTGATGGTGATGAGGATTATGAAGATGATGAAGATTGGGAGTAAACTTTGAAGATGAATAAGGTGAAGAATGAAGATTGGAACTAATTTTTAGTGTTTTTTTATTTAAGAACTTTATTGAATTTTAAACTCTAGTACTCTTGCAAGTTTGTATTCGTTTGGTTCCACGTAACAAATGTCTATTTTTTTTTTAATCTACTATGCATTTTCATTTTTTTGAAATTCTTTTGAAATGTCTACACATACCCAAAAAGCCCAATTATAACCGAACTGAAACCGAAAAAAACAAAAACCGATCAGTTTGTGTATTTGAAAAACGGACTTTTCGGTTTCACCCAAAAACCGAATCGAACCGTGCTCAGCCCTAGTGCCAACACCAAATAACACGTATTCTCACGAAGCGACATGTGGATGATGACTAACCAACATGGAATTCCACGTGTTAGCACATAATAAACGAGCCATCATAAAAAACAACACATGTCGAATTCTAGTAACACCTCCTACTTACTCATTAAGTTTTCTAACACTATAAATAAAATACAACAGAGTTCATTTCATTCATTCAAAACTTGAATAGTCAAGTTAAGTTACCAGCAATAAGAGGTAAAGGAACATAATCAAGTGTCAAGATTATCGACAAGTATTATCAGAGAACTAAAAAGTGGAATATGCTCAACCTTTCTATAGCGTGAATATGTATAAACTTTCTTTACGACGTGAATACGTCCATCTTTTTACAAAGTATTTACCCTTTTAAAAATATGGATATCTTCCATCTTTAAAGAGTTGGAAAAGAATTTACACGAGGGTAGGTTCAGATCCTCTAAAACATTGTGATACAAGGTAGTAATTAAACACTCAGGCTAAAATACACGTGTTTCTGGATCATTACATATATGAACTGTGACATTCGTCAATTTTGGGTCACTTTTTTATTTGTTTTATTATGTAAACCCGGCCCGTTTGTAACCCGAACATTTCAAATATATGAAATATTGGATTTTTGTCATTTAAAATATATAAAATATATAAAATATTGGATTTTATATTTGTTCTATTATGCATTTTGGGACCATTTAAGCATCCCATTTTTATGCAAACCATAAAAGAACCTTTATAAGCAACCCTCCACTCTTTCCCTATATAACAAGCTCATATCTTTCATTTCCACCTTGTTCATTTCTCATATTTTCTCTCCCAAACAAAGAACACAACTTCATCTCTTCAAGGTTTCTTAATAATCAATCAAGAACCATTCTTTAATTCTTGTTTTGTTACTTAAGCTTGTGGTACTGATATACACGTATTTATACATCTCAAATCCATTGTAAAGTTATGTTTATTTAATGTTTTGAGTTTGGTTTAATTCGTGTTTTGTTAATCTTTTATTATTTAAGGCTTTGAGTCAAGTATTTTATATTTATCATGTTTTGAATCGTTTGGTGTCTTGCATGTTAAATTTAATTCTTTCTATCATTTCATGCGAAGTTTATGTTCGTTTTGCTCGTTAATGATTACATGATTAGTTCACTTAGAGTTTTGATTTGTTTTCATGTAGATGGTGAAGAAGGTCTAGAAAGTTCTAATCGTTACTTGGAGTTCAGAAAAAAAAAGATTAATTAAGATTTTACAAGATCTAATAAAATAAAAAAAAGAAAATTCGAAATCCTCCTCCAAGGCAAGCCGCGCCGCACGACCGGGGGAGGCCAAGCCCGTCACGCGGCGTCTAGGGGTTCTGTTCAGCATTATTTTGCGTTTTTTAAGGCCCTGCTCGTTATATATATATATATATATATATATATATATATATATATATATATATATATATATATATGGATGCAAACCTAAACGAATGGAGAACTTTGGGCAGCCGAGTTTGAGAAGAAAACCAAGGGTTTAGAGGAGTTTTGAAGCTAGGATTCAAAGAGGATCATCAAGATTTCATACGAGTGTTCAAGGGTCGATTAAGATGGGTTCTCTCGTTATTTTTCATTGTTCTTGTTCATTATCTATCATGTTTTGCTTCTTTGTTTTCAATACTTGTTTGGGATTGTTTTTAATAATGAATCTAGGCTAGACTTCATGTCTACCTAGGTTTGATGAACATGTTTGACGCTTGATTCTTGCTTTGGACTATTTTTTTGATTATGGTTTTGTTATATTAATAGTAAAAGACTTGATTTTGCTTTCATGATGCATATGAGTGTTTATTATCTTGGTTGATTATTAATTATTGCTTCACATGGATCTTGTTTTCTATTGATTGTGTTCTTTAGATATTAGGGTTCATGTTTAATCATTACTTGGTGTTTTGATTATTGTGGTTGAATAGGCCTATTAGATCATAGAAGCTTGTTAATCGTTGATTATGATTTTGAATGTTTTGCTAAATTCCAAAAGCTGTAAGGTGAGGAGTTGTTCATGTGTCTTGGTCAATCGCATGCTAGGATAGATTAGTAACAATATTCTTGCTTATTGTGTTAATCCTTGTTCATGATGTCAGGTTTAGCTTATCAAGTTATCTAGGGTTTAGTGTTTCGTGAGATTTCTTGCTTTAGATACTATTAATTAACCCTATTTGATAATTGTAAGAAAATCAATATAACTGATTGCTTAATAATCTAATAACTTTTCTTTGGGATTTCGTTTGATTTAGTCAAGGGTCCTTTAGGGTTTGTTAGATGAATATGTTTAGAAATCAGTTTCCATATCATGTTATTTGTCCATTGCTTGATGATTGTTGATACATGGGATTCTTACCTAGGTAGATTCCTTCTCTTATTGTTTTCGATCTTGTGTTTGATTGCTTGTTTCTTGTTTACTTGTTTATTTACTTTCTTAGTTTAAAAATCCCCTTAAAACATTAATAATAAATAGTCGTGTCGTAAGTCGAGTCTAATTAGTTAATTTACATAATTTATAGAGTCATGTGGGTTCGATATTCCGGACTTACTTAGCTTTAGTACAATTGATCGGTTCACTTGCCGGTGTTTTGTGTAGTTGAGTCTTAGGTCTAGTTTTTATTACTTGTTTAATTTAGTTAATATTTAATTGACTGTTTTTAGCACATCAGGTACAACATATATATAATATACACCCCTTGTTACCTTTGATGGTCACTTCTCCGGTCTCGGTCGGTGGAGTGTCGGGCCTCGTAAGGCAAGGCTTCATGGAGGACTTACGTAGTCCTTGATATATATATATATATATATATATATATATATATATATATATATATATATATATATATATATATATATATATAACTTGTTTATACATATTAACCATGCTTAAATTCTACTCATTTTAGTTTGTATATCATACTTATGAAGTTCCATGGTTGTGGGTTTGAAGAGACTAGCCTCGGTTTAACCGTAAATAGCTAACCGAACTTTGTTTACTAGTTTTGTTAATTAATTGTTTAAACATGCTTATTGTTGTATTTAAGTTTCTAAAATAATTTTTATAAGTTCTATGGTTATGGGTTTGTAGAATCTTACCTCGGTCTTAACCCGAAACAAGATCCGAACCAAAAACCGAACTTTCGTTTAAAGACTTTATTGTTAACTTTTTGGTTGTAAAACTTAAGTATCATCATTTATTAATTATTATACAAGTTTTTTGATATTTGGTCATGTGGAAACCATCCATGAACTTATTGTGAGATAGAAACCGAACCAAACCGAACTAAACCGATTTTCACTCAAGACACACAAGTGTATTTTTAGCTATCAAGACTTGTATATTTCTTTATAAATAGTTTATAAACTGATTTTAAACATTTTATTAAAGTACTTGGAATGTTGAATCCAACTTAATCTCATAACAAAGTTGGACCGACAAAACTGAACACTTGCTTAACGTACGTTGTTAGTTCTAAAACAATAGAACTACATACTTGGTTAAGTCTTATTAGATTTTATTGAGTTATCTCATAACATTTATTATTTTAGAAAGTTGACTTTGGGTTTGACCAATTATCAAGACCCGAACCAACAACCCGTACACTCATTAAAACCCGTTTTAGTATCTATATTATAAGGGATTTAAATTCTTGCATTTTTACCCACCTTATTACTTAACATAGGTTGAGCAAATATTAAGGTTAGATGCTTAACCCAATTTCGAGCAAACTTACATATTTTAAAAAACCATTTTTATAATTTCTTAAATCGTTACATTTTAAACCTTAAACTTTGATTTTTTTTTTGCATTTCTTATTATTTACATTAAGTTTTCATAAAACGACCTTTCTAATTCAAGTCTTTCTTTTCATTTAGGCTTTGCTCGTTAAACTCTGTCCTCCCAATTACTCGTCTTTTACTGATCAAGATTTATACTTGAATTTGAGTACTTTCATACCCCGTTTTTCCATCTTTCGTTTTGGGGGTGATATTTCATACTTATTCAAACTAAATGCTTTATACTTGAGTCTTAAACCACAAGCTTTATTGTATAATTTACTTAAATAAATGCTCGATTTGGTGTTCTATGCTAACATGCTTATATGTTAATGTGTTTACCGCTTTTGGAGGGTTGATTCATAAATCCTAAGCTATTTGGTATTCTCTTATAGCAAGGTGTCGTTAATGTATTCTTATTAACGATTTCATACAAAATCCTAGACTATTTGGTATTCTCGTATAGCAAGGTGTCGCTAATGTATTCTTATTAGCAATTTCATTTATCCTAATTCTTGCTATTATTTATCGTTATGTATACAAGTTGTGGCATTTCTTATTATATACTTATTTGTTCAAAACTATGAATTGCTCACCAACCTTTGTGTTGATAAACTTTATTTTATGCAATGTTACAGGTTTGACTTTTGGTTGACTCGAGATATTGGAGAAACCTAATCAAGATCGTTAGGATATTAAATGAACAATATATTTATTTGCTATATTTTGTTATGATTATCTATGAATATTGTTATGCGACGTTATGATGTTATGGAATTAAATGAGTTGTTTAAATATTGTCACTTTAAATAGTGTCATGTGTTCTTTGGCAATCGTTGCACCCCGGCATGTTCCGCCACTTTTGGTCGGGGTGTGTCAGATTGGTATCAGAGCCATGACTATAGGATAAGTGGTTAGACGTAACGACCTAGTATGGTTATGCTTTAGGGTCCTATACGTGTGCTTATACGTGTTTACTCTATTTGATTGTTCATTATGCACGTTTATTTATAAACTTATTTAAATTCAACAAGATCATAAATGTTCACATACACAAACTTTCATAGTATACTCAGGGTATCCTTACCTTAAAACGCAAAAACTAGATTTTTATTGTGTTTTTTAGATTACAAGTTTAGCTTAGATCCCGTTATTTAAAATCCATAAAGGTTGCATTTATATCGGTTTGTAACCATCATAGAGAGCGAGACATTATGACACGACCATTTGACAAAAAGATTCAAGAATCGAAGGTGATTTACTTACCTGGAATGGTTGAATTGTAGTGTTTGTTTGTTAGGCCAACGAATCGTGTTATACATATCAATACTTTAAGTTGTCAAATGCGAGCGTTCCGGTCGCCATCCTAATTTACAGTGTTGAAACAATAGAGCCACGGTGATATGTGGATTAGCGTTTCAACATAACGTTATATCTCGATTTATTATGTTATTAACGTTATTTGAGTCGAAAGCATGAAAAAGACGCGCTGGTACGTGCACATGTTTATACTCCAACATGATATTTTATAAAAAATTTAGTGTCGGAATAACAAATCATGGTGGTTCATGTACGATTTTCCGACTACAAATCTCAAATCTCAAATTTTTAAGCTTTAACCTCTTAAAAAAATCATTTTACGTTTTTTTTACAAATTATTATTTATATACAAAGTTTTATATTTTATCTAACACTAACATCTCCTCCTCACTAACTTTAGGAATTCACAATCAAACTTGAAATTTTATTTTATTTTATGCATCCTCATATTCATTCTATTTACCTCAAACTTGTTTCATTTCTTTATAATTTATAGTATGCCGCTACTAAGACGCCAACCTCGCAAGAACTCCAACCGACGCATGGCAGCTTTCGTCGTCAAGCAAATGGCCCCGGTGATTCCCGAACTTTTAACCCAAATTCAAGCTACCCAACTTCCACCCGTTTTTGCACCCGTTGAACCCAAACCCGCATCCTACTCGTATAAGCAATTCACTAGTGCTAACCCAACCGAATTCTTTGGTACGAACTGTGCGACTACCTTGTTGCAATGGTTCGAGTCGATGGAGAATGTGTTTCGACACAGCGAGTGCCCCGATGCGAAAAAGACAAATTTCTCTTCAAGCATGTTTAAGAAAACCGCTCTTACATGGTGGGGTAGTGTTATGCACCTCCAAGGGTCGGAAACGGCTATGGCGCTTCCATGGTCCGATCTCAAGGCACTCATGATGAAGAAATTCTATCCTAAACACGAGCTCCAAAAGCTCGAGGAGGAATTTTGGAAAATGAAGCAAGATAGTGGTGATAATGCCGCCTACTCACTCCGTTTCCACGAGTTGAGCATTATCGTCCCTCATTTGGTTACCCTGGCTGAACGTAAACTTGATAATTAAATTAGGGGTTTACCTATGCAAATCCGGGACTCTATCATGAGTAGCAAACCCATGAACCTTGAGGATGCCATTACTCTAGCCGGTGTGCTATCGGAGAATCATGTGAAAGCGGGTACCCTAACCCTCAAGAAGCCAAGTGTGAAAAGCAAGAACGAACCCGCACCATAAGCCAAAGTTGACCCACCACCTCAAGCCATCAATTACTCAAACTCTTCCCGAAACAACAACAACAGCAACAAAAAAAAACCCAAAACCAATCACCGAAACTTCGCCGTTACCCAACCACAACCCCAACAACAACCACAAGCTCCCTCACAAATTCGAAAACCCTATACCGGTACTTTCTCGCTATGTAACAATTGCCAACTTCACCACCCGTCACACTTGCCATGTCGCCATTGTAACCTTTGTAACCGTTTTGGTCATCTAAACACCACATGTCGATCCACACAACGTACCCAACCCAACCAACCAAGAACCACTCCCCAAAATTCTCAAAACCGTTTCGCAGCATACCCACAAAACCCTCCTCAACAACCCCAAGCTTGCTTTAATTGCGGCGATCCTAACCGTTTCCGCAACAATTGTCCTCGCCTAGCCTATGCTAATCAAGCCCAAACCTTGACCATACCCTACTACCAAACCCAAGCCTACCAAGTCCAAACATACCAACCTCAACTTTCCTAACTAAATGCACCACTCATCCAACCCATCCAAGCCATCCAAGCACCACCTCCTCCTCCCCTCAAGTACCTAAAGGAAACCCCGGTAATCAAGGAGGAGCTTTTATGATGAATGCTAATCAAGCTCAAGTGGCGAATGATGTCGTGAACGGTATGTATTTGGTAAACCAACATTTGGCTTGGTAGGGGTGCAACGATTGCCCAAGAACACATGACACTATTTAAAGTGACAATATTTAAAAAATTCATTTAATTTCATAACATCATAAAGTCACATAACATTATTCATAGATAATCATAACAAAATATAGCAAATAAATATATTGTTCATTTTGCTAATATCCTAACGGTCTTGATTACGTTTCTCCAAGATCTATAGTCAACCAAAAGTCAAACCTGTAACATTGCATAAAATAAAGTTTATTAACACAAAAGTTGGTGAGCAATTCATAGTTTTGAACAAATATGTATATAATAAGAAATGCCACAACTTGTATACAAAACGATAAATAATAGCAACAATTAGGATAAATGAAATCGCTAATAAGAATACATTAGCGACACCTTGCTATAAGAGAATACCAAATAATCTAGGATTTTGTATGAAATCGTTAATAAGAATACATTAACGACACCTTGTGATACAAGGTAGTAATTAAATACTCAAGCTAAAATACACGTGTTTCTGGATCATTACATATATGAACTATAATGGTCACACTACATACTGGCCATCGGAAGCGTAATTGTCCTTGAAATAGTTTCTTCGTATATTTAGTTCCGATAAGATGGGATTGAGACTCACTGAGTCATTGAAAGCTATTGGTGTTGTGTCGTAACTAATTACAAAAACCTTTTATCGAGTCCGCGTTATTCATCATCATACAACTAATGTATTCTTAAAGTGTTTTTCTAATAAATAGGGGTAAGGCATAGAAGTGAAAATGCCCAATAGAGGTATAAGATCCCTAACGCATAGAATATAGGTGTCGGCTCAGCTAATTTTGTAAATGAATCATATGTAAACCTGTTTCTAAAGCAAGTAATTTTGTAAACCAAAAAGGGTTTATAATTCCCTATGTTATGAAAGTAAATATCTTATTTAACATTTTCTGTTGAGTTGCCAAACTTTTATTAGTTACAAAATCGGTACCAACTTGTTACGCCCTCAAATTTCGACTAACGTGGTTTTACCGTGAGGCACGTGACATACCAGGATCTAGACATGTGTCATACCAAACATTCATTTAATAATGATAGTTATCATTTAATATTGCTCATCACTAATGAGACAATATAGTTGTAATACAAATTGTGTTTGCGAAAACGTAAAAAAGTATAACAATTTAACCATAGTGCGCAATTAGGCACCCAGACACAACATTTCATGAAAACCCCTAAGCATATTTAGATGCTTGATGAAATTCATGCATCCATGAATCAACCTAATATATGACGTGCACCTTAGTAACCTGACAAAGACATGCTAAAGAGTGTCAACACAATGGTTGGTGATTTCACGGGCATGAAAAAAATAAACGCTCTGGTGTTACCAACAATGTGACAAAAATAAAACTGTGGATTCCTAATCCATGTGCTTTCTACTTATAGTGGTTTGAAATCGTAGCTGGCTGTTTGGTTTATTTGCCTCCCACCAATTAGATCAAGTGGGGTTTGTCAAGCCTAGTAGTACTACTCAAATCTCCTCGCTATCCAATTCTAACGGTTTGAGGTGTGTGAGGACTTTCAAGTAGGTAATATGCCACTATAATACGCATGTGATGTACAGTATTACAAAGTCAAGAACATGTTTGCGTGCATGCTTTCTCCCCCAAAAGGTAAGGTATGTAAAAGAGAGGGTTCGTGAAACTCACATTGACTATGTGATAAGTAACTATAAGTAAATTGCTAGGGAAGTGGTATCCCATACAAGTACCATATGTTATACAAGTACGTAAGTGTATGTATACATGTGTGTTCCTAGAACCCTTAGTATCCAAACAATCTCATTAACCCAAGCTCGACTTTTTGGTTGATTTTTGTCCAAACTTTTTACTTTTATCCAAAGTTTGACTTTTATTGACCTTTGACAAAATGGTTTGACTTATGTTGACTGTTGACTAAGAGTTTGACGTATTTAACCCGACGACACACTAATTACTTATGTTAATGTCAAAAGTATAAATGAGGTTTTAGCATCAACCATGCACCAAGTAAAGACAAATAAACCAAATATACAATTGTTTAACACAATTCAACTTCTGATTTATATTGGCAAATTTTGACATGCAAACACGTATTTTATTGGCTAACTAAACCATAGAGGTTTATTATGAAAATTTTACCACAGAAGTTTAAATGTCTTATGTTTCCAAAACATTTTTTTAAAGTTTTTTCATTAACGAAAATCATAAAAATTCATCTTAAATAGAAAAGTACGTGTAGTTATTTCAGTGCGCAACATAATATTTTGGTCTAGTTAAAATTCAATACTCAAACAAATCATGAAAGCCCAGTTGGGTTAGGTATCCTAAGTCAATTTATGATCTTCCAGAAGTGGAATCAACCAATTTACTTTGTCAAACTCAAGATACGTGGTTGGGAATCTAGACCATCACACAAGTTCTCAAAACAGCCTTGACATGTTAACTTGTAAAATCATAAAAATTGTCAAGCCTAACTCCAAAAATTATAATTTTTTAGCTTTCTGAAAACTAGACTCAAATTATTATATTAAAGGATAAATAATCGACTTAAAACACTTAGCTATCATCAAGTTACAGTCACACAAAGAAATAATAACAAATCTTGTTACATCTAAAATTCATACAATTTATATTTATAACATAGCTTTGGTGATTAATTCATCATATATGACCCACCTATCACCATAAACATGATATATCATCCTTATCACATAAATGTTTCATATCATATTGGGTATTTATACCAACACTTCAAATCAATCACATTTTAACATCAACATGATCAATCTTTATATTTTTTTTGTGATTCGTTTATCAATTATTTGGATACTAGGTTTTCATGAACTTAATTAAAAGAAAATGATGAACACTAGATCATAATTACAATCACTTACTTGATTACGTGTAGAGAAATAATTAAAACAAGACTTCCAAGTACAGTCCTTGATCAAATACAATAGGTATGCAGATGTGTACTTGAGAGAAATTGCAAATATGAAAAGTCTGTGTGTTGGTCACGAAACAAGAGAGAGAGATGAGTTTTGCAAAGGAACAATAACAAATCTATTACAATTCTGGTTTCATCTAAAACTCAGAAATTAATGTTTATGACATACCTATGGTGGTTAATTCATCATATATGATCCACCTATCATCATAAACATGATATATCATCCCTATTAAAGAAACTTTTCATATCATATAGGGTCTTTATACCAAAACTTCAAATCAATCACAACTCAACACCAACATGATCAATCTTTATATTTTTTGTGTGATTCATTTACCTATTATTTGGATACTAGGTTTCCATGAACTTAATAAAAAGAAAACAATGAACACTTGATCATAATTATAGTCACTTGATTATTTGTAGAGAAATAATCAAAACAAGATTCCAAGTACAATCCTTGATCAAATACAAGTATGAAGATGTGTTCTTGAGAGAAATTTCAAAGATGAAAAGTGTGTGCGTGTGCGTGCGTTGGTCACAAAGAGAGAGAGAGAGAGAGAGAGAGAGAGAGAGGAGTTTTGCAAGCCCATGGTCTTACCATTTACTTAATCATTATGCTAGTAATAAACTACTACATGAATGCTGCATTAAGTGGATTCTTTTCAATTATCCATGATTAACTTATGATAACTTATTAATAATAGCATGTGAAATGTACATCTTTCATAATATATTTTCTCTAGCATAAGATGTTGAACCTACTGAAGAACTTATGGCCAAAATCCAAAGAACTGATAGTTCAAACATTAGTTGTTCTCCGTTATAGTTTTGTAAAACTCCAGCTCTTAAAACATCTGACCAGGTCAAACATCAAATATTTAAACTATAAACAACACAACTGCTCATCAAACTATTGAAGATCCAAAAGACTGAAGATAAACAACTAATGGATCATCAATAGTTTTCATAGGATTCTTTAATAGACAATTATTTAGAATAGTTCATCACTAGTTTGTAACAAAACTGGTTAGGGGCCACTTTCACCTTTAGCTCATCTACACAAGTTACTAGTCAGAATGGGATTCGAGTATGCCATATGGAAATATTTCTCAACTGAATGGTCAATCTCTCTTCCAAAATGTATCGACCAAGGACTTGAACGTACGACTCGGGGAAGTGATGATATCACAGTGTCATTAAAACTCCATATGAGTGCCTTCAAGAATTTGTCCCAACATTGTGAGTCTTACTCGAGACTCACGAGATCAGTCATGAAGTAGAATAAGGCTAGTGACTTCAAGGTACTGTCAATGGTAGGTAGAGAAGGGACTTGGCTTCAAAGAACCCCAACTCCCGAAGAGATTAACCTTGTTTGGTGTTGCCCCACCAAGAGCTTGAGACGACTCATCATTCCCGACAATTTTGTTGCTAACGTTCAAGCTGGTATATGTCACACCCCAACCTACAACGGAAATGTCGGGGCGTGAGTTGATTGCCCACAACTCTCAAGGTACTTTTATGCGATATTGGAAATTTCTATATCTGTTTAATAAAATTCGATTAAGACAAATTATTCAATACAAACATTCAAAATAAAATAATTCACCAAACAACATATATCAAAATATAAAAGACTTGTTTATTTCTATATCCTGAATCCTAGGTTCTCTTTCCAATCTTGAAGTAACTTCACATAACACAATGACCTGCATATGCGTGAAAGTAGTTTTGTCAACACAAGGTTGAGTGAGCAACACACCAGATTTGATGTATATAAATAATAGATAATAAATGAGCAACAAAGTCAAATGAGTTAAGCAATTCAAGCAATGAGTAAATAAATGAGCTGTCGGAAAGCACAAAGCTATTACGACTATCGTATGATCATACTAATATGAGATTATGTTGGACCTCTCCGAATGCGGTTCACGTAAAGCAAATAAGCACATAACAAGTAATGTACAAATCGTTAAACACAACTGACAATAGTTGCAGTTTGTGTATTAAATAGTAGGGAAATAAATATTTAACGCGTGTGTCCCCAAACAGTATAAAAATGAGTTTTAAAATGGAGAACGTGGTACTCACCTAATCATGCACGAAATATAAATGATCATGTGATAATGATGAACCCTTCGGGACACACCGACAAAGATTCCTAGTTAGATAATATAACAAGAATTAATTATAAAAGGTATAACATGATTTAATGAATTAGGATTTCGATGGGATTTGAGTTAGTTTGGGATTAGAATGTTATTGATTGAACAATTTATTTTCTATATGGATTATTATTGTAAATATTAATATTATTGATTATCTTTTATAAGAAACATTACTTTTAATTATTTATAAAATCTCCATAATTATTCTTGAATAAATATATAATTAATTACTTAAATAAAAATTTAAATAATTAAGATATAAGATATCTTTATAATAATCCCAAACTTGTTATGTTACCAGCAATAAGAGGCCAAGGATATAACCAAGTGTCTAGGTTATCGACAAATATTATCAGAGAATTAAAAAGGTTAATAAGCTCAACCTTTTTATAGTGTGGATATGTTTAAATTTTCTTTACGACATGAATACGGGCCTTTTTACTAAGTATTTACTCTTTTAAAAATATGGATATTTATCCATCTTTAAAGAATCAGAAAAGAATTTACATGAGGGTTGGTCCAGATCATCTAAAACGTTTTGAAACAAGATAGTAATAAAAAAACTCACGCTAAAATACACATGTGTCTAGATCATTACATATATGAACTATATTGGCACACTATAGACATACTGTTCATGGGGTGCGTAACCGTCCCTGAAGTGGTTTGTGCATATATTTTGTTCTGGTGAGATGAGACTGATACCCACTGAGTCATTGAACGCTATTGGTGTTGTGTCATAAGGAATTATGAAAACATTTTATCGGGTCAGCGTCATTCATCAGCATATAGATTACGTACTTTTAAATATTTGTTTCATGTTACCAGAAATAAGACATAGAAATGAAAATGTCCAGCGGAGATATAAGATCTCTATGTATAGAATATAGATGATAGCTCAGCCAATTTTGTTAACGAAACATATGTAAACTTGTTTTTATTGCAGGTAATTTTGTAAACGAAAAATGATTTTAATTTCCTATGTTATGAAAGTAAATATTTTATTGAACATTTTCTGTTGCGTAACCAAACTTCGGTAAGTTAACAAAACCGATATCAATTATTGGTTATACCGCTAAACCCCTGAGGCCGAGTGTGACAATCACTACTAAATAAATCGGTATCACCGGCAAAGGATTCCGTCAGTGACAGTGATGGTCGGCTATTTTAAATATATTTTAGTGTATTAATTATGTAGTTATATTGAGTATACTGTCAGAACTTTGGTACTTCATACGTGCTTTTGTATTTCAGGTCATTGATCGTTAAAGATGCTAAATGGGAGACATTTAGGAGCATGGAATGATATCTCGGGAAGACCGGAGCATGATTTTAAGTCTTAAGAAGTGTTAGAAGGATTCTAGAAGAGTAAGGAAAAGGAATCATAAGCCGATGCTAAAACTAAACAAGATGGTTGAAAAACGCGACCAAGAAGCATATTCTGTGCTAGAAAATGAGTTACAGGACCCATAATATATGAATTTTGGGTTTCTCGATGAGAGGAATCCAAATATGAGGTCTTATTAGGTCGCGATACCCGATGGAATGAGGTTATGACCATCGCGTAACGTGATGGTCAAAAAACGAGAAAAATCGAGTTTTAACATATATCTTCTATTTTACGAACCCTAATGAATTATTACAACTTCCAGCAGCTGTTAGGCGATTTTGGATGATTTTCAGGGCTACGAATCATCTCTTGATCAATCCTAATGGCCTTCCTCATCATAATTGAAGACCTATCGATGACGATGCTCGGCTAGTCTTCTCGAATCATTCCCAGGATGTAGAGTATTGTATTTTATAGTTTTTCTCATGTCTTATGAACAAATGATTTATAGTTGTTTATGATTAATCTATGAGTATTGATGTTTGGTATTACTGTGCACTAAGTCGGTTTAGGTTTATTTTGACCTGAACGATTATTTTGCCAGTTTCTATGATAATTGCTTATAGGGTTATTTTGACTAGTTTGACTATGATGAAGCATACAATTGCCCTTAGTTGTGTCACACTGGCAGGGACTGTTTGATAACCATTGCCGTATGTTAGCGATTGTTGATGCCTATGGTTTGCCAAGTTAATCAATCTGATTTGATCTTTGACAATTAATCTTTTAAGTGAACATGAGATTACTGTATATTTGCTTACTTGAAACCTGGATGTGATTTGTCTTTATTAATTGTTTGAAAGTTGTTTAATTGCTTGCTTATTATTATAACCAAAATTTGTTTACTTGTGTGATCTGCACTATTAATTGTTACTACATAATGTTAGAAATTGGTTACACGTTACACTAACCACATACTTACTCCTCGTGATTCGACACCCTACTTACCCTAGCTTGCTTAGGTGATTAGGAACTTGATTTAAATGTTTTTTACTAGATAGCGACAGTCTAGCATCAGATAGTCCATCGATATATGATCGTGGATAATTTGGAACTTGGTTCCTCGAAAGATAATACCTAAAATTACTGATAGATTTTGGAAGTATCGACGGACAATAAAAAAGTTTTCTATTCTGGGAATCAAGAAATTTTAGCTTTAAAAAATTAAACTTTTTGCTGAACGGTACCGCTTTCTTATTTTTCAAAACTGTTGGTTTACTAACGAAACATTTTCATTTGTGACAACCTAAGCTCTTACACAATGGGTTGTTATGGGACTTTCTCAATGTGAAGAAAAGATACATCATCGCCTCTGCATTGTCGTTTTAGGATCAACCCCATCGGCGTCAACCCTAGGCCACTCTTATGGCATGCAAATATTTATTTTTGAGATATTCCCTAATAACCTAATTATCATTTTGTGAATTTGATTAGAAATGTCAAGAATGGAGAGTTATGGGTGTTTTTAAGGATTCATGTAAGTAGAGGAACTAGTTAAGGGTGGGAGGGGTGAAATACTACACTACCCTACCCTAAGTTTCACCAATTATGTATTGTCATATCATTTATACATTAATTACCCTAAAACCCCCTAATCACTGACAACACTCGTCTCATAAATTAACTATGACCTTGAATCTATGTTGAAAATTCTTTGAGATGTTGGTATCCTAGAATGCATGATTGTATAAGAAGTGTTTTCTATGTTTTGCGCTGACTTCCTAGAAAACATACTTTAAAAAGTCAATACCAGGTTAGTCAGTTCACAAGTTTAAGAGTCAACTAATAAATCATTGTGTTCCAATTAATCTTGTTTGCATAAATGTATAATCGTATAACTAAAACAAATGCGTTGATCCTCCGTAAGTTTACAAGAAATATGAATTAATAAGACGACCCTAGAGCCTATAAACCAATCCACGTCTTATGTCTATAATACCTTGTTAAAATCTCACATGTGGAATATACACACCTTAGTTCAATTCAATATTGGAGGTTATCACGAATCAACCCCAATAATACTATTTGTATTTTCGGTGGCTAAACTAATTAACTAATGTTCATAACATGCAAGCTAGGGGCTTTCAGCACTACATAGGTCAACTCATGTCTGCATAAGGATTTGGAGTCTTGTTTCTAGTTATCATATAAAAATTGATTGGTGTCGAAGGGACCGATCAAAGATAAAAAGAGTGTGTATCCTAATAAACTTAAAGTAGTTAGGGCAAGAACAGTGTTGAATCACGAAGAGATTGTGGTTGGTGGTCAAAATTTAGTCAATTAGTAGTTTTGTGAAGCTTGCTTATATATTCTTTTAACAATGTTTTAATAAAGATGGAGATGTAAATACAAAGTTTTGACTCAAAAATAGCAATTTGCAAACCTTCACTATATAAATCTTGGACCGGGTGTGTTCCACAAGTGTTCGAACCTCGGTAACTGCTCTCAGTGTTCGTGCGACCAGCCAAACAAATCCTCCTTTTTGCTTGCTGTCACATTTGTCCCGAAAAAATCACGTGCCCTCCTGGCTCCTCCTTTAATTTTCACGTGGCTTGTGTTTCTTTCTCTCGTGGGCTAGTACTAGTGGGTTATCAGTGGATTATTTCCCTTACATTCTGACTTCACAGCCCATAAGAATAAAGTCCTCGTGACTTTTAATTTATTCGTTGTCATTTAACTAGCAATTTCCATTTTCTAATAATTATCTCAACTTTCTTGACTTGTTATACCATTTGCTCGATCACCCACTTATATCTACTCTAAGTTGGTCGTTTTAGATCGCTATCACTTGAGTTTTTCAAAATATAAAATACCAACTTAAGTAAATTATTTACTAATAAGATCTGTATTTATAATTAGATAACATGAAAATATGAGTACATACAATAAATCGATCAGAGTTGCGTATGTTTTTCACCTAAATTTATAAAATAATAAAATAGTAAAGTGGGATCGTGAAATGCACATGATGAGTTTAATTTTGAACAAGCTAGTATTTGGATTAGGTCTAGTTATCATGACCTTCTAGTGTCCTACGAAAGGCCAGATGAATTTAGTTATCAACTCGCAAGTCGATTTATACAAATTATTTTCACCAAACTAGTCGTTTCATTTATGCTGGTTTGTTTCATTCAACCGGTCATTTCGTTTAGTTTGCTTGTCTCGGTTTCTTTCACGCAACCAGTTGTTTCGTTTCATTAGTTTGTGTCGGTTGCTTTCACCAAACTAGCCATTTTCGTCTATTGTAAATGTCGTTTAATGCGTTAGTTTTGTACTACCCGTTGGTGATAAGTTTTTGTAATCTTGAAATTATGCATTCATATCTATACTATATACAATAAATGAGACATAAGCAAATTAAGGTACCCACCTTTTAAGAGTTTTACAAATTACACATGGTACAACCTATAATAAATCTAAAATAAAGGTAAACTTGTCCAATAAAAAACCAAATACGGTTAACTTTAGTTCTTAAATGATAGTTATAACATTGCTCCCTTAACCTCACTCAACTTTTTTAAATTTTAAAAAAATTTACATGTCTATCCTCCCATCTTTAACCCTTTATTTAACAACTTTATTTATTTTTTTAATTTCTTCTATATTTTTAAATGTATTGTGTTTAAAAAAACGAGCATACCATTTCGACATGCTTATTTTTGTTGATGTGTCGATATAGATTTTTTTCAATAATAAGATTTAAATTATAAGGTATAATAAGTTATTGGATCATTAATGTACAGGTTAAGAAAACATTATTTAAAACTTAATAAGTTTTCATTTGTTTTAATGATAGTTAATTAGTTACAATAATGGTACTTCAAATTTACATAACTTTTGTTATTTTTATAAATAGTAATATATTTGTTCCCCTAATCTTTATCCATAAATTTGATAAATATTTTTTGTTTTCTTCTACATGGTTGAATATATTATGTTTTAAAAACTGAACGTATATACCATTGCAACGTGCTTATTTTTGTTGATGTTTCGATGTCAAATGTATTCAATATCTAGATGCAAATTATTAGGTACGGGTTTCTTTATATATGTTTTACAAAAATATGATAAAAAAACATAAATATGATAAAAGAACTTAAATTATATAAATATCACAATAATCAAGACAAACTTCAGTTTAAGATTTCAGCTGTAATTTCGAGCAAAACTGAGTCATCTAAAT
The DNA here is from genome assembly GCF_021521415.1 of Bidens hawaiensis. NCBI lineage: Eukaryota > Viridiplantae > Streptophyta > Magnoliopsida > Asterales > Asteraceae > Bidens > Bidens hawaiensis. The sequence continues at coordinate 60,291 of NW_027493160.1, read as the reverse complement.
ATGAAGTTCGAGTTGAGCTCGAGCTAGCCTTGGTTCACTAACAATCTTAATTTGAGTGTTGTTTCCCGTTGCATTATGCAAACACCTAACTAGTAAATTATATAAATACAGATTATGTAAATGTTATCACTCATTTTAGTATAAATATGTGTTCGAGTTTATAAAATATATAATTAATCATTTCGAGTTTCAACCCGAGTGATAGCTCGTTTTGTACATTAAAAAAACATATAATTATATATCTATTTTAGGGGTAAAACGCCCCAAAGTATGTCCCGTATTTTGTAAAGCGGTCGATGTGTCGTAATCTAATCACTGAATAATGTAATAAATAATTCTAATAATTACTTACAGATTTAGAAATACAATTTTAGGGTTTTCTAAACCCTCAAAGTATTCTACTATAATTAACAATGTGATTTACAACCGGTTTTCATTGTTGGTTTCGTCAAAAACCACACTTAGGCCATATGTAATGGGCGACTAATTGGGGCGAAATCCGGCGAATAGGGGCGCAAACACCGCCCCCCCCCTGCCGCCGCCGAATTGTTGGGCGACAAAGGGGGGGGGGGGGGTATTTGTCGCCCGATCAATCTGACTTTATATTATTATTATTATAATACTATATGAGTGTAATATATATATATATGTGGGTTATAATAAAAAGAGATAGTTTCCTAGGAAGAATAAGAATAAATCTAAGCCATTAGATCTATGATCTAGTGGTTGAAATTGATAGTTTAAAAACTACCAAATAGTTTTCTAAGATCTAGGATTTAAGCTACATAGTTTCCTAAATCTAAATTTTATGTCATTCTTACTCTTCCTACAAAACTATGTCTTTTTTATTTTAACCCTTTTCTATATATATATAAAGTTATAGTAAAAACACATTGTTTTGTAGGAATGATAGGAATAAATATAGACCATTAGATCAACTAATCTAATGATTGAGATTAAAAATTGTAAAAAAACCATGGTGTTTTTTAACATTACTCTTCCAGTGTAGTTTCTAAGGGGCAATTTTGTCCAAATAGTTTTACAAAACCAATGAACCGCCAAAATCTTATATGAGGAGGTGCGATGATTATTCCTACTTTGTAGGCTTTTCAATCAGTTTTTGAAAACTATATCCCATTTGTAAGTAGCAAAAACAACCCAATTAATTAAAAATCTCATCGATCGAAACATAGGGATGCCGTTGTGTTTTAAATTTGATTCGTTGGAAGCTTTTGCTTGTTTTTTTTTCTAGGGTTATTGTTTTTCTTCACAATAATAATCAGATTTGATTTGGTCGGTTGGAGGCCTGCTCAAGATTAATCAATCGTCAATATGAGTAGTAAGAGGTGGTTATTTACAATTAAAATATATAAATATTTATAACGGTGGAGATGGTTGAGAGCCAATTTAATAATTCATTATGGTGAAACTCAATTTTGTTGCAAAATAATCGGATTGCTGGGGGTGGGAGCAACCACAAGAACAAAAATAAAAGAGAATTAATTCCTGCAAGGGATTAGTGATTGTAAAATCCATAAATTATTTCAAAAGACACCAAAAAAACTATGATAATTGGTGACGAAATTTTACCATTGTGTTTTAGTTCATACAATTGTGTTTATATACAATTCTATAATTTTGAACTTAGCCTTTTTTAACATTTGATCTCATACCTATCTCATACCTATGACAATGGTTTCGTGATCAGATAGTTTTTTTAATAACAAACCTGATTGTAGGAATCACTTGTAAATGAGAAGTTTTAATATAATTAAATAAAAAAAACCCATAAGAAATTACCTTACTACCCTTAAATGTAAATTTGAATGAATGCCACATGTCAATCATATATTGGTTCTTACTATTCTTAGGAAATTACTTATTCTTATTTAAACTCTTTTATATATATATATATATATATATATATATATATATATATATATATATATATATATATATATATTGGGCTACAACACCACTACACCCTTAAAACAAAATTCACTATTTGATTACTGGACGTCACATGACGCAAAACGCCCCATTTTATAGCATCTCCACTACACATAGCCTTAAAACGTGTATTTTCGCTTTAGCGTACGTGTTTAATGCTTCGGGTGACTTTTTAAATCCTTGGAAATTGTTTATAATATGAATGGGCTTAGTTTTCTGGATAAAATATGTTCCGGGGTTTTAAAGTTCAAAATTCACATTTTTGTCGGTTTACCGTTTAATTTCGCTTTTAAACGTACTGGTATTTTAAATGTCCGGGTCCGATCTTGATTGATCTCGTCGCAACTCATGTATTTACCAGTTTTTACACATTTACTAGTCAAACTACTACTGACATAAATTAGAAGCCATGGTGAACCAGTTTTAGAATATTTTCAGTTTATCAGAATTTAAGGATTGTCCAGATTAGGGTTCAAAATGGTTCGCGTTGGTTTCCGGTGTTAAACACGTATCGGTTCGGTTTTGGTTGACAACCGACTAGAAGACTATTTCATGTAACCTTTTGAAGTATTCATATATTACCAACTTAAATATGTTATTGTTGTGAGACATTATTCTTAAATTGTTAGTCTTGGAAGTTATAGATCTAGCCATTAAACAAGTTTAGGGTGTTTTTTATGGTATTAAAAGTGCAAGTTAACGCTTTCAAGGTTTATACCTTCTTGTGAACAAGTTGTGGGAGTGTACAACAGCTTTAAGATCAAACTTCGTTCTGTGGAAAGCCAAAAATAACCTAATAGCATGAATGTTAACAAATCACACATGCATGTATGTGATTGTACGTTTATGTTTAAAACGAAATGAATATTTTAGGTGGTTTTCGGCTTACTAAACGAGATGCACTATGGTGTTAGATGAACGATTTAAAGAGTTGGAAATACTCCGAAGTCCGAACGAGCTGATGTGGATGTTAGAATATAGGGTATAGCTAGTCTTTGGGTGGTTTAAGTTGTCAAAGCTTCAAAATGGAGAAGGATCTTTCTTGAAATTATGAAGTTGTAGTTGTACATGGAAGCTTAGAATCACTTGATACACACTTGTATATCTTTATGTTCTTGAACTTTGAAAGTGTGTTTTGTGTTTTAGAGAGAGGAGCCGAGAGATAGGGAAATATGAGGGATGAGTGTGTGTTGTTTGTTGTGAGTTGGTTCTTGCAATATGTGCTTGTATATATAAAAGGGTTTTGAAGAGTTGTGCACCACATGTTTGAAACATGTTGAATGAATGGTTAAATACATTTGAAATGGAAGGTGAGTGGGTTCGGGAACATGACTTTGTACTTATGAAAAAAAAGAGAGATTTTTGTTAGAATAAAATAGTTAATTTTGACAAACAACTATTTAACTATATATAAAAACATAGTTCAACTATACATTACAAGTATATTTATTTAACTAAAAATGGATGTGTTAAGTACATGGGCTCAAAAATGTAATTCAAATTCATATTTACACGTCTGTAGGTAACACAATAATAGATGCTTTGCACACTTTTTTTCTACCTATATCTATATATTTTCACTTGTGTATTTTCTTTTATATTGACTTTCACAGTATATAAAAGACAATATGAATGATCAGACCATCGAGAGACCTCAACAATTGCGTAACCGTAAAAGGACAACAAATAAAGAGTTATCAAAAGTATGAAATAACCTTTGCAAAAAACTTGTCATTGATGCAAAAAAATAGACATAAACATTATGAATAAACTAATTAGGTGTTCGCGCGATGCAGCAGGATACACACGAACGTTATCGTTGTCAGTACTCAGTACGTTCCTCGAATAGTACGTGCATATCCCGATGATGGTATGTGTTTGACGTGACATCAGACGCGTAACTGGTGTCGGTAAGCGCGTCACACAACGCCTACACGCGAGTAATATGGGACGCATAAACAAGGTCATCCGCGTAACTAATGCTTGAACGCGCGTAACCGGTGACGAAAATCAAGAAGCAAAGATGAAATGTACAATAATTTCAAGTAGACAACTTTTTAACCCAACCCGTTTTGACGCAAAACTCATTCCAACCCAGCATCGTTTTAACCCAAAGCTCGTATTGACATGGCCTCTTTGGACCTGAACCCATTGAGAACCGAACCAAATTAACCATTTTTTTTTGTATTGACATGTTATGACCTTAATTTGTTATGACCCATGAGCCGAACATGTCCGACTTTTTTTCCGGTACTAATTGATAATCACGTAACATGTTAATTTTTTTTAATTAATAAACTATAGTAATATGATACTCAAACTAAAGATAACAAAATGTTCATTTTTATGGTGTAATTTTTTTAAAAAAAATATTGACGTGTGAAAAAGTTATGGCCGTTTAAAAGGTAGTTTGTTTAGAATAAGGGATAAAAGTGTAAGTACTACACAAATTAACAACAACTAATTGAAGTTGAAGGACTAAAATTGAAATTTAGTTTTAACAAAGTTGAAGTTAACCTTTTATTGATATGACTAAAGATAAAAATGCCCTAAAAATCTTATAATTTGATGCATTATGTGTTATATCTTTTGCATGATTGATGGTACCTCTTAAAATTTAAGAAGTTCTTGAAATTCTCTTTATATATATAGTATAGAAGAGAATCAAAAGGTAAATAACATGCCGATTAATCTAAATGACCGTAATATTAAACTTCCGATTGTTATACAATAAAAAAAATTAGTTCTTAAAAAGTTCCAAAATAATTAAAGTAAGACAAATTGAATTTAATAGTCTCAACTTAATGTTAAATTTATGGAGCTTAAGAAGGAAAACTACAATAAACGCATACAATAGCATTAGCTATCATCCATGTAATTATTTCAATAACTTTTTATTTACCGGCAAACACATACACACTATTTTTTACAACAACTAATTTAATTTCACACATACAACTAGCTAGCACAATAGTTAGGGTGTGAATTTCTGACATGCCATAAATCTAACATGAAATTTACTTGTTTTCGGTTAATCTAAATGTGCTTAAATCGATTCTGAGTCGAAGCCATAGAAACATTTAGCTAGGCGGATCATGTCAACGGACGTGCTCACAAGTAAATCCGTTAAACTGATTTATTTTCATTTATTAAAAATATGTATAATGCAATAGTAATTTAAAATATTATGTAGGCTAAACTTTAAAATAAGTTTTACGACATTTATTAAAACATAATAATCCCTTCCCGAAAAATAAACCAGCACATAAATCTTGAAGTGGTAATAACTAATAAATAAATAAATAAATATTGTAAGTATTAACCGGTCAAGCCGCAACCGCCACCGCAACCCAATAATCGGAAGGCTACAGCTACCAATGCCTCCCATTTCTGGTACAAACATAATCACATGTGCTATAATCTATTGCTTACGTGTCGGCCTCTTTCCTAACCGCCGGCATTCAACTTATTATTATGAACTCTGATTAGATAAAAAGAGTCAGTTGGCAGTTCCTCTGATTAATTGGTTTTGGATTTATACTCATTCAAGGTAACCTCTAATACTTTCTCCCATTTTCCTTTTTTTTCTATAAGTTTTGGTTATAGAATTACAAGTCTCTTAGTTGTTAATTTCATCATTTCCGTCAATTTTTTTTTTTTTTTTGTGTTTGTTCATCTTTGTGTATTGTCGGTATGTGATTATGATGATGATGATGATCTGGTTATCAAACAGTGGATTCAGTAGGGATGAGATCCGTAAGGTACTGTTACCCAAAATACAGTCCCGAATGTATTAGTTCGGTACCGGTACCCGCTGTGGTTTAACCAAAAGATACAAAATGTCCTCAAACCCGTATCACTTTCCACATCAAAAAACAAGAAAAGAAGGTACGGATACCGAAAATACCGAATTTGAGAAGTGGGTATCAAAGACCGGTACAGATACGATACCAGTATTCGGGAGAAAAAATATCATCCCGGGTGGATTGATCAGATTCTATAACACTTTTTCCTTTATAAATGTTGTCTTCAACTCCTTACATTTACCTCTGTTTGCTTACATCAGATTGAACCCTGCAGATGACGGACCAGACAAGTACATATACATTAGATGAAGCGCTTGTAGCCGTTGGATTTGGGAAGTTTCAAGGATGGCTGATTGTTTATGCGGGTCTCGGTTCCATTGCTGAAGCAATGGAGGTGATGATTCTTTCGTTTATTGGACCGTCGGTTCGATCCGAGTGGAATTTATCTTCCACGGAAGAGAGCCTTATAACAACAGTGGTGTTTGCTGGCATGCTTGTTGGTGCATATTCATGGGGATTCATCTCAGATAACTTTGGAAGAAGGTAATAATAAGGAATAACATTTGTAATATTCAATAATAATGAGTTAGTAACAGCTGGTTACATGTATTTTGATTCACTAGAAAAGGTCTTCTGAGTATTGCTGTTGTGACTAGTGGAGCTTCGGTTTTAAGTTCGTTTTCTCCAAACTATATTTCATTGGTTATTCTTCGGTGCATAGGAGGTATCGGTCTAGGTGGCGGGCCCACTTATAATTCTTGGTTTTTGGAATTTGTTCCTGCTCCAAGCAGAGGCATTTGGATGGCAAACTTTTTGGACAGTAGGAACAATTGTAGAAGCCTCTCTTGCTTGGGTATATACATATGAGACTTATCATTAATGTTGTCAAAATTATGTTATGTAAGGCGTATACTTTTATTTACTTGTTTAGATCATCATGCCTCGTTTCGGTTGGAGGTGGTTGCTAGCAATATCTTCTATTCCTGCTGTGGCTGCTCTCGTGTTTTATGAACTTGTACCTGAATCTCCAAGATTTCTGTGTTTGAAAGGCCGAACAAAGGATGCTTATGAGATACTGAAACGAGCAACGGTAGTCAACAAAAGTCAACTCCCTCCTGGGATCCTTCTTTCTGATCAAATTACATGTTCAGATGAAGATCTTGAAACACTGGAAGATAGCCAAGATACCCGTCTGCTTTCTCCAAAAGGAAATAATAAGGTTGCTTCTAGAATGAGGTTCTCGAGCTTAAGGATGTTATTTTCATCAAATTTGAGTAAAACCACATTTTTATTATGGATTGTATTCTTTGGAAATTCGTTTTCATATTACGGGATCATATTGCTGACATCACAACTGAGCAATGGCGAAAGCCAATGTAGCTCGCTTACTATACTCACAGCTAACGGTTCTGAAGATTCTACATATAGAGATGTATTCATCACCAGTTTGGCAGGTTGAAGAAACACTAAGTGAACCCTGGGCAGATTCTAGATAATCTGGGGGTTAAGTAATGTTTCCCACGAGGATGAGGTCTAGCAGAGAAGGTTGTTCTTCAGGGGACCTGCAAAACAGACACCGTAAGCTCGTCACTGAGAAGGGGGGGTTCCTCCTTGTGACCACCCTCCGGCGTGAGAATCAGACTAGATTGCTCTGAATATAAGTGTATATTAAGAGATTGCTAGATAAGATTGAGATATCAGATGATGTCCTTACCATTCCAAGGTGTTGGAGTATTTATAGCCGAAGGTAGGTTTCCTAGAAGGTACAGCCGGCTGAATAGTACTCCTGTTCCACCAACAGTGGACTACGCACAGGCCATGCTGGTTGGTGAATAGGCTACGGCCAGCAGTAAAGGTCGGCTGTACACTGTTCCTTTACTGCCGGCTACGCACTGTTCCACCAACTGTAGGCTGCGCACGTCCCATCGTAAGGGTTGGTGATTAGGCAGCGGCTAATAGTGACAAACAGTACTAGAGGGTGCTCCTCCTCGTATTGTTGTCGGTGAGCTGTCACCCTGTGATTGGTTCATGGGCTGTTCTGGTCAAATTGTCTGTTCCGCCCATACCTTAGTAGGTATAGTACGAAAGATCTTCCAGAAGCATACGGACTGGCTCACTTAGGCGGGAGTATTCCTGCCTTGCTCATTCCTTCATGTGACTACTGAAGTAGGTAATGCCTTGTGCGTGTAGCCTTGCTGTTAGTGCGGGTAGCCTTCCCTGATGGCTTGTATCCGCAGCTGCGGGAACAGGCGGGGTACTTCACCATTGGGAGGCTTTCCCTGCGGGTACAGCTGGCGTACTGCGCGTAAGGTTCTCTGAGCATGGTGGGTCCTGCTGGAGCAGTTGGTCGTTGCGCAGACGTCCCTGTTCAAGGTGAGTCTTACGGGTCCAACTGGGCTCTGCTGGGACCTACCTCTTCAAGTCCCCCCAGTCCAATGTTCTTCTCATGAAATATTAATAAGTGAGGTGAACTTTTGGACTTAGCAAGGGGTTTTGAAAAGGGTTTAGTTTTTAGGTTTTCCGTGGTGATTCTCCCCGCGGTTTTCCTGATGTCACGCAGAAATTCCCGACTTTTCTGCTTGATCTTAGGGTATGAAGCGGGTAGGTTTGTAACCTTCTCGCAAGTCAGGAGCGTTGAGTCCCACTTGTGTGGATTCTCCATGGGGTTTTGTTAGTTTTCAACATAGTGATCAATTATGCTAAAAACCACCAATTCCATCTTGGAGTTTCAAACAATATAGTTCTCGACGTTCCCGTCATGCGGGGATGTTATTCCCGTTTCCGCAAGCATGGCCCAGAAGATCCTTCTTGGTTTGAATTCCCTGCAGAGTGCTAAGTATGTGAAGGGTTTTGCCTTGACACTGTACCCGCACTCGTCTTACGGTTACTTTATTCCCAAGGTATTCCTGGTGTCAATTCCCTGCGGGTGCTAATTATGTGAAGGGTTTTGCCTTGACACTGTACCCGCACCCGTCTTATGGTTACTTGGTTACCAAGGTAAGAGGTATTTTCCCGCCTACTTTTGAATCTTTTTTTTTTTTTTTTTTTTTTTGAATTTTTCTGAAATTCGAAGAGTTGGTGAAAGGATAAGAACAGTCCAAACCTCTGAAACGTCGTGCGACGGTTTCTTCTGACTGTGTCAGGACGTGCAGGAAGTTATGGTGACGTGACAGTACATGGTCATTCCAGACGCTTTTTCAGGCGCGTGGGCACGATTTTTCGGGCGCGTGGCCGCGAAATTAATGGTATGCGTCCTGTCAACAGCTGTTGCCAGCTTGCTCTTTGCCACGTGTCATAGTTTCATTGCACCTTCGATTTCTCTCTCTTCCGCATTAAATGCATCGCATTAATTGCGATTAGTATATAAAGGGGGAGAGGGTTCTTTGTAATCCACACTTTCACTCTTCTCTTCATCTTAAGAACGATTTCCGGCGAATACTCATCTTTCAGTCGAGCATTCTCTTGAAATCGTTTTCTTCTTTCTTTTTGCAAGATGTCGTCTCGTGATCTTGAATCTACAGCCGATGACAAGAGTACTGCTGGCGAGTGCCAGTGTGCTCTGCCTGGCGATCTGTATCAGTACATCGTCAGGAAGTTCATGCTCGAGTCTCTTGAGCCTGAGTTTCCTGAACCCCACCAGACGGTGTATGATGCCCCCAGAGGCAAGATCGGGGTTTATGCTGCATTCTTTGTTTATGGGAATCTTAGGTTCCCATTGACAAAGTTTGTTTACCGTGTCCTTGAGAGGCACGGTGTGCACCTGACCGAGGTGCACCCGATGGCGATTGCCAAGATTCGGCACTTCGAGTGGGTGTGCCGGATTCTGGGCATTGAGCCCTATGTTGACCGCCTGATGACCTTCTACACTTGGAGGTGCATCCAGGGGTGGTATACATTGATAACCCGGATTAAGGGTTTGAAGATCTGCTCAACCGAGCGCAGTCTTCGCTCGTGGAAGCGGGAGTTTTTCTTCATATCCGCTCGCGCCATCCCCCTTGCCATGAAATTCAAGAACGTGCAAGCACTTCCCAGCCTTCACGCCTCCAACTACGAGGAGGCGGAATGGTTTTCGAAGATATCCCGAGTCCAATCTCCGGTTTACCGGTTTGCGGAGTCCGGGATGGTGATGTTGGGGATGAGCCGGGTGTGGAAGGAGGCGGATGCGCGAAAGATTCCGATCGTCCTCGAATACGGTTCGAACTCTGTCCCTTACGGTATGCTTGTTTCTTTTTGTTGATTCTGAATTTCTTCTAACTTTTTTCCTGTTTATTTCAGAGGGGAACGACTTGCAGTCGCTCCTGAACCCGCGGGAGGCTGACGGTCCCGCTCGGATGGGTACTCGCGCTCTAGACGAGAACGAGTTGCCCATCCTAGAACAAACTGCGGATCGGTTCGTGGAGGTCTATCCGCTAGGCCACGAGATCCTTAGCGCCAGGCGGCCAGGTAAGGCGCTATTCGACCCTCGATCCCTCAATGTTGAAACATCTGCTGGAATTCCTTTAATCGTATGTTCTGATGAGGAATCCGCAGATGGTCCTCCGTTGGTGCGGAAGAAGAAGGCTGCCGGCGGAAGGGGAAGGAGAAGGTGGCCTCCACTGCCGATCCGGCGCCTCGGTCTGATTCGGAGACCGAGAGTGAAGAGGTGGCGGGGAATCCCTGTGGTGATAAGACCACCGCTCCGGAGGCTGCGACTGTCACCTCCGGAGAGCCCAAGAAGACGACGGTGAGCGGCGCAAAGAGGCCGGCTCCATCGGGTTCGTCCCCGCCTCTCCGTACCTTTAGGCTCAAGAAAACCCGTAAGTACAACTTCCTTTAGCTTTTATCTTCATAGCTTAATATATATCCTTTAACACTCTTCTTTGTGCAGGCGTGGATGTTGACGCATTCCAGGGTGGAGCGCAGAGGAGTACCTCTCCGCCAATGACGGTAGGCTTGGTCAGCCTACCTGAGGCGACGACCCAGGCGCCTGCGCCTGCTTCCGCTGGTTCAGTTGCTCACATCCTTTGAGCCGACTGTTCCAGCTGTGATGACGTCACCGCCGGCTGTGAGTGCTGTTTTTACCGCATCTTTCACCGAGCCGGCGGTTACTTTTGCTGCGGATTCCGCGGCGGCGACCGCGGCGGCTTCTACCATGCCTCCGTCATCGGCAACGACGGCCGATCCGTCAGGTATGCATGGGGCTTTGCGCCAACCTCTGCCTCCTTCCCATCTGCCTGACCTCTTGGATGGATTTCCCTTGGGTTCAGGTGATGGGTTTGGCGGCTATCGGCCTGTAATTGACCCTACAGGTGCGTAGGGTTCTTTTGGCCCATTATATATATATTTTTTATTTATCATTTTTTTCTAACTGCTTTATGTTTTTTGCAGTGTCGGATTCCAATGAAGTGTATGTTCCACGATGGAACATTCGCCGAGGAACAACCCTTCGCACCCCTGTGGAGTGCGTGGAATGGGCTCGTCACGCTGCTCCCAGTGGTGCGTTGGGGGAAGCCATGGCTAGCTACCAGGAGGGTAGGCTAACCAATGAGCTTCGGGTTCTCCTGGCCCGGATGCAGCCGCGCGTCGAGCTGCTTTGTCGTGAAAACGACAAGTTAAAAGCAGCTCGCCTTAAAGAAGTGGCTCAGGCGCGGGCTGTCCGGGAGGAGAACCAAAGGCTTTCCGCGGTGGCTGCGGAAAAGGAGAAGGCCTTCAAGGCCCTCGAGGTTGAAGTTCAGGCTCGACTCGAGGCCCGTTCCAAGGCTTCCCAAGCTGTTAATGAACAGCTTCGGCTGGCTAAGGAAACTGTTAGGAACGCAACCGAGAGGGCCACCAAGGCTGAAGCCGTTGCTGAGCCTCTACGCGTGGAGAACGAAGAGCTTAAAGCCAAATTAGAGGCTCTCCAGCAGGCTCATGATGCCTTGGCGATGGAAGACGCCAAAAAGCTCCAGGAGATCTTGGACCAGAGGGGGGTGCTTGACCATACTGAGCGGAAGCTAAAGGGCGTCGAAGAGGCTGCTGCAAAGGAAGTGTTGCTTGCCAACCTTAATAAAAGTGAAGCTGAACGCGCCTGTACCCAAGCTCAAGCCGCCCTCCAAGAAGCTCTGGTTGCCAAGGAATGGCTTCTTCGAGAAGCGTTGTCTCAGGTAACCTTTTCATGTCTTTACGCTTTTCTTTGTCAATAGAAAGGGTTCTGATACTTGTATATTTTCTTGTAGGTTGTGCATCGGGTCTTCTCAGAGACGTCTTATGACGATGCTATGAGCGCAGCCCTCAACGCTTCTCATGAGGATGGGGAAAAGGCCGGCTTCCTGCTTGGTCTAGGGTTCGTTGAGAAAGGCATCCCGCCTTCCAACTTCCCTTTGTACAATGTTGATACTGAAGCTGTTTACAACCAAGCAGTGAATCAGTATGCCGCCTTCCCGCATCCGGTGGTGGAGAAGGTGAACGAAGTCGCTGCTGCTGATGATGGGCTAGCTATCCTTAAAGCTTTCCTTGAACCACCACGCTCTACTGATGGAGCGGTCCAAGTGGAAGTGGTCCTGAAGCTTGATTCTGAAGATCCCTTTCCACCATTAGCGTAGATTTTTGATTTTGTATAGCTCTTTGTAATATTTGAATTTTGATGAAATAAAGATTGTGTTAGTTCTTTGCCTTGTTTATTTTACGCATGTTTTAATCTAACTTAGCAATTTCTTTAGTACTTAGATAAGTTAACTTTTTAACGTGGTAAATTATAAGTTTGTTTCGCTTCCTCTTTCATGATTGTGCGGGTATGACCGTCACTTACACTTAGTAGGATGGCTTAACTTTACTTATATCTGACCTGCGTGGAAGTTTTCCTCATCTTTTCCTTTGAAATTTTCTAAGTGTTCAGAATAAGTTAACCTTTGAACGTGGTAGATGATAGGTTGAAGTTTTGCTTCCTTGTTCGTGATTGTGCGGGTAAGACCGTCACTTGCACTTACAAGGATGGCTAAACTTTACTTATATCTGACCTGCGTGTAGGTTTTCCTTATTTTTAGCGTTGTGTTTATGCGGGTTTTGCCGCATTCCACACGTAACGACTCACTTCTCCCCCATTTATACGGTGAATACCGGCACCAGTGTGGGAAGTTCATAAGTATAAAGGTAAGGCTATCAACACATTGTGAAAGGAGAATCATTTCCATTAGAAGTGGCTCTAGGCCTTTTCTTTACAAATTTGGAATTGATCTACATATAACATTTGCGTAATTGAGCTCCATTCCATGTTCTTGGGATGGGAGTGCCATCGAGCCTTTCGAGCCGGTATGCGCCCTTTCCCAGGACTTCTTTGATAATGTATGGCCCTTCCCAGACCGGGGCCAGCTTTCCTGGGTGTTGTTGGTTCGAAGCCTCGTTGTTACGCAGTATGTAGTCTCCTACATTGAAGTTGCAGAGTTTTACCCGCGTGTTGTAGTACTATTGCATTTGTCGCTTGTAGTTCTCTTCACGCACTGCGGCTAAGTCTCTGCGTTCCTCGGTTAGCATAAGGTCCAACCGTCTTTCCGCATCATTGTCTTCTGGCTGAATCAAGACCCTTGGTGAGGGTAAACCAATTTCGACCGGGACCATGGCTTCAGTGCCATAAGTGAGACTGAACGGGGTTTCTCCCGTACTGGCCTTCTTCAGCGTTCTGTTTGCCCAAAGGACGTGCGGAAGCTCGTCCACCCAGCCGGATCTGTGTTCCAAGAGTCTTTTCTTTATGCCTTCGACGATGCTCTTATTTGCTCTTTCCACCTCACCATTACCTTGCGGGTGTGCCACTGAGGTAAAGGTGTGGGTGATTTGAAGTTCTTTCAGCCACTGTTGTAGCTTCTTGTCAGCAAAGTTGGTGCCGTTATCGCTCACCAAATTCTGTGGAAGTCCAAAACGACAAATAATAAATTCCCAAATAAATTTTTTGATATGTTTCGCGGTTGTTTGGGCTAAGGGTTTTGCTTCTATCCACTTGGTGAAGTAGTCGATGGCTACCACTAGGAACTGAACATTTCCTGCTGCTATAGGAAATGGGCCTGTCACATCGATGGCCCACTTCTGAAATGGCCATGAAGAGGTGACTGGAACAAGTTCATTCTTCGGGCGGTGCGTGTTGGGTGCGTAGAGCTGGCAAGACCTACATTTTCTGATGTATGCCAGCGCATCCGTATGCATCCCCGGCCAAAAGTATCCCGCGTTGTTTAGCTTAGCTACAACAGCGCGGGGACCTGCGTGTATTCCACAGATGCCTTCGTGTACTTCCCTTAGGAGGTAGTCAGCATCTTGGTTGTCCACGCATCTCAAGAGTGGGCTAAGAAAGTTACGCCTGTAAAGAATGTCATCGATGAGTTGATAATTCAGTGCTTTACAGCGTAGTTTTCTTGCCTGTGCTTTTGACTCTGGCAGTGTACCTGCCGCAAGGTATTTTATTATTGGTGTCATCCACGTTTCTGTGCCGGTTTGGATGACACAAATTTCCTTGTGCGGGACCGAAGGTGTCTCGAGGAGTTCAATGCGAATATCGTTTCCTAAGTGGGTGAAGGCTACTGATGCAAGCTTGCTTAACGCATCCGCAGATTTGTTTTCACTTCGCTTGACGTGTATGACTTTGCAGTCGTTGAAATCGCGCATAAGGGATTTTGCTTGTGCGAGGTACAGGGCCATTGTGTCGTTCACGGCCGTGTACGTCCCGTTGATTTGATTGGCTACTAACATGGAATCCACGTGGGCTTCCAAGTTTTTCACTCCCATCTTACGCGCAATTCTCAGCCCAGCCAAGAATGCCTCATACTCGGCTTCGTTATTCGTACTTGGAAAATCCAGTCGAATAACGTAAGTGTATTCTTGGCCTGCTGGGTTGGTTAGTTTCAGCCCTGCGCCTGAACCCTCGTTACTGGCTGCTCCATCAGTGTAGAGTCGCCAGACATCATTGATGTCTTGTGCTGGAGAGGGTTGAGCCTCTTCCTGGCACTCTTTTTCCCGCGATACAGGCACTTCTGCAATAAAGTCGGCCAGAACCTGGCCTTTTATGGCTGGTCTTGGTTTATACTTTATCGCGTATTCTCCCAACTCAATTGCCCATTTGGCTAGTCGTCCCGATAACTCGGGTTTGCCTAGAACGTTTGCAAGTTTGAAGTTGGAGATAATGGTGATTGGGTGACCCTGGAAATATCGTCTTAACCTGCGTGAAGCGTGTATAAGTGCTAAGACTAATTTTTCGAGGGTAGAGTACCGGGTTTCTACGTCTGTTAGGATACGGCTGACATAATAGATTGGCATCTGGATGCCTTTTCGTTCTACTAGCAGGACTGCCCCGGTTGCTCTATCAGTTGTGGAAAGGTATAGGATTAACTCCTCTCCCGCTTTTGGTGCTGTCAGCGTTGGGAGTTCGATCAAGCGTGACCGAATCTCCTGAAAAGCTGCTTCCGCTTCTGGTGTCCAGCGGAAGTGCTTTTTCTATAAACAGTTTCTCAATGTTGACACGAAGGGAAACGACTTATCCGCGTGGTTTGCCAAAAAGCGATTAAGTGCCACTAGTCGTCCATTCAGTGTCTGAGCCTGTTTGATGGTAGTAGGTGATTCCATTTTGATAATGGCTTCGACCTTCTCAGGGTTCGCTCTGAAGCCATCTTTAGTGACGATGACCCCCAAGAACTTCCCTTCTTCCATTCCAAAGGCACACTTGCTTGGGTTGAGCTTCATGTTTATCTTCCTGAGCGTGTTGAAAGTCTCTTCGATGTCTTTCAACATCGCATCTGGGTCAGGGCTTTTGATGACCAAGTCATCCATGTAGACTTCCAAGTCCCTCCCAATTTGGGCATGAAACTGGTTGTCCATCAGGCGTTGGTATGTAGACCCGGCATTCTTAAGTCCGAATGGCATCATTTGGTAACAAAATGTGCCATCGGGTGTCCGAAAAGCGGTTTTGTCCTGATCATCAACGGCCATGTGTATTTGGTGGTACCCCTTATACGCGTCCAGGAAGCATTTAAGGCGGAACGGTGCCAACGAATCCACCTCAAGATCAATTTCGGGTAACGGATAACAATCTTTGGGGCATGCTTTGTTCAAGTCCTTGAAATCTATACACATGCGCCATTGTTTGTTATTCTTCGGTACCATAACGGGATTTGCAACCCAAGTTTGATATCTACTAACGCGTACGATGCCTGCGTCAAGGAGTTCCTTGACTTGGGTTCTACACGCGTTAGTTTGTTCTGGCCCCATTACTCTGCGCTTTTGTACGATCGGCGTAACAGCCGGATCGCATTTGAGCTTATGCTCTGCCTTACTTCGGGGTACACCAGTCATGTCAGCTGGTGTCCACGCGAAGATGTCAGCGTTTTGTTGTAATAAGCGCTTGAGTAAGGTGCGTGTGGGATCAACAATTGTTGGGCCAATGGTGACGGCCTGGTCAGGGTACTTGCCGTTGAAGGCCCATCTTTCTGGTTCGGTGATGGTTGGTTTAGCCATCTTTGGTTTGGGTTTAGATGAGACAGATGCGATGCATACCTGGGGAATGCCGGTGATCATCGCTACACCCTCAGCTGTTGGCCATCCCATCATGCCGTGGACTGAGGATACCACGGCGTTGAATCTTGCCATCCCGCCTCTCCCGAAGAGAATGTCGTATGTGTGGTGTGGCTTCCTCATCACGACAAAGTCCACATCTTCTGTGTGGGAGTGTTTCCCATCCGTAAGAGTGACGGGGAAAGATAGGATACCCAGGGGGGTGTTTGTGCTGCCATCAAACCCTTCCATCGAGGCGCGGATCGTGTCCAGGCGTTCCTTGTCTTCGTCATCTAGCTTGTCGAAGAACTTCCTGTACATCACCTTTGATGAGGCGCCGTTGTCAGCAAGAGTGCGAGAAGTGATGTAGTGCCCCAGCTGGCTTTTGATGACGATAGGGCCTTCTTTGCTGGGTCCTCCTGGCACTCGCGGGAAGCGCACCTCAGCTTCCTTCCACGCACATGGTTCTGTCGTTCGCCTTTTTCTTCCTCTTATCTTACCATGAACCATGTTGATGCTGATGTCAACGGGCTTTCGTCCGTTGCCTCGGTACCGGTTGTCGTTCCTTCCTCCCTTCTTGATTGATGCCACCAGGTGTGCCAGTCTTCCATCCTTGACGAATGCTTAAACAATATCCTTCAAGGATGTACACTCTTCCGTACTATGACCTTTTGTCCCGTGGAAGTCACAGGATTTACTCTGATCCGCATTAGGTCGCTGCCGGATCATTGGAGCTTTTGGCCATGGTAGCTTTTCAGTGGCAAATATCTCCGTGACGCTTTTGGTGAGTGGCGTCCACCGGTGCTTTTGGCTTGAAGGGTGTGTGTGATTTCTTCCGCCAACAAGAGGGTGAGAGCTGGATGAGGTGTCAAAGTTTACCCTTGACTGCCAGATACCTAGCTTCCTCTTTTTGTTCTGCCGGGCGATCCGAACATTGTTCTCTCTCGTCCTCTGCGTGTAGAGGTGTGTACTCTGGGGAAGATCCCTTCCCAGCTGCTTCTCCGTCTCGGCAAAGCGCTTCGCCGCCGTCATGATGGCATCCCATGTTGATGGCATGCCATCTTTACCCGTCAATGTGCGGATAAGCTCTGGGTATTCGGCGCCTTGGATGAAAGCGGCGCGAACAAGATCTTCACTTATGTTGCCGAGACTTAGCTTTTTGGAGTTGAAGCGGGTGATGAAGTCTAGTAAAGATTCATCCTCCTCTCTAACGCAGTTGAGGATCGTCCACTGTTCTTCAGTATATTTCCTCTGCTGGCTGAAGTGCTGGCTGAACTTATTCTGAAAGTCCGCCCAATCATAAATGTGGTGGACTGGTAAACGATCGAACCATGCCCTGGCTGCTCCAACCAGGGTCATCTGGAACATATAACACCACGTGGGTTCCGTCCAGTTACTGACGGTTGCCCCCGCAATGAATCTGTTCAAGTGGTCGTCTGGGTTGGATAGACCATCATAAGTGCCAATGTTGGACATTTGTTTGGCACTTCTCGGGGCGATTGCTTCCGCAATGTCCCTTGCGAACTTTGACTTTCCTGCATTTGTAGCAGTTGGTCTAAAGGTTTTGGAGAAGTCACGCGGGTTTCTCTCCGCATTTGTTGGTTTAAAAGCTTCTCCAAAATTCCTTTTCGGTTGGAAGTCCGTTTCCTTACGCTTCCCTTTCGCCTTATGGCGAGGGTTTGCGTCGGTATCGGATTCTTCCCTCTCGTCGTCTGAGTACTCGCACTCACTGTTCATATTGAGATGTTGGCGAGTACTGCCGAATTCGTCAGCCTGTTGAACTGAACGCAAGCGTTCATCCAATTCAGCTTGGAACTCTCTCTGACGTGCTTCGGCCCACGCCTTCACTTGATCTAGTGTTTGGCGAGGGACCCTCGTTCGTTTTTCCAACTGGGCATCAGTGAACCCCAGTGGAATATTTACTGCACTTGCCCCGGCTTGGGTGGCCGGGGTAGTGTTCGTAAGATTTGTATAACCGTCGGTGTTCCCAGTTACTGGGGTTGTGGTCACCGGGGTTTCTTGGTCATTTACTGGTCTTGGGACCGGAGTAACGTTAACCATTTCTTCAGAAACTTTGAAAAAACTAAGAATTAGTTCTAGCTTTTATGCACGGATGGCGCCAATGAAGAAACACTAAGTGAACCCTGGGCAGATTCTAGATAATCTGGGGGTTAAGTAATGTTTCCCACGAGGATGAGGTCTAGCAGAGAAGGTTGTTCTTCAGGGGACCTGCAAAACAGACACCGTAAGCTCGTCACTGAGAAGGGGGGGTTCCTCCTTGTGACCACCCTCCGGCGTGAGAATCAGACTAGATTGCTCTGAATATAAGTGTATATTAAGAGATTGCTAGATAAGATTGAGATATCAGATGATGTCCTTACCATTCCAAGGTGTTGGAGTATTTATAGCCGAAGGTAGGTTTCCTAGAAGGTACAGCCGGCTGAATAGTACTCCTATTCCACCAACAGTGGACTACGCACAGGCCATGCTGGTTGGTGAATAGGCTACGGCCAGCAGTAAAGGTCGGCTGTACACTGTTCCTTTACTGCCGGCTACGCACTGTTCCACCAACTGTAGGCTGCGCACGTCCCATCGTAAGGGTTGGTGATTAGGCAGCGGCTAATAGTGACAAACAGTACTAGAGGGTGCTCCTCCTCGTATTGTTGTCGGTGAGCTGTCACCCTGTGATTGGTTCATGGGCTGTTCTGGTCAAATTGTCTGTTCCGCCCATACCTTAGTAGGTATAGTACGAAAGATCTTCCAGAAGCATACGGACTGGCTCACTTAGGCGGGAGTATTCCTGCCTTGCTCATTCCTTCATGTGACTACTGAAGTAGGTAATGCCTTGTGCGTGTAGCCTTGCTGTTAGTGCGGGTAGCCTTCCCTGATGGCTTGTATCCGCAGCTGCGGGAACAGGCGAGGTACTTCACCATTGGGAGGCTTTCCCTGCGGGTACAGCTGGCGTACTGCGCGTAAGGTTCTCTGAGCATGGTGGGTCCTGCTGGAGCAGTTGGTCGTTGCGCAGACGTCCCTGTTCAAGGTGAGTCTTGCGGGTCCAACTGGGCTCTGCTGGGACCTACCTCTTCACAGGTATAAACCAATTAAATCTTGTAGTATTTTAAATATTCCATATGGTCTTTTTGTCATCAAAACGACATATTTACCCTTTTGAATGTTATCTTTTACAGAGCTTCCGGGTCTAGTTTTTGCAGCATCTACAGTGGACAGGATCGGTCGCAAGCATTCAATGGAACTTATGTTTTTCATAGGTTTCATATTTCTTCTACCATTGATTTCACTTCAATCTGAGATTTTCACACTGGTTTCGTTATTTGGATCGCGTATGTTCATCATTGGAACGTTCACGGTTGCCAATATATATGCCCCAGAGGTACATGTTTAGCACATCGATAGCTTGTAATAAGAGAGAAAGAATTAGTTGTTTGTGGGTCGACTGCGTATGAACTGCTTTGACCTAGTACCCAATCCACCCACCATGGTGTCGGGTTTGCTGGTTGAATGTTGAACAAAAGCATGACCCCTTTAACTCGCTTATCTAAACGAGTCAAACAGGGTGATGGGTTGGGGGTTGTAATCAGGTTACAAACATGTTAAATGGGTCATAAACGGGTTGGCGTGCCGACCTATATAGTTAAACGTGATAATTAGGTTAACCCAAACACGACCAGTTTAATTAAACAAGTTAACCCTAACATGATCCGTTTAACCCATTTATCCAAACAAGTCAAATGGGTTGGCGCTTGGCGGGTTGTAATTGGATTGAAATGTGTTAAATGGGTTGCAAACGGGTTGGGGGGTTGACCTAGTTAAAGGTGCTAAATAAGTCAATCTAACGGGTTAGATACGACAACCTAAAACCTAATCATTTTTGTGTCATGTTCGGGTCGTGTTGGAAACTGCCCCGCCTAATTCTAACATGAGCACTTGTTCTTATAGATATATCCAACAGCTGTGAGGGCTACAGGCGTCGGAATTGCAAGCTCTGTGGGTAGAATAGGGGGAATGATTTGCCCTCTTGTGGCCGTATATCTGGTGGATGAGTGTCATCAAGCGGCTGCAATCGTTCTGTTTGAGGCTGTTATAATTCTTTCGGGTTTCTGTGTTATGTTCTTCCCGCACGAAACCATGGCCCGAGAACTGGCTGATACTGTTTCTGAGCCCATTTCTGATACTGCATCTGAGCCCATTTCACCATAAGGAATACAGTTATTAATACAAGTTAGGAGGCATCCATTCATTCAGAGTGGTGATGATTAGAATCCATCACATGTTATAGAATGAAAATTGTTGCAGCTTCAAAGCCCGAACCATTGGCACTTATTGAAAACTAAAGGTTTTATATGAATAATACCAGTTTCACAGAGTAGTCATTTATTACCATTGAAAAGTTAGTAATACTTCAAAGGACTGTGCAGACCAAAAACTGAAAAGGGGACAGATTGCTCATTGACCAAAATCACAAATTTAACATAAAAACAGTCTAAAAACTAAATAAAATAAAAATAGTTGCATACAAAACAGAAGAGCTCAAAATCTCAATCAGAACAAAGCTCTTCACCGAAAGATTACCGGTTTGATACATAGAACAACACGAGTCATTTACAAAACCATAAGCAATAACAATCCCAGTACTGCAAGAAATCCACCCGAACTGAGCCGTCTGTCAGCACCACCATAATACGGCTCAATCATGATCCCAAACCTGCAGGTCCCAGTTGAAGGGTCGTCTTTCGTGACGCTGGAAACATTAGGGAACCTACAAGCCTCATCATACTGATTATTAATCTGGTAGTAACTATTAAACGCATACGAAATATTCATTCTAGCATCCAAATCACCACAAGAAGTTCCATACCCGAGACTCGTGCAATCCCCAAGTGCACACGCATAACTAACCGACTGAGCTATTGACGGGTCGTCCATCATAACTGAGTCCTTAAGAACACACCACTTCCTTTGTAGATACCTCACATTCCGAGCTGGGACGAGGGCCCCGGTGGTGGTTGTTCCAAGGTTCAGTGAGTACTTCGGTTGCCCGTCATAATAGAACACCCCCCAATGCCTTTCAAAGTTCCCAGGTTGTATGCTTTTTTGATCTTCATCAATCAAACTAAATAAATAAGCCTCAACGGGCGCTTGTCTCATCGGGGTCCCTTTCCCGGCCGCTATATGACTCATGAACCCTTGCATGAAGCGTTGAGCATATTCATTGTTAGCATTGCGGTCCCCGTCACTAGGCCACCCGATCTCTCCCACTATGATTGCCATATTAGGAAACCCGTTTTTTTGTAGAGCCCACACGAGGGTATCATAGTTGGCATCAAACATGTTCGTGTAAGTTGTCCCACCATCGTTCACGGGAGTTGCTTTACCGTCAAAGAACGCGTATTCAACAGGGAAATTGGAGTCGATATAAAGACTTATGAACGGGTAGATGTTGACTGTAAACGGAGACCCATTGTCGTTCAGGAATTTGGTGATTTGGAACATGTAGTCGTGGATGTCGGCCCGGAAATCACCACTGGACGGGCCCTCGGTCAAGCTAGAGTACACATCTGCATTTTGGGGCACGGTGACTTTCACTTTGCCTCCAAGACCTGCTTTTACCAGAGCCGCTTGGATGTTTTCGAGGGCCGGGTAAGTGGTTCTTAAAAAAGAACCGTTATATGTTGCCAAGAACGGCTCGTTCCCGACTGCCACGTACCTGTAATGGTTCAAAAGTTGGATTAAATAGTGCATAAGAACCTCTTTAATAGCTTAAAGGTTCCAACTTTTATAATTCTGAAGGCCATCAAACTCATGATTTATATTGCAAATGAATGATAATGACACAAGATCTTCTTTTCTTCTTTTAAAAGAATAGTAAAGCGTAATAATAACTTCACACTACCATAAAAACCAACACAATTACTTAATTTTATATAGAAAAAAAAAACTACAATCAAATTATGGTATAATAAAAATCTTCTTCAACCTGTTTAAAATAAATTTATTAATGAAAACAACGATAAACAGAGCAATCGGTATCAACACGGAGGCTAAGTAGGTAACTTTTTGTTGACGTGAATGTCATCTAGACTCTTTTCGTGACGTGAAACACAGTTTCATCGATTTGACCAATTTAAATGCAAACTCATACCATGTCATGTAATTAAAAAATACCCATGTTATCATGTCACTATACATCATTTCATCACATATTGACCTGTTTAAGGGGTAAAACAGTCATTTTTAAAACAATTTCACAAGTTGCTGTATCTAAACCATTTTTGCAAACTGAGAAAAAAAAAGGTTGGTTTTTTCCATTATATTAACACTAAATAAAACTATAAACCAAAAAATAATTGCCACTTAAAGAACAACAAATTACACAACACAACACAAGACTACACAAAACAATACAAGAAGTCAAGAATCATAGCTCAAAGGTACCAAAATGTAAAAGAACCAACATGATTGACATAAAACAAACTAGAAATCTAGATCAATGAACTACTGACCTGATATCAACACCATTAGAAAGATGGGTTGAAACATTTTTTGAAACCCATTTATCAGCAGCCTTCATGCTAGTAGCCATAGTAGCAAGCATATCATTGGGTATACCAACCATGACTTCAATTTTAGAGTTACTCAGAGCTCTTAAAGCCCCATAATCTGCATCAAAAAGCTTCACTTTTTGGATCCCATTATCCAACAGCATCTTGACTACTGTTTCAGGAGGCAGTGGGTGAGACGACTGTGTTCCCCAATTAGCCCCAATTCCATTCACTGGTTCCATCCAGCTCAGGAATGGAATCAACATAACAAACACACATACTTCAAAAACCCTTGTTGGGTTCATCATTATTATGCTCTCAAAGTTGAACAACAAGTAGATAAGGTTTAAAAAAGGTGGCTTTTTGAAAAATAAAAAGTTTGTAGGTACCCAGATGGGGATATAGTGATTAGATAATGAAAGATTGAAAGCCCACAAAGATTTTAGCTAGAAAGTAAGGAAAAAGATATAAATCTAAAGCAGAAACAGCACAAGAACATATGTAAGTAAGTAAGTAATAAAACAAGAAAACTTGTAGAAAGATCTTCAAGGTGAGGTTTGAAGATGATTCTAAAGATTTGAGATGAACAATAATCATGTGGTGATAAGCAGCATCTTGAGGCTTAAGAAAGGTTATTTTAGGGTTAATAAGAATAATATTGAGTTAATGGAAAAGGACAAATTCCAAGTAGCAAGAAGATTGTATAGGCTCTTAGTGAGGTGAAGTGAGAAGCCCCACACTTCATGTATCAGACCAAAAGCTACTGGCAAGTGTGTGTGTGTGTGTGTGAGAGAGAGAGATAGAGATCGATCAGTACTTTTGGTTTAGTTCAAATACTTTGCCTAGTGCTAAATCCAATGATGAAAGATTCGATCTTTGTGAGGTGTTATTCACTATTTTTGAAAGCAAATTCATTATTAGCAAATAATATAGACTTTCAACTTTCAATTATATAGTTAATATCAAATAAAAGTTTAAGAGTAAACTGTAATTTTGGTTTATGTGTTTTATATCTCGTAGTTCATTCTTCCCAAAGTAAAATACTTGAACGAATTAGCTATTGACGTTTAATTTTATTCATGGTATCTTTGGTAAAACTAGCTGAAAGCTGCTAGCTGGTGACTGAAAACTGTAGCTTTTTAGATATATTTAGATGTTTGACAGAGTAGCTGAAGCTTTTAATAAAATGTATAAAATTACTAAAATGGGTGCCTACTAGTAGAAGTTTTAAGCTTTAATCTTTTTCTCATGCCCTAAAAGTTTCAAACAAAACTTTTAATTGAGTAAAAACTTTTTCTTAAAAACTTGAAACTTAAAGCTCCCAAAAACTCTTAGCCGAACATACCCTTAATTTGATAACGGTTTTGACCATGAGACTATAAATGGTAAGGTTCTTTTATTTACTTTTTTATTACTGATTTAATAAAGAGTTTATTAATTAATTAATCGACTTATTTATTTTATAAAACTATATACCTTTTATACTTATTCGATTGTTTAAATAAGTTATATATTTTCTCAATTTTAATTTATAGATTCTTTAAAGTTTATTAATAAGTTAACCAACTTATTTTTTTTGTAAAATTGTAATTTATTTGTTTTTTGTTTGGTTGATTAAGTTATTTACTTATATCATATTACAATTATAATGATCTTTTATAATACTTTTTAAATATTAAAAAAATATTTAGAGACTAAAATATATTTGGTAATCATATACTTAATCTTAAGATTGTGTTATATGGTTAAGCAAGTGTTCAAAGAATGTTCGTTTAATTTATTTTCAATTGCGTTATAGTTTTTTCTCACTTTTTTTATTCATTACTGATTTATTTGAACACCCCCATTTTTAACCAACAAACACGAACAAGATAACTTGTTCGATTTATAAAAAATGAAAATAAATAAATTACAAAAATGGTGTGTGTATATATATATATAAATTAATTTCTTTTGAGAACCGCTTTGAGTTTTAAGAACTCGAAAGAACTCAACGTAACAATTTGTTTTTTTTTTTTGAATTCTTTTTACAATGTGTAAAACGTAAGTGTAAGTAATGTACAAAAAATTACAATATTTTTTTACACACCGAATCGACTTATTACACGTATGTAACTAACATTAAAACTTAATCATCAAAAATACTTATTATTTCTCATGATTAATTTTTTAATCAGATTTATTCTCAACCATATATTTCATACTCATTTAATTAAATGTGTGGTTCATATTGATTTTTAAAATTTCTTACAACTTATCAACGTTCTTAAAATATCACTCCCATATATATATATATATATATATATATATATATATATATATAATCCCTATAAAATAAAGAGTATTTATGCTAACGCTAGATATACTTTTGTGAGAAAAATAGTTTATTTGGTTATGGCATCGTATTATTATAAAATTATGAATCAAAATTTAAAATTACACCTTTAATTTACGAATTTGTGAATCATTTAAAACGTAGAATCAACAATTTAATAGTGTTTTTCTGAAAAACCATAAAAAAAATGTGATGAAACAAATTTAAATATAATTAAATTTGAACCAGACATATAAAATATGAAAAGAAAAAATAAATATGTGGCTGGTGTGTTGTATCGATCACAGATCCTTCCACAACTAAAGACAAGGGGTTCCCGTTTGAACTTTGAACTAAAACTCTTTGCCTTGGCATGTTCAAGTTGCCAAGAGTTCGAACTTTGGGTTTGATGTTGTGGATTTGGGCTATACCGGTTTAATAAATTTGGGCTGCAAGTTTTGATGAATTTTGGGCAACAGTTTTATTAGTTTGAGCTGCAATTTTGATTATTCTAGGCTTCTAGCTGCAATTCCAAACTTACGGTCGTGTGGTTTATAAATCTTAAAAAAAATTAACAAGGAAAATGAGGTGAAGTTGCAAAAGTAAGAGTATTCTAAATCTATTTTATCTTCATCTTTATAATTACACTAAAAACACTATCTTTTCTTTCTCGTTTAAATTAAATAATATTTTTTATACTTTTATCATTACATTTTCTCTTCCTTTCACTCACAACTACTTTCAAAAAACATTAAAAAAATTTATAAGTGAGTATTTTCCTCCAAATTTAACCATAAACAATAACATTTTCTCTCTCCTTCTATCACAACCACTTTTAATCATCTCTAAAAAATGAAGAATCTCCTCACATAAGAGCATTCCCAGCCCATCTCATATCCCTATCTCTATAATTACACTAAAAAACACTACATTTCTCTCTCATGTTCAATTAAATTATACATTTTATACATTTATCATCACAGAATTCTTTCTCCCCTACTCACAACAAATTCAACAAATATTAAATATAAATAGGGGCAAACAAAATTCTCCCAAATTTACAAAAAATCATTACATTTCTCTCTTCACCCTATAATTTAAATTCACAACCACTCAAAACATCACCCTACAATTCACAAACTCCCATCACATACACGATTTCCACTTTAGGGGTGGTAAGGTGATTACTATGCAACATTTTGTCGTTTAAAAGAAAAAAAATAAAGCATTCACAAATCACAACCCATCCATCAAACTAGGCATGAAAAAGATATAAAAGGTTGATATAAGTAGCTTTTCATATATGAAAAGTTACTATTTGTCTTCCATCAAATTTATGTGAGTGTATAAAACTGATAAATAATAAAATAAATGTTTTTTAGTAAGATAAAATAAAAATAGGAAATAGATATGAATGTGTTTTTTTTAATGAGAGAGATTTTTGAATATTATGAACTTTTAGTTAATTTATAGAATATATAGGGTAGAGTTTGATGGAAGAGATGTGAATGCTCTAACAAGGAAAATGAGTGAAAGGAGTGAAAAATTTTCTGAAATAAGAGTATCGATAAATCTTGAAATGGTTTATTGACTATATACTTAATTTTGTTATTGAAATATACGAAATAATTCAATTCAATAGCAAATGATATTGAATAACATTAATGAGGTTATTACATTTATATATTAACATTTACAGGAGAGTTGTGCACTCAACTGTGGTACACTAGGCTTTACTGTTTGTATTATGGTTTCTTCATTTTTGATTGCCAAGTGTCTGTGTCTACATACACATGTCCTTTCCTCAGGTCTTTCACCATTCATATTCCACGGTAACCCTTCCTTTTATCTTCAAATCAACCGGTTTCACCACCAATGCTCTCTCTTTCTCTCTTCTATCGGTTCTACCATCTTCTCTAGCGATTCTGCCATCTCAACGACGGTGATTTCGAGTCTGTTGCCTCCCATCATGGTCACCATCAAGTTTAGCACCACTTGCTTAGGGTTTCGTTATGGTTGTAGCCTTGATCAGGTGGCCTTTGGTTCGGACACAGTCGGAAGGGAAAGGATATGAAAACGCATGGCGTTCTATTGACGACGGTGGTTCAGTGATCGGTTGTGTGGCGGCAGTGTGGGGGTGTTTTTAATGTTTTGTGGTGCTTCAGTGGAAGAGAATGGGGAGGTGGTTAACCAACGATGCCAAAACCTAGGTAGCGGTGGTGGTTTACCACTCTCCTTTTCTTTCACTATTTGTTAGGATTATGCTTCAAATGGTTGTATGTCTTGCATTATCTGTTTTACATTTTCTTTGATGTTTGGCTCTTTCGTGTGTCTATGGCTTTACACATGTTTGCTTTTTGGGTTTATTAGCCAACAGTCTCACGTTTGATCTTTGTGGTGGCAGAATAGTGTGGGGGATGTGGTTGACTAATGATGTTATCGGGTTGCCTTTAGAGGCCCTAGGTAGCGTGGTGGTCTTGTAACTCTTAATGTTTCTTTTTTGTGGTGGTTCGGTTGTTGGTTGGAAGGTGGTTTACCAACTGTTTTCGGATTCTGTTGCGAAACCCTAGGTAGCAGTGGTTCAGTGGCCTTTGTTGGTCGTTTAGCCATGGCTACTAATGTGTACGTAGTGTTTCGGTCAAAAATTAACAACGTAACTTTTGATCAAATTAGTGCGTGAGGTGGAGTTCTTGATGATAAAACGATTGAACACAACGATGTGATTACGAGGGTAAAAGCCCTTGATTATGATAATCTCCGGCACAAAAAACCCCCGGACGGTGAAAACTATCACCGTCACTTTTATTAATGACAAAAAGGTGGTTACAAGTGGTGGAGCTGATAGAATAACGAGTGCTTAAGTGATTACAGTGATTGCTAGTAGGCTAAGTAAAGAAAATATGTAAGGGGTGCTCTAAACATATCTATCAGCTCGTTTAAATAAGAAAAAGATTACAACTGATATCCCGAATAATCCGGAAACCCTAGACTAATTCTTCCATGATCCGTTAGTTGCCCACGTTCGAGTTGACGAAGTTCAAATAATATACGTTGCAATCCACGTTCTTATAATCACATTTACCATGTGTTCTTATCCGCAAAACAAAGAAGAATAATATAGGACAATTGAATTAGTCAAACATCATCCTCGGAATATTAGCGTTGACAGGACAGCTCAGAATCCTTAAATCGTAGCTCATCCTGAGGATAAAAAAATCTACACCCAACAATTGCCCCCAATTTTTACAGATAGCGCGTGACAGCTGTAAAAATTTCAAATTTCTAAAAGTAAAAATATCTTCTGTTATTTGAAAGGACATGCACACGGATTGAGGAGACCCTATAACCGTCCTTTTAGGTTATAACCAAGCCATTTCCCAATCTCAAAATAATAATCTTTCCACCGGTTCATAATCATGTCAGTTCCTCTCTCTCGTCTTCTTAATTTCTTGAAATTTTTCTTCCGATTCGAACAATAATGAGGAAGAGAACCTCTCGAGCACCCAATCCTTTCTCCTTCGTAACCTTGGAAGATTTCATTGACCAAGCTCACATCCCCGCCACCGATGAAGACCAGTGTCTTTTTAGAGATCTTGACATTAGATTTCTGAAAGATTCAGGCTTGTTACCTGCTGAAGCCATTATTAGACCATATGACTCTAAAGTCAAGGCTAACTTCTCCTCTAAAACCTGGGTTTGCTTTTTTCCATTACCCCTTTTCAAGCGGCCTTTCATATCCATTTTCTCAGCTTATCAAGGAGTTCTTTGACGTCACCGGGTTATCGTACTCGCAAGTCATGCCAATGGTGTGGAGGGTCTTAGCCACAGTAGATCGATTGAATAAAACCCATGGGTTGTCCATAGGTGTGCCCAGGATAGCCGCGACCTATAATCTCCGTACTCACGGATCTTTCCGCTACCGTCTTCAATCCAAATCCAGCTGTCTTTATATGGTTCCCAGGGTGTCCGGTAGTGACCCCGATTGGAAGAAAAAATTCTTTTTCGTCCGTCGTGACTCTATTCCCGATGGATGAACTTGCCTATTAAATGGGTTCATAAGGGTAGGAAATCTTTAGGATAGAATTTCTTTTTGCAAATGATTTATCTTAATACAGTTTCTTTTTTGGCAGTTGTGTTTGAGGATTTGATAAAGTATAGGAAGGATACGAATAGAAGGCTTAAGGCGTTGTTTAAGGTTCCACCAGAGGATAGGGAGTTCTGGTTAGAAGAAGAAACAGGGGAAACAAGCGTGACCGCTGTGAAGTCAGTTGAGAGCATGTCTTCTGGTAAGTATTTCGGGTTTTTCATTGAATTCTTAGGATTTCACTTTCTTGGGAATAACTTGATAAACCATTTATAGGGATGCCGAAGCCAAGGTCTTTCTTTATCTTAGTCGACCTGGACGATCTCATCGAGGATAGGAAGGTGGTAAAACAAGAACATTCCAAGACCCTCTCTCCGATAGTAAGAGTTCCAATGACTCGTCAGAAAAGCGCTGCACAGAAGAAGAGGAAAGCCACTACTTCAGCTGAAACCGAGCCCTTCGCCGATATGAGCACTACCGATGTTGTAGAGAAGCTGCAAGCTCTTGCCAACTTTCTTGGAACAGTAAGTACCTTTGTTTATCCTGAAAATAGTAATCTGCAGAAAAACTTATGTTAATTTGGGGATAACAGAAAACTGAAGGTTATCGTCAGAGATCCCAAGATGCTGAATTGGCTCAGAGAGAGGCTGAGGTCAAGGTTGCCGATCTTCTGCATGCTGCTGACATAAAGGATAAGCTGCTCAAAAAGAAGGACAAAGAGATTTTGGATCTCAGAGCCTCATTTGAGTTAGAGAAGACTGAGTTCATTAAAGAGGCCAAGAAGTGTGCAGCCACCAGTATCCTGGAGTCGATGCTCAAGATGTCAGAGGAAGTGCAAGCGAAAGGTTATATGATGGATTCCTAGAACTCTGTGGCTTGGAGGAAGGAACTGAAGATGCTAAGGGGGGAGAAGGTTGAAGAAGATGATGTGGCAGGTACTTCTGAGGTGATCAAGGAGGCTGGTACTAGTGAGGAGATGAAGGAGACCAAGGCTGGTGAGGTGACGGAATCGGAGAAGAAGGAGGGTGATAATGTTGAAGGTGAAAAGGTTTGAACCTGGTTTCCAGGTTGTTTTAATGTGCTTATGATGGTTGTTTGAACAATTTTTATTTTGGTTGTGTAAGGATAATATAGCATGCTTAGGATAATGGTTTGGGTGGAGGGATCCTGGTTCAGGAAGAAGCCTAAACCGTCTTTTATTTCCTGCTTTAGAACAATATGATGGTTCAGGTGGATGGGCTCCTTTTTGAGTGAAACCCGAATCATCCTTTCATGCATTATGATATTAGTATAACTTTTTATGACTTATATTGTTATCTTTTCCCTTTTTCCGTTCTTAGAGAAAGAATTTAAGTTTGTCAGAAATGAAAATTTTTTTAGTAATAGCTTAAGTTTTAGTCAATAAACCAATACCAAGTCATAAAATTCATCAAGTAATATGCAACATAGAATATTCACAAATAGGAAATCATACCGGAATTGCATATCAATTAACCTTGATAATGTCTAGACCATCTTATTTTTGCGATAAGATCTTTGTTTAGGATGTTCCTACAATTCTAGGGATATAGCGATAAACCTGCAATATCAACATTATCCTGAAATAATTTCAGAAATTCTGGCGACAAGGCCTCAACAATCTGGCGACAAGGCCTAAATAAACTGGCGACAAGGCCCTTAAAAAAGATGAAAACCCCTTAAACCTTAGAAGAGGTGATAAACCCCTTAAACCTTATGAATAAACTGGCGAAAAAGCCCTCAGAAGAGGTGAAAACCCCTTTAACCTTAGAAGAGGTGAAAACCCCTTAAACCTTATGAATGGTACGTCTACCATTAACTTGAGATTCAAACCAATAGCCGAGGATAACGAGGTAACAAGTCACTATATTTCATGTGTTGGCCCCGCCCCTCGAACTAAGGCTGAATAAACGTGCGCTACAGGCGATCTTAAGAAGAAGTGAAAACCCTTAAACCTTAGAAGGCATTGAATAATACCTTAACTGGCGACAAAGGCCCAAAGAAACTGGCGACAAGGCCCAAAAAGACTGGCGACAAGGCCTAAACAAATTTCATTCCACGTGGGGATACCACATGTCTTCAGGCTACAAAACACTCAAATCTAAGTTTGGGGTGGGTGTTAGCCTTGCTAACACCCCTCTGATGCTTAAGTCAGTATTTTGATTGAAGAATAATAATAATGAATAAAAATATAAATTCGAATAATACCTTAGCTGTTTAGTATAACAGTTATCCTCGAGATAGAAGTCTTACATAAAATATTTTTTGAGATGTATGGCATTTCAAGCCCTTGGTAGCAAGTCACCATCCAAAGTAGACAATTTGTATGCCCCCTTTCCTGCTTCTGAATCGATCAAGTAAGGACCTTCCCATTTTGGTGCAAGCTTTCCATCCGTAGGATTGGTGGTATTCTGAAAAGCCTTTCGGAGAACCAAATCCCCTTCTTGAAATATTCGAACTCTGATATTCTTGTTGTAGGACTTTGCTATCTTCTGTTGATAGGATGCCATTCTGATCTTGGCCAAATCCCGGAGTTCTTCTACCGCATCTAGATCTTCAAGTAGACTTCGATTATTATCTTCAGGATTTTGGTGACTGACTCTGGCTGTCGGGAAAACCATCTCTGTCGGGATAACTGCTTCAGCTCCAAATACTAATGAGAAAGAGTCTGTCCGGTAGCATTCTTCGAAGTGGTTCTATCTACCCAAAGAACAAAAGGCAGTTCCTCGGCCCACTTTCCTTTCTTAGACCCCAACTTTTTCTTCAGGTTATTGATAATGATTTTGTTGCTTGATTCGGCCTGTCCATTAGCCTGAGGATGGACAGGTGTTGACGTGATCATCTTGATTCCCCAACTGGCACAGATGTTAGTTGTTCTCTTGCCGATGAATTGCGAGCCATTGTCACACACTATCTCTTCCGGGATCCCAAATCTTGTCAGGATATTGCACTTGATGAATGAGATAACTTCTTTCTCTCTGACTTGAACAAAGGCTTCCGCTTCGATGCACTTTGAGAAATAATATGTCATAGCCAACATAAAGACTTTTCCTCCTAGAGCTCTTGGTAATTTCCCCACGATATCCATTCCCCACTTCATGAAAGGCCAAGGGGATATAATAGGATATAATGGTTCTGCTGGCTGGTGCAAAATGTTGCTATGTCTCTGGCATGCATCACATTTATGAGAATAATTCATAGCATCCCTCTTCATAGTCGGCCAGAAGTATCCCGTCCTCAGGATTTTGGAAAATAGTGCTCTGCCCCCAGTGTGATTAACACAATCTCCATCATGGATATCCTGAAGAACTTCTTGAGCTTTTGCCTTCTCCAAACACCTAAGATATGGTCCTGCAAGAGATTTCTGTATAATATATCATTCATTATAGTATATGGGATTACCTTTGTACGAAAAGCTCTTGGGTTTTCATCCTTTGGGATAACTCCATCCTGAATATATTTTCTGATCGGGATAATCCAAGAATTTTCATTATCCTCATGATTCTTGACTCCTATATCTTCATCGTTTTTTGATATTTCATTGACACCTTGCTCTTCTGTTGCCGGGCTCAGGATATGTATGATAGGGATCTTGACACCTTCCGGTATCCTGAAGGATGAAGCTAAATATGCTAGGGCGGCTACTTCAACATTCTCTTCTCTAGGTACATGTGAAATATCAAACATTTCGAAACACTTTGCTAGTTTTTTGACTAACTCTAGGTATTTCATTAGTTTTTCTCCTCTAACAGTATATGAACCATTAAAATGATTAG
This sequence comes from Bidens hawaiensis, assembly GCF_021521415.1. NCBI lineage: Eukaryota > Viridiplantae > Streptophyta > Magnoliopsida > Asterales > Asteraceae > Bidens > Bidens hawaiensis. The sequence continues at coordinate 27,298 of NW_027493160.1, read as the reverse complement.
TTAATAATAATGAATCAACATGTACTTGAATAAACCTGATTTTCATGTCGATTGCTAGTTGTAATCCTGCTATCAAAGCTTCATATTCTGCCTCATTATTTGTGGCTTGAAATCCGCAAGATATGGATTGAGGTGTAATGTCCCCTTGTGGCGATTTCAGCAGAATCCCGAGACCTGATCCTCTAACATTTGAAGCACCATTAGTATATAGAGTCCACTTATCTTTGGTTTCTTCAAGTTGTTGGACATCCAAGTCTGCTTTTTCTTTAAGTTCACTGGTGAAATCAGCCATGAAGTCTGCTAATGCCTGGGATTTGATGGCAGTTCTAGGTTCATATGTTATATCATATGCACTTAGCTTCACCGCCCATTTTTCCATTCTACCTGACATTTCTGGTTTTCTCAAAACAGACTTAATAGGATAATTAGTTTTAACACATATAGGGTGAGTTTCAAAATAGTGTCTAAGTTTAGTAGATGCCATAATAAGTGCTAAAATTAATTTCTCAAGATAAGAATACCTGGTTTCAGCATCCAAAAGACTTTTACTTACGTAATATATGGGATGTTGTTGACCTTCGAGATCCTTAGCCAAAACTGCACTTACAGCAGTATTTGATACAGCTAGATATAGAGATAGAGATTCACCTTCCTCGGGTTTTACCAGTAGAGGAGCAGAAGAAAGATGAGCTTTTAAGGATGCTAAAGCTTCCTCATGCTTACTGGTCCACTCGAACCTTTTGTTTTTCCTCAGGATATCATAAAATTCTTTGCACTTTTCTGAGGATTTGGATATGAATCTGTTGAGCGCCGCTATCATGCCGGTTAGCCTTTGAACATCTTTTACTGATGCTGGGGATTTCAGATTTAGGTTTGCTTGTATCTGCTCCGGACTCACCTCTATCCCTCTTTTGGTGACCATGTATCCCAGGAATTTACCAGCCTTTACTCCGAAATGGCATTTTGAATGATTCAGCTTCATGTTGTATTTGTCGAGGATATCAAATGCGGTCTTGAGATCTTGGAGGTGATTCTCAGCTTTCTTGGACTTCACCACCATATCATCAATATAGACCTCCATCGTATCCCCCAGTTGCTCTTTGAACATCATGTTAACTAACCTTTGATAGGTCGCACCTGGATTTCTAAGTCCAAAGGGCATAGCAATATAACAACAAATACCTATGGGAGTCATGAAGGCTATGTCTTCTTGATCTGAGGGCTCCATCTGGATTTGCTGAAATCCTGAGGATGCATCCATGAATGTCAGCATCTCGTGGCCGGCTGTAGCGTCTACCATCAAATCGATATGTGGTAGAGGGAATGGATCTTTAGGACAGGCCTTATTCAAGTCGGTGAAATCTACACAGACTCTCCATTTGCCATTTTTCTTCTGTACAACCACTACATTTGCTAACCATCGGGGATATTGAACTTCCCTAACCATTTTTGCCTTCATGAGTCTTTCTACTTCTTCTTGAATAATTATATTTCTTTCAGGTGCAAACTTTCTTCTTTTTTGATGGATTGGCCTAAAGGAATTATCAATTCCAAGTTTATGTGTTATAATATCTTTGGAAATACCTGTCATATCTTCATGTTTCCATGCAAACGTTGATAGCCTCGTCTTAAGGAAACCGAGCAGTCTTGACTCAATATCCTCAGGAATACTTGTTCCAATCAGCACCTTGACTTCAGGATCCTCGGGATAAAGAGGTACTTCTTTAATTTCTTTTTCCCTGGCCTCCATTACGTCTCGCGTTGACTTCTGTAATTGCTACGCCTGCTGGGGTTTGGTAGTACACTTCATGGTAGAGGTGTAGCAATTCTTTGCGTCTTGTTGGTCACTGATGATCTTGATAACTCCCCATGGACTTGAGAGTTTCACCCATTGGTGATAAATGGAGGGTACTACTTTCATGTCATGTATCCAGGGCCTGCCTAATATAATATTGCAACAAGACAAACAGTCAATAACATAAAATTTTTGCATTTTATTTACCCCTTCGACATATATTGGGAGCTTAATCTCCCCAATAGTGCTTTTAGTTTCTCCACTAAATCCAACCAATACTGAGGAACTGGGGACGATCTCATCTTCGGGAATATTCATCTTTTTCAGCACGTCTAATTGAACAATGTTGACAGAGCTTCCGCCATCTATGAGGATCCTGCGTACATAATGGTTAGCCATATATATAGTTATTACCAAAATATCATTGTGAGGATCCTAAACATTGACTCCATCGCTTTCATCGAAGGATATGATCCTCTCTTGAGTGAGAACGGATGTCTTTGTTGGTCTGTCAGCCACCTCTAACTTTCTTTGGTCAGCATTTCTCTTTGCTGCAGAATAAGAGGTTCCACAGATGTCAGATCCTCCGGATATGAACATAATTGTTTTTGCATCCGTTGGTGGAGGAGTCGGCCTTTTAGGAACTTTCTCGGGATCCTGCTCTCCTCCCTTCTTCTTGCCAAGCAGCTCTTTCAAGTGCCCCTTGCTGAGAAGATAGTTGATCTCTCTTCTGAGTGCGATGCAATCATCAGTCAAGTGCCCAAAGTCTTCGTGGAAGGCACACCATTTTGATTTCTCTTTCCAGACTCATTGTCTTTCCATTTTCCTTGGCCACCTGGCTTTCTCACCTAAATCCTGCATGGCACACATTAATCCACCAATATCAACAGAAAAACAATATTTAGAGACCTTAGGATATTCTTCATTATCTTTCATCATCTACTGCATTAATCCTGGGGTTATCAGGCTTATAGTAAGGCTTTGATCGATATGATTTTCCAGGGGATTCGGCTTTCTTGTTCGTCTGATCATACTTCGGAATGTCGACCTTTTTAAGGTTTTTCTTGTCGTCTTCTAGCCTGATAAACCTCAGAGCTCTGCTTCTCGCTTCATCTAATGACCTGCATGGAGTCATAACGAGATCATCATAGAAATAGGAGCCATTTTCTAACCCTAACTTGAGAGCTTCCACTGCTGAAGCTGGGTTTAGATTCGGAATTTCCAGCGACTCCTTACTAAACCTGGTAATAAAATCTCTCAAGGATTCCCCAGGATTCTGGGTAACCCTAAAAAGATCACCTGTCATTTTCTCAAAAGTTCTACTGCAAGAAAACTGGTTATTAAACATGTTAACTAAATGAGAAAAAGAAGTGATAGTGTTAGGAGGAATACTCAGTAGCCATTTTATGGCTGCTCCGATCAAGGTAGACCCAAACCCTTTGCAAAGACATGCTTCCTTGATTTCCATAGGGATTGGATTGATCTCCATACGTTCTCTATATTGTGCGACGTGTTCCTCAGGATCCGTTGAACCATCATATAGTTTCATATTTGGGGTTTGAAACCGTTTTTGGATCTGTACGTCACTGATTGATGGCACAAATCGGGATATTCTGTGACTATCAGTAGGAACTTCAGCTATGGGCCGAATTACACCGGGGAGATTTGATATCATGTCCTTTAGCTTTTGTAATTCTCGGGCTAAACTTGAACTTATGCCTGCATCCTGCAAAAAACCTTGATTAGCATTAAATGGAATTGTATTGAAAGAGTTACACTGATTAATATTCTGAGGAACAGTCTGGGCGTTGTAGCTTGTATTCCCAAACATAGTATTTCCAAGGGTGGTAAACGGAGCAGTTGGAGTGTTAGCCTGCATCGGGATAAAGTCTCCCTGGTGCACGTCAGAGGATCCTGAGAGCTGCTGAGCTTGAGTTAATCCCGAGGATGCCGCCTGCTGATAAGGACCTGTGGATCCTGCCTGATAGAACAATCCTGAGGATCCAGACCCTTACGATAATCCTGAGGATACCGCTTGTTGATAAGGAGCCGAGGACCCCATCTGATGGAACAATCCTGAGGATCCAGACAGTTGGAACAATCCTGAGGATCCAGACTGTTGGAACAATCCGGATGGTCCTCCCAGCTGTGACAATCCTGAGGATCCTGCATGTTGAAGAGGCCCAACAGAGGATGCATACTGGTATCCTTAAGATCCAGATAAGTGCAATCCCGCACACCCCGGATGCTGAAAGATGAGGATCCAGATTTGTGCACCATGGTTGGCTCTGGATGCACCAATCCTGAAGATCCTGGAGGAGTGAAATCCAGAGATCTCGGGACTAGCGGCGTGAATTCTTCTACCGGCTTCTTGGCTTTCTTAAAATCTTCCAGTTCCCTCACGAGCATCTGGTTGGTCTTATTCTGGCGATCCATCTGTTCCTGTAGCCGCCTGTACAAAGACAAAAGGTCGTTGTTGGACACCATGACGGGATCCTGGGGAGATGGCCTCGAACCTGAGAACACATGAGTAGCAGGTTTCTTCTGAACGTTGTCAGGTTTCTTCGGGATACCACCGGCAGGAGGAGGAGGCATAGGCGGCCTCGCAGAGGAATCTGAAGCTGCGGCAGAAGAGGAAACAATCTTTGGTTGGGAAGACATGTTGTGGATATTGAGAGTAGGGTTTAGTTTGAGAGTGAATAATGATCAAAGCACCGTTTGCCCCACGGTGGACGCCAAATTGTTTCGGTCAAAAATTAACAACATAACTTTTGATCAAATTAGTGTGTGAGGTGGAGTGCTTGATGATAAAACGATTGAACACAACGATGTGATTACGAGGGAAAAAGCCCTTGATTATGATAATCTCCGGCACAAAAAACCCCCGGACGGTGAAAACTATCACCGTCACTTTTTTTAATGACAAAAAGGTGGTTACAAGTGGTAGAGCTGATAGAATAACGAGTGCTTAAGTGATTATAGTGATTGCTAGTAGGCTAAGTAAAGAAAATGTGTAAGGTGTGCTCTACCCGTATCTATCAGCTCGTTTAAATAAGAAAAAGATTACAACTGATATCCCGAATAATCCGGAAACCCTAGACTAATTCTTCCATGATCCGTTAGTTGCCCACGTTCGAGTTGACGAAGTTCAAATAATATCCGTTGCAATCCACGTTCTTATAATCACATTTACCACGTGTTCTTACCCGCAAAACAAAGAAGAATAATATAGGACAATTGAATTAGTCAAACATCATTCTCGGAATATTAGCGTTGACAGGACAGCTCAGAATCCTTGAATCGTAGCTCATCCTAAGGATAAAAAATCTACACCCAACACGTAGTAGCAAATAAATTTGTTGTACACTAATGTACAGTAGCGGAATGCCTTAATGATATGTGGTTATTGAGAAAATGTTTACTTTCAACATCATCATTGTACATTTTACTTATGATAATTGAAGTTCTTGAGGTGTTTGGAAACATTTGTACCTGATATGTGTTAAGTAAAAAACTCAAATTTCACCCATGTTACTACAATGCGGCATGGACTGTTGGACTTAAGTATTGTGGAAGGTTTGACTTATATAAGTCAATAGTTCAATTATGAGTTTCTATGCAAACTAGATTATGATCTCTGATCTTGCCATGGCAGGATTCCGTTTCTTTCTCTCTTTTGGTCGGCGATGATGGTGAGGATGCTGAGTTGTATTTTGTTCACAATGACAGTGACAAATTGCCTATCTGAGTATAACTGGTGGTTTATGTTGTTTTAGGCTATGATTAGCTCTACTCTTTGGCGTGAAACCTATGCTGCCAAAAATAGCAGAGATATGAGCCTCTTATGTAACTTCATTTACATTTTGAGTTTTTTTAGTTTGGTTATATATTTTTTCATTGTATTTTTTTGTTTTGAGTTATGTTAACATTCTGGGTTTGAGTTTGGTGAATTCTGTTGGATTGATTCAACGACCAACGATGGTGACCATAAGCTCATCTAAGTCAAGATTTCATGTTGATTTTAATTTTAAAAAAACACAAACCACACTTTTAATAAATTTTTTGGGCATCTAAATTGAACTTATAGATCTTCATGAATTAGACACCATGAGGCATTAGATGGTATTCTCTAGAGTATTTTGATGTGCTCATAATTTTGAAATTATGAAAACTGCTATATTTTTCACTTTAGGGTGTTTATAGCAACTGAAATTTGAATATTTTTCGCTTTGGAGTGTTCATTGCAATTGAAATTCGAAAATATTCAATATTACATTTGCAGTTTGTACTTTTATGCCTCAATATTTGATGTTAATAAGAGTCAAAGTTTGTTTACCATATCTTCAAGTTGACTAATTTACATTATAATCACAAACCCTTACAACGCCTGGGCTATAAAACCTAGAAACAAATCTGTGCAACGCACGGGTTACAAAACCTAGTATATATACAATTAGCAACATTGTTATGCAATGTTTGTTGTAACACAAGCTTAGTTTATTGTACCATTTTGTAGTTGGTCACTTGGTTTCTAACATTTTTTTTGTATAACTTTTAACCATCTTACTTTTCATAATTTACAAATTTGTCACAAATCATTTTTTGTTTTACATCTATTTTTTTCATTTATCGGTTCTTTCAACGTAGTTATTCTTTACGTTTCAGTGTAATTTTGAGCATTAAGTGGTCGTTCATCATTTTTTTACATGTATTTTATTTTCCGTTTAGTGACCCTGACGACTCAGTTATTCTCTTATATTTTATGTTTCGGTGTATTTTGTATATTAAACGGGCATGTGTGGTCCCCTATAATCTTTTACAAATTTTTTCGTTTTACGTTTTGGTATAAAATTTGCAAAACCACAACATGAGTGTGTGGTTCAATGTTTTCTAACTTTTCCCGTTTAATAGTCGTATTGTGTTTTACGCATTAACACACCGCAACAAGCATAAATTGTTCATTATTTTTATGTCAACTTCAGGCCACATGTGAGGGGATGGTGACCGAAGGAGGCGTTGGTGTTGGTGACTTCATGTTTTCAAAGTGAGGTGCAACGCGGTGCATCAGTACTAGTTTATATATAGATATATACAATTTTGGGAAATATGGTACTTCAATGGTTGTATCATGTGCTTCACAAGTTGTACCATGTATTTCTCTATCTCATATTCTCACCCATTGTCACATACATGTTTTTTTATTGTTTTAATGGTTTTTATTTTCTTGACGATTTTGATTGTTTTAATGTTATTTTTTACCTTTAAATATGTAAATTGTTTACTTTTGTTACTATAACGAATGTAATCGAAACTAAATGAATTGACGTCGACTCGCCGCCGCACCCCCCGAGTTTTACTGACCGAATAAACATTGTTTTAAATTTGTTTTTTATCATATACCGTAACCAACGTAACAAAAAACGACCATATTTGTGTCGACTCGCCAGTATACTGAGCAAATAAACATCATTTTAAGTATGTTATACTTTTTTCGTAAGCTATATGAGTTTCTTTTGTTTTAGTTCCCGTGCCGTAACTAACTTGTGGTTGATTACTAATTTAATTTTTTTAGTACCGTAACAAAGCTAAATGCGTCGCTACTGTTTTCTGCATTTGACGAGTTATTATTTTTTTTTTATGAATTAGTGTCAGTATCATAACAAACTTATAACAACCACATGTTAATGCAACACCGCATCACGACGAGTGAAAAACTAGTTGGTTCTAATTGTTGGTATCCAAATATTTAGTTTTTAATAATAAATATTAGTTTTAATATAATTGTGTTTATTTTGTGTGTTGGATTGTGCCGAGATCTACCTTCAGTGGCGGAGCCACTTTATAACCACCGGGTTCGGCCGAACCCGGTCCCTTTACGATTTTATATATAACTTATGATGTTGAATTAACGAGCGAACCCATTCTTTTTCGGTGAACGAACCCATTATCGTTTTAAAAAAGTATTTTCGAACCCATTAATTATAAAAAGTTTAGTTAATAAACAAATAAAAGCATCAACCATCTGCTCGGCAACCGATCAACTTTTTTCTTCGTCGTTCGCCTCAAGGTTTTCTTCAATGAAGCATGTGAACTCGGATTTGCATAATCATTTGGGTGAGATTATATAAATGATGTTTGTATTTGTTGTATTGAGAATAAGTTCCTTTTCAAAGTCGCGATTGAAGATATTTTCAAAACATAAAAACACGTAAGGAAAAATTATAATATGCAATATCATTATATTTAATGATTTAGTATTTTATTGAATGTTAATGATATATTTTTGTTATGATAGTGATATTGCATTTTATTTATCTAATCGAATGATCAACCCAACCCGACCCGACCCATTCAGGCGTGAAAACTATGACACCGGAAAAAAAAAATCAAGCATCGAAATTTTTGAACCCATAGAAAAAAGTTTCTGGCTACGCCATTGTCTACCTTGGCAAACATATGTTGGGTTAAAATTGAGAGTTGAGACCTAAGATGAGTCTTGGGCTAATGCTTTTTAGAGTTGGCGATGGCTTGGAAGTTGGTGGTTTGCTCGTGGGTTGGACTTGGGCTCATTGTGGGTTTAGAATCTAATCTCAGTAGTCAGTTCTATTCGTTAGATTATCATTATGTTGTATTAAAAGAAAAGAGAGGAAGATGTAGAGGTTGCACGTCAAAATGATCTCTGACTTTATCGTCTCTCATCTCATCTCCTGAAACCCTCGGTCTCATCTCATGCCTGGTTTTTTGATTCTCAATGTATTTGATTGTTTGTAAATCATTGTGATGGGGATGGAAGCTGTTGTTTGCTTGTTCCACATTGCTTTCTTCATTCTTGTGTGCATTCATGGTTTGAGATTAATAATAAGAGATTCATTATTTGTGACATTTTTTATTACCACTTCTTGTGTCGTATTGTTTTATCAATTGTTTTCAATTTTAATGTTAAAATACAACTTATTAATATTGAATTTAAACAGCTTGGTACTAATCTATTATTATAATAAACAAAAATCAATGTTGTGTTACATTTTTGGGGTATTTTTTGTCCATGAAAAAACCCGACAAATATTATATATTAACATGGGTTAATATTATTATTATTATGTTTTAGTAAAAAAAAAAGAAAAGAAAATCTCCAGTCTGATTTTCTACACCAAAAGTGGTGTTTTGGGTCCGGGCCTATGTGTGGGCTTCTGCACATGTGGACAACAAGAAACGTCAAACATAATAATAGGTTTTATTTTTGTGAGCATTAGACATTCTGCCGAAAATATACACACATACGAAACAAGATTTGGGAGTATTTTTTTCTCTTCTGCCAATCAGAGTTACGAAGGGAGGTTTTGAGCTCCAAGGTTTTTGGTGTTTGTTGAAGATAAGAGACGTGCCAGAAATCGATTCATTCTCTTGTTGGTGATACCTCTTACTCGTATTATTTTGTAGTTTGATTCCATATACTTGAAGATTGTTTGTACCAAGTATATGATGTTTTGTGTATGCCTCTAGTTTTACCTAGAGAAGAACTTTGTATTGCTCATTATTGGTGATAGTGGATTTGAAGCGGCTCTAGTAGTCCCGTGGTTTTTTTCTCTCGCATTGAGAGGTTTTCCACGCTAAAATTATTGTGTCATATTTACTTTTAAATTACCCTATTTGTTTGCATCCTCATTGGTTAATTCGGGCGGGAAAAAGTTTAGCCAAACAAAGATTAATTCCGCATTTTTGTTTACCGTTTGTGGCTAGGTAGTCGTTTTTCCCAACAGAGTGGTATCAGAGCTTCGGCTCTTGTTCTTGGGTTAAGACTTGTTTGAACGATGGAAGCTAATACGGGTAGAATGGTGAGTTTGAATGGTTCCAATTATCATGTTTGGAAAGACAAGATGGAAGACCTTCTTTATGTGAAGGATTATTATTTGCCTATTTTTAGTATCGATAAACCTGAAAATAAAACTGATGAAGAATAGAATATTTTGCATCGGAAGGTTTGCGGGTATATTCGGCAATGGGTTGATGATAATGTTTTGAACCATATTAGCGGGGAGAGTCATGCTCGTACTCTATGGACCAAGCTTGAAGAGTTGTATGCACGGAAGACCGGGAACAATAAGTTGTTCTTGATTAAACAGTTGATAAACTTGAAATACCATGATGGAACTCCTGTTACTGATCATTTGAATGTTTTTCAGGGTGTTATTAATCAGCTTGCAGGTATGGGTATTAAGTTTGAAGACGAGATACAAGGTTTGTGGCTTCTTGGTACTTTACCGGATTCTTGGGAGACTTTTAGGACATCGTTGTCCAACTCCGCAGCTAACGGTATTATTACTATGGAATTGGCTAAAGGTAATATTATAAATGAAGAGATGAGAAGAAAGTTACAAGGTTCCTCTTCGCATTCAGATGCCTTGGTTACCGAAAGTAGGGGAGAAGCCATAGCAGAGGTCCGAGTAATAGAGCAAAGCACCGCAGTAAGTCCAAAGGGAAGTTTGAAGAATATGAGTGTCATCATTGTGGTAAAAAAGGACACACAATAAAATATTGCAGGCAACTAAAAAAGGAGAACAAGAAGGCTAATTACAACAACAAAAAGAACAACTACAAGAAATATGACGGTGATGAAGGTACTTCTGAAACTAACACTTCCACCGAAGAGTTTTATATTTGTTGTGATTATGATAGGGTGAACATTGCACGTGATGATTCGAGTTGGGTTGTTGACAGTGTTGCTACTTGTCATGTGACATCACAAAGGGATTTTTATTCGTCTTATACTCCTAGTGATTTTGGGAATGTTAAGATGGGTAATAATGGGCTATTAAAGATCGTTGGTGTTGGGGATGTTTGTTTGAAGTTTGATACTGGGATGGATTTGGTTTTACACAATGTGAAACATGTTCCGGATATTAGACTTAATTTGATCTCTACAGGCACATTAGATGATGATGGTTTCCACAGTACCTTTGGTGTTGGAATTTGGAAACTCACTCGTGGTTCGTTGATCGTGGCAAGAGGTGAAAGACTTCAAAGTTGTACATGGCACATCCAAATATTTCCAGAGACTCGGTTAATTCATTGACGAATTCTGATGCGACGGATATGTTGCATAAGAGACTTGCTCACATGAGTGAAAAGGGGATATCTATTTTATTGAAGAAAGATGTCTTGTCCGGTGTGAAAGATGTTCATTTGAAGAAGTGTTCTCATTGTATGAATGGTAAGCAAAAGAGAGTTTCTTTTCATAGTCATCCGCCTCATAGAAAAGAAAGTATACTTGACTTGGTGCATTCAAACGTATGTGGTCCCATGAAGACTAGAACACTTGGGGGCTGCTTATATTTTGTCACATTTATAGACGATCATTCGAGGAAGGTATGGGTTTATACTTTAAAGTCTAAAGATCAAGTATTTGATGTGTTTAAGCAGTTTCATGCCCTAGTTGAGAGACAGACTGGGAATAAGCTCAAGTGTGTTCGTACAGATAATGGAGGTGAATACATTGGTCCTTTTAATGCTTATTGTAGAGAGAATGGTATTCGACACCAAAGGCCACCTCCTAAGACACCACAGTTGAATGCTTTAGCAGAACAGATGAACCGAACCTTGGTTGAAAGGTTTAAGTGTTTGCTCTCACATGCAGGGTTGCCTAATTCCTTTTGGGGAGAAGCTTTACATACAGCGGTACATGTTATTAATCTTACTCCTTGTATTCCTTTGCATAATGATGTTCCAGATAGGGTTTGGAGTGGCAAAGATGTTTCGTATTGTCATTTGGGGGTCTTTGGATGCAAAGCATTTGTGCATATCCCCAAAGATGAAAGATCAAAGCTTGATGTGAAGTCTAGACAGTGTATATTCCTTGGTTATGGGCAAGATGAGTTTGGATACAGGCTATATGATCCGGTTTCAAAGAAGCTTGTTAGAAGTCTTGATGTTGTGTTTGTGGAAGATGAGAGTTTGAAAGATATTGAGAAGACACAAGTAGTTCCTCAGTACACTGATGATCTCGTTGTTTTAGATCCTATTTTTACTCAGCATTTTGAGCCACAACACGAAGATGATATTCAAAATAACGAACAACATGGTACCGATAATGTTGATAATCAAGAGCAGGTAGAGTTGGATGAGGATATTCATCCCAAGTTACCAGTTTATATGCCTGCATTTGTCCCACTCTGGCGGTCTACGAGAGATCGTCAACCTTTTACTCGTCATTCGGCTGGTGAGTACGTCTTACTCACTGATGGGGGAGAGCCCGAGTATTATAGAGAGGCCATGGAACATAAGCATAAAAGAGAGTGGGTTGAAGCCATGCAATATGAGATGAATTCCTTGTATGTGAACAATACCTTTGAGTTGGTGAAGTTTCCTAAGGGCAAAAGAGCTTTGAAGAACAAGTGGGTCTACAAATTGAAGACTGAAGAACATACCTCACGGCCTAGGTACAAGGCGAGATTGGTGGTCAAAGGGTTTAGTCAAAGAGAGGGTATTGATTTTGATGAGATTTTTTCTCCAGTTGTAAAGATGAGTTCCATCAGGGTGATCCTTGGTTTAGTTGCTAGTTTTGATCTTGAGGTTGAGCAAATGGATGTCAAGACAACATTCCTTCATGGTGATCTGGATAAAGAAATCTATATGGATCAACCTGAAGGTTTTCAGGTTAAAGGTAAAGAAGATTATGTTTGTAAACTTCATAAAAGTCTTTATGGGTTGAAGCAAGCACCGAGACAATGGTACAAGAAGTTTGAGTCAGTTATGGGGAAGCAAGGCTACCGAAAGACTGCGTCTGATCATTGTGTTTTCTTTAAGAGGTTTGGTGATGATGATTTTATCATTTTATTGCTTTATGTTGATGATATGTTGATTGTTGGCAAGAATGCGAAAAAAATTATCCAGCTGAAGAAAGAGTTAAGCAAGTCGTTTTCTATGAAATACTTGGGGCCAGCTAAGAATATTCTTGGCATTCGGATTACTAGAGATAGAGCTGCAAAGAAGTTACACATGTCACAAGAGCAATACATTGAAAAGGTGCTTAGCAGATTCAAGATGTCTAAAGTTAATGTGGTTAGTACACCTCTTACTCCCAATTTTAAGTTAACTGAAAAAGATTGTCCTTCTTCTGAGAAAGAGATTAAAGAGATGGATGGTGTTCCATATGAATCAGTGGTTGGAAGCTTGATGTATGCAATGGTATGTACACGACCTGATATTGCCCATGAAGTTGGTGTTGTTAGTCGGTTCTTGTCAAATCCGGGTAAGAAGCATTGGGAAGCAGTTAAGTGGATACTTAGATATTAATTGCGAGGTACTTCCAAATTGGGTATAACGTTTGGAAATGGGGAGCCGATGCTTGTTGGTTACACGGATTCTGATATGGCAGGAAATAAGGACAACATGAAATCCACTTCTGGATATTTGATGTTATTTGAAGTGGGAGCCGTGTCATGGCAGTCAAGACTGCAAAAGTGTGTTGCCTTGTCTACTACCGAGGCAGAGTATATGGCAGCAACAGAAGCATGCAAAGAATTATTTTGGTTGAAAACATTTATGCAAGAGTTTGGCTTTATGCAACAGCGCTACGTGGTTCTTTGTGATAATCAAAGTGCTATTCACCTTGCAAAGAACTCTATGTATGATACATAGAGAGAACAAAACATATTGATGTAAGGTATCATTGGATTAGAGATGCTATTGAAGACAAGTTGTTTGAACTTGATAAAGTTCATACCGATGATAATTGTTCTGATATGTTGACCAAAGCTTTGGCAAGGGAGAAGTTGAAGATATGTTGCTCGCTCACCGGAGTGGTGAGTTCTTTCTTATAGACAAAAAGGGGGAGATTTGTTGGGGTATTTTTGGCCCATGAGAAAACCCGACAAATATTATATATTAACATGGGTTAATATTATTATTATTATGTTTTAGAAAAAAAAAAGAAAAGAAAAGAAAATCTCCCGTATGATTTTCTACACCAAAAGTGGTGTTTTGGGTTTGGGCCTATGTGTGGGCTTCTGCACATGTGGACAACAAGAAACGTCAAACATAATAATAGGTTTTGTTTTTATGAGCATTAGACATTCTGCCGAGAATATACACACATACGAAACAAGATTTTGGAGTATTTTGTTCTCTTCTGCCAATCAGAGTTACGAAGAGAGGTTTTGAGCTCCAAGGTTTTTGGTGTTTGTTGAAGATAAGAGACGTTCCAGAGAACGATTCATTCTCTTGTTGGTGATACCTCTTACTCGTATTATTTTGTAGTTTGATTCCATATACTTGAAGATTGTTTGTACCAAGTATATGATGTTTTGTGTATGTCTCTAGTTTTACCTAGAGAAGAACTTTGTATTGCTCATTATTGGTGATAGTGGATTTAAAGCGGCTCTAGTAGTCCCGTGGTTTTTCTCTCTCGCCTTGAGAGGTTTTCCACGCTAAAATTATTGTGTCATATTTACTTTTAAATTACCCTATTTTTTTGCATCCTCATTGGTTCATTCGAGTCGGGAAAAAGTTTAGCCAAACGAAGATTAATTCCGCATTTTTGTTTACCGTTTGTGGCTAGGTAGTCGTTTTGCCCAACACAAATGACGCCTAATTGTTCTATTTTTTGTCAAGTGGCATCATTATTGTTCAACTTTGAAAGTCAAAATTATCTAATTGAAACAATTAATAAATATTTTCAACTTTCCATATTAATGATTTATCTATGATTTTATAGTAGTAATTAAAGTAAAAAAAGTAGAAATAAAAGAATGTATATAGAACTTTTGAAACTCATTTTAGTGTGTGTAAATCCATGTTGAGTGTTTTTAGCTTATTAGGGACCAGTTCAAAGTGTGTCACAATTTGTCTTTACTCTGAAGCTTTGAGCAATACGAAAATGGTTCATCTCACTTGATTATTTTTTACTTCTAATTCTATATTAAATTTTTTTATATGTATTGATAACTTTTGCTAAAGTGACATAATTAAGCATTCAAGACGAATAATTGATTGATGGTGTTGTGCAAATCAGTACTCTTTATTTAATATCTAATAATTATGTGAATTTTTTTGTCACATGTAAACTGATAGTGAAATTCATTGTGCTTATTATACTTTATTTGCAGGTCAAGGTATTATACAAACTTGCATCAACTAGAGTTTCAGGCCAAACTGATATAGAAATAGAGTTGTTTTAATCCTAGTAATACAGTGGTGCCATAATGAGTTTTTGTTTATACTCATTTATATTCGTGAATCAAAATTCATATCTTCTTGGATGACTATCCTGATGGTGATGACATTGTGTTGTTTATTATAGGAACAACACTTATTTCTTTTGTTTTTTTTCTTAAATTTTTGCAGGTTGAGACCATAAAATATAATTTACTACTAGAAATGATAGGAAAATGGTTGTAATTATGGGTGTTGCAAACTATTTCTATAAATCATTATAAGATCATGAGCAGTGCGTTTGAAATACTAATATGTTTCTTTTAGGTTGGTTGCTTAACATTATGATTTATTTGTGTTCTATCTTCTATAAAAGAATTTCAAAATTGTTTGATATAAGGGAAGAATGATGGTTTGGTTTTTAGTGATATACTTATTTTTTTGTGCATAAAACATTCGCAATAGTTTTCTTTACTCTGATTTACGTACTGAGTCACAACAAATTCCACTTGAAAAACGCCCACTTTTAGTATGACTTGGAACATGTTGGGCAAGTTCAACTTGTATTCGACCCTTTAAGTAAAATGGTCAAATTTGCTATTTGTGTTCTCTTATAGCTGGCAAAATGAACGGGTCATGTCAGTCGGCACAATGCATAAGAACCGGTTTGGCCGGTACAAGTTTGCTCAACACTGATCATTTTAAGAAAAATAATACTTTCGATTTGGAACATGTTTTCTTTACACATGTTTTTTCACTTTTACACACAAATCCTACTATATATTAAAACAATTGAGTTTGCTCCTTTCCTATTGGACGAATTCCTCTCCTTCCAAAAATATCCTTAACTTCTCTAATTTTCTTATAATTTAAATAAATCAAAAACAAATTATTTTCCTAATACTTTAAATTCATTTAATACTTTAAATTCGTTTCAATCAAATTTCAATATCAATATGCTACGATTATATTTTTATCCTTCAATCCTTTTTCCCCTCATTGTACCAGTTTCTTCATATTCGATATAACCTAATCAACAAAATCAACCATACAGTTCAATCGGACAATGATAAGAAAACTCAATCCTTCATCTAAATCCTACAATCATACTTCTGCATCCGACGAAATCAATTAAACCGTCCATCCGACGAATTCATTTAAATCGTCTTCCCTCAAAATTACGGCGATTTTGATTAACCGAATACGCTATTATATGAAATAATTATTGATTTTATTACATCCCTCAGTAGATCCATGGTTATTGTTAATCAGATCTTCGGAGACTGTTGTTGTCGCTTCAATGGATTTTATTTTTCGGTAAGTATTTTATATTGGTTAATATAGTATGTTTAATTAAACTAGCTTAGTATTTTGTATTATATTTTGTATTATTCGTTAATGTATTTGTAATTAACCTTAGTATTTTTTATTATTCATTGTTAATCAGATCTTCGGAGACGGTTCCCCTGTCGTCAATGGATTTTATTTTCCGATAAGTATATTATATTGGCTAATATAGTATGTTTAATTAAACCAACTTTTATTTTGTATTATTCGTTAATGTATGTGTAATTAAATTACCTAGGTTAGTATTGTATATTGGTAATCATAATTGTTAATGTTATTTGATATTTATAATCTAACATCAACTATGTTTCATACTTCATTATATGTGTCATTGCCGATTTGAATTTCAATTACATTATATTTCATTGTGAAATTTTGAATTTAATGTTATATTGTTTCCAATTTTAAGTTTTGATTTGTATTGATTAATATCATTAATAATAGCTAACAACTTTTGAAATTCGAAATTTGAATTGTTAGTCAACTTAATTTTCAAATTTGAATTCGTAATCAGCTAAGAGTTATTACTTTTTATGATTTCCTTATAAATAAATCTGTATTTACATTCTGCAAATTTTGGAAAGTTGTTACTCAGTTATTATAAAAATTCAAATACAAATAAAAATCCATACTATATTATTTACTTTTACTTCGTATTTACATTCTACAAATTTTGGAAAGTTGTTAATAAGTTATTATAAAAATTCAAATACAAATAAAATAAAAATCCATACTATATTATTTAGTTTTACTAAATACTAAATTTAGTAGTAGCAAAATAGTTATACCAAAATACTATTACCAAAATATGTTGATATCAATAATAATTTTTAAATCCCTGATTGTATTCCGTCAATTAACTATATTTAGAGTTTTCCTTTTTTTTAACAATTCAAAGTTTGTAACAAATACTCTGTATCTATATATACTGTAACCATAACGAAGGCATTCACACAGTTCTCACTTTCTTTGTCTTCGTTTCATATTTTTTCATTTTCAAGGTTTTTCATTTTCTTTCATACATATAAATGTTATTTACTGATTCTTGAATCTTTGCATGGATTTTGTTTTTGTTACACAGCAAGATGGAAGCAAAAAACTTTACCATGTTCAACGCTTTGGATGTTTCGAACAACGATTGTGTACAGAAGGTTCGTATACTTAGACTGTGTCGTTTGAAGGACAACAATAAACCAGGAGAGGGCTGGTCCATCGAAATGATTGTACAAGATGAGATGGTATGCAAACTATGCATACAATAATTGTTTATATTTTTGGTATTTCTTTCTTATTATATAAAATTAATTGTTATAATGTTTATCTTATTAATAATGTAACTGGGTCATCGAATGCAGGCGTATGTAAGGAACCTTGCATACCGAACACGATGTTTGGCTGGCTGAGAATCAGTCATTGATTGTGCGAAAAGCTTCCCTTGGTGCAAATCTGTCAACATACCGTTATGTTGACAGCCCACATAAGCTCTGTTTCACGTCAGAAACTCGACTTTCGATTTGTGATGAGTTTAAAGGTCACATTTATGGATTGTCGTTTGCTACCTTTGATGATATCAAAGCCAAGAACATAACTCAGAATGGAACAATAGGTTTCCTGTTTTGCATATTTTAAATAAATTTCTTTTTAAATTCTATACATTATATTACGACAATTAAATAGGATCGTTTAATATATCTTTCATTCCTCATTATAAATTATTTCTCAGATGTAATCGGTCATGTCAGTAATTTTTTTACCAATAAAAACTCATTCTTCCGAGAGGCACAACACCAGAATCGAAGAACCATGGAATTTGCTGATTTGAGGTATTCTAAATAATATATATTATCATGTATAATTAAATAATTCATTTTTGTTAACTTCTAATTTTCGATGAACAAGTGGCAAAACGATTTATCTCACCTTATGGGATGACTATCTTTAACAACTTATCAAATATGTTGCTGACAACCCGAATGAGGAGTATCTCATTATCGTCCTCCAATTCGCACGAGTCAAGTACTATGGAGGTATCATTATAAATTGAATATTTTATTTTTTATCCTTAAAATTCTTTATTGTTAATAATTCTAATTTTACATACGTGCATATGATTTTGCCAGAAAATATATATGTTCAAAACTCGTATGGTAACCAAGTGTCAAGGTTGATGATCAATGATTACTTGTATGAAGTGATTAATTACAAGAAACGGTAATTTATTATAACTATTTAACTATAATTTAAATTTATTACATGTATATATTATTGTTTATTTTAAACACCTTATGACTTATTTTTTTGAAATAATAGGTTGCTTGAAATATTCTCTCAATTCGATGTCGAAGTACCAAAACCGGTTGGTTCATCTATGTTGCTAACTGTTAAGGATGAGTTTTTGAAGAAGTTTCCGTTCTATTCAATCAGTGATCTTTGTACCATTTTGGAGATATGTAACCATTTGTATTTGTAAAGACTCATGTTGAGTTAATTTTTACTAAAAAGTTGACCATGTTATTATTGTAGACTAAAAACGTAATCATAATTGGTACCGTTAAGGCAATAGTGGGTAACAAAGAATGGTACTATAATGGATGTAAACGTTGTAGTCGTAAGGTTACTTCTGCTTTTGTTGATGGAGTGAAGGTTTATGAATGTAAGAATTCAAGTTGTAATACTCTAGGCGTAAACGCTGGACCAAGGTACTATTTTATAAATTTAAAATATATAATATTATTACTTGTTCATTTAATAATATTAAATTTAACAGGTGTTTTACAATACTTTTTTAAATAATCCTCTTTATTTTATAGATTCCGTATTCCAATTCGTGTCCAAGATACCACCGGTCTTGTTTCGCTTACGTTGTTTGATCGTGATGCTAGACAGTTGTTCAATAAGCCTGCTGATGAATTTGTTACTACTGATGTTGAGGTATGACTTTCTTAGATAAAAAATCAACTTATATTTGTTATATCATCCATGCTTTGTCAAAACTCCACGTTTGTACCATTCTCCGATACAATATCGTTTTTATGTTTTCTTTGAGTCAACTACACTGTTGAGTTCAATATATTACTTTTCATATTATTATATTGTTTTTTTGTTTCATTATCTTAAAACATCAATTTTCTAATATCTTATAAACATAAAACATAACGCAAACAACTTTTATCCGATTTAACTTGATTTTCAAATCGTTGACTTTTCTTTTGTTAAAATTTTGAACTTCATTAAATGATTTTTGATTATGTTTAGTTACAATCATTTCCTTAATTGTTATGTTGAAGCTTGATCCGATGCACACGTTTCCTGAAGAACTCAACACTATATTAGAGAAAAAATTTGCCTTCATTGTTGTGGTTAGTGACTACAATATCAGAAACTCATATGACGTTTACGGTGTCAGCAAGTTAACAGATGACGAGGATGTTCTTAATGATCTTGATAAACAGCTTGCTCATGGTCAGGCATGATTATTGTTTCCGTTATTAAAAATACTCAAATGTACATAACCAAACTGTGTATTTATTTCATTTTTAATATAATTCAATTTAACTTCATGTGCAGCCTAATGGCAATCAGTCTTTAACAGTTGGATCAACCTCTGGCCTGAAATCAACCGAAAAGGTAACACGTTTAACATAATTATGGATTATTAATCCGTTTCTGTTAATATAATAACTTTATAAATCTAAATGTTTATACTAAAAACATGAATGATAAACTGATTCGTAGGAGTTGTTGACGCCTTCGTCCGACCACTTCACTCCTATTTCAAATTCTAAAGATGTAATTCCTGATCGTCTTTCATCGCTTGATGGGAAGGCTATTTCTTTACCAGTGATTGATGTAAAACTCAAGTGGAAGTTGGATGACACTTATGATGGTCAGGATGACACCGGTATGTCTGCAACCAAGACGAAGGTTGACGAACAACCAGTTGTTGATGCAAATGTTGCTAACGGGGATATCGTTCAAATGAAAAACATATAAAATGGACGAAGGTGCAACTTATTAATAAATGCAGCTTCTTGCATGCATTTTTTGTCTTTTTTAATTGTTTGACTATGGATGTTTTTGCTTTTATTGTTCTTTATTTGACATTGTGATTTGGGTTTTATTTATGTTGGTTGATTTTTATATGGATATCAGTGAACTTGTGTTTTCCTTATGTTATGTGTTATTTTATATTATTATTATCTATTATCTATTTAACGTTGTTAAAAAATTATATCAATAAGTTAATTTATTTTCTATATTATTTGTTTACAAAGAACATTTTTATTTGACTCTAAAACTTTGAATTATGGAAATCTTTATCATTGTGATTCTTCTTTCACTTGTGCAATCTTCATCATTTCTATATGTTTGTTTAGACTTTAACAAGTAATCATCATTGTTATATGTTAGTTCACACTTCATCATTAATATTATTTATTTACTCTATATGTATATTTTTAAAAAATAATATACGTATTTATAGTTTCACATCTTTGTTGTGTTAAATAATTAGATCATGAACAAATATAAACGGGGGTTGCGGGATTGGTTTTGCTATTCAAAAAGGGGGTTGCTATTCAAAAGGGTGTTGCGGCGCAGCTTGTTGCCCGTTTGCCTACCACTATATTGTAATCGTTTTATAGTAATTATAATGAAATGGAAATAATAAAATTTCAATATATATATATATATATATATATATAAACTACTTATTTATTTTCAGAGTAACATATAATTTTATAACATATAATTTTATAGTAACAATCACTTAAATAAGGAATAAATTCATCAATAAATTTAGATTGTTAGATTTTTTTTTAATGTTGACATATAATTAGTTAACAGTTGACCATATTGATCAATAAATGTATTGATTTAAACAATCATCTTCTAATTTATTTACCTAAACGATACTTCCTAAACTTATTTTATCAAACTACAAATTCATGTTAATAGTTATCAATTTTAGATATCTTTTTAATACGTTGTTACTGTAAACCGTAAACAACCATATAGCAATACCTACAATTATATTTGTGTTAAAAAGAAACTCCCGACAATTATTTTTCAAAAATAAATATACGATTCACTTAGAAAAGATACAATGTAAATTTGTATTGGATATAAAAATATTTACTTCCAAGTAACAGTTTAGAAGGTTAATATAATAATATTATTATAATCTAAATATAATAAAGTTATATACATAATATCTTCATTCATCTGATTTGTAAAAAACCGTTCGTCTTCTTCATCTTCGAAGTTCCTGTATTCAAAACAGGTATGGTCTCCACCAAATCATGCGGTCCTTTTTTAATAATGTTTTACGATTGTCCTAGTTTCCTCTTATTTAATCATATCAACATTACTTCCGTTATAATTATCTATAAATTAAGGATATTTTTATCAACCGGTTTGTGTTAATCATACAACATCAAATTTCATTGAATAGTTAGTTTACTTTGTTGTTTCCATGAAATAATCTTCTTTGCTTAAGCTTACACATAACGATTAATTGGCATTAATGAATGTGTATGAAACATCAGTACATATTATAGTTTAAACGATTACATACCTGTTTCCCGGTAAAGTAGAGCTGTAATAACACTTTCTAGACACATTGTTCGTAACTAGATGTTTTTGAGTTATTTAGTGTGTTAATAAAAGAAAACCACTAACATGCCTCAGAACATACCTCATGAATTGATTTTTCTTAACATATGTATTTGTCATATTTGTATTTGAAGTTGCTCTATATGTTATAACAAGTTGTACTAAATGTGATGATTATCAGATAGTGATAATGGAGTTACCCGCTGTTATTGTGTTTTACGATCCTTCAAAACCGCAAATGGTATGTATTACTAATTATAAATACATTTGTTGATTTAGTAATAACATTTTTTTAGGCATAGACGATTTTTATGAATTAACGATTGTTTACCATTTATGTTCTTCCTGCTGAGATATGTCAACACTTACTTGAACTTGAACCCGATGATCGTTTTATTAATTTGTTTCACAATAACGACAATGGCCAGTTTATAAATATTGATTTGATCAACAATCAATATGTTTTAACGTTTAGATGGAATCAGTTTGTTCAGAGAAATTAATTTAGTTTTGGAGATCTTTTTGTTTTCGAACCTCTTAACGACCTTGAATGGCGCTTCTTTTGCATCCCTGATCACCCGACTTTTGATTTAAAGAATTTGGAGGCTTCTGTCAAATTTCCAAGTCTAAGTTATCTGGTATAACATTCATTTTAAATCCAAATTATCTTACATTCAAATATAATTATAATTTTATTATGTCATGTTTGTTCATAGTAAGAAATTGTATATACTGATTTACACTGTCTACTAGCCATTAAGGACTGATCAGGTTGTTTGGTACTTTCATAACCGTGCCAATGAAGTAAACTACATGAGGTTAACCGTCGGGTGTAACCCATCCGATTTTGAAGAGGCCTCATGGTTTGCAAATTGGTTGTTGGAAGTTGGTGAAGGTATACTTGGTGGTGACAATGATGGTAATTCGGTTATAGAAATACCCGATGATCTTTTGATCGGTGATTCTTCTGATCCAATTTCGGAACTTATTGATTTTGTTTATCCAACATTATTGGATAATTTTAATGATATTTCTTATTTCCAAGAAAGGGCCATACTTGCTCCCTTAAACGAGGTTGTCCAAGATATTAATGACAGTTTTTTAACTTTCTTTCCGGGAGAAGAAGTTGAATATCTAAGTTCGGATAGTATTGGCAACTCTGATACTGTTGGGCCTTGTTTCGATCAAGCATTGCACTCACCGGATTTTCTAAATGGTTTGAAGCTTTCCGGTATGCCTAATCATAAATTGGTTCTAAAAGTTGGTGTGCCAGTAATGTTGCTAAGGAATATTGAGCAGAAAAACGGTTTATGCAATGGAACAAGATTACAGGTTATTCAATGCGGTAGGCGTTTTATCGAAGTAAAGGTCATTTCGGGTACAAACATTGGTCATCGCACTTACTTAACTCTAAGTACACTAACTCCTACAGATAAAAAATTGCCATTCAAGTTGAAAAGAAGACAGTTCCCTATAGCGGTTTGTTTTGCAATGAAAATTAAGAAAAGTCAAGGCCAATCCCTAGCAAGAGTTGGAATATATCTTCGACATCCGGTGTTTACACATGGTCAGTTATATGTGGCTTTATCTAGAGTGAAGAGTAGAGCCGGAGTTAAAATGCTTATCTTATACAAGGAGGGTAAAGTTACAAATCAAACTACAAATGTGGTTTATAAGGAACTGTTTAATAATATATGAAGTTATTTTTTATCGATGGAGTTATTGTAAAAATCGTTTTATTTTTCTTGGAAAGTTATCTTTAATAAATATTTAATTTTGATACAAAAGATATTATCAATTGTATATTCTATTATCGTTGCAATATGTATGTATGAATTTTGTTTTGACTTTCAAATTATCGTTTGATGTTACAAGATTTAATTATTTCCACCCGTGGGCGTAACCTAGTATAACCATGGGTCAATAACCTAGTATAAATCACTATAACTGTTAAGTTTCTTGTAGAGTAAAATATGTCAAATAATCTAAAGTTGTAAGTTTAGTGAGACGGCATGTTTGAAATTGAAAAAAATTGTTATAAAATGCATATAATTTTATTTGTATTACACCTTCTTTGTCGATATTACCAAATATGCAGTTGCCCTTGCTTATAATTTTATAATCTATAAGGCATGAATTAGAAAAAAAAGACATGAAGTAAGCCACACAAGTTTATTTTTTTATTAGTTATGAATGGTTAATGATTTAATATCATTAAACCCACAATTTGAATCCTTTGATAATTTTTTTTACCGATAGAAACTCTTGCAACTGTTAGTTCAATAGAAAAATATGTTGAAACTAACACAACAATATACATAGAAGCATTTTGTTCATATATTTCAGCTATTGTATTTTTTTAAGAGTTTTGATGTGTTTTTTGTATATGATTATTGCAATATAAAGAACCAGAATCATATAATAAGATAATAAATAAAATTTAATTTTTCAAACCCGTGTAATACACGGGTTTCTAACCTAGTGATTTATATGCATAAATAAACAAACATATTAAACACAACCCTCATTTGTCAGATGTCACACAAACAATTATAATATACAAACTTTTACATCATCATTTTGTTGAACTCATCGAAATCAAACAACGCATCGGAGTCCACATCAAAGGCTTTGATTATCCGATCGATGTCCAATCCATCGTGCTCGTCCATTAATCCAAAAACTGACAATGCATTACGCAACTCATCACACTCACACTAAATGAAGCCAAGGTTGTTATAAAACTACTCAAAAGACGCAAATCATTCTCTATCACCTGCCTCTTGTGGGAATACATTTTTAGACAAGTATACAAACTCAAAAAACTTAATGTTCTTTTCCCAGCAATGCACTCATGCTCATCTGGATAAATATACTTTCTTTAACGAGTATTTTCAGCAACATCTTGATCTTCATCTATATAATTACATTAAAAAACACTACATTTTTCTCTATTATTGTTTAATTAAATAATACTTATTAGAATGGCAGAGGTTCAATCCACGGGACTCGAACCGAGCTTCATGGACTCGAGAAGTCGTTGTAGGTCATCAGCACTCACTGAATCATCATTATTTCGGTCAAGTTTCTTGAATGTGTCACTCGTGTTGAGGGAAGACGTGTCTGGAAATCTTGAATATGTGATGTTTCCTTTATGATTTAGAGGCTCAGTATCGTTTTACAAACACACGTACATATACTAGTCTATATAAGTGATGATTTGCATTGAAGCCATTAACAATATTAATACATTTTAACATTGTTCTCTCTCTGATTATATTAACATTATAACATAATTTAGTTTAGATGTTCTCATCGTCTAAAGTTTTCTTGAAATGCCCATATCATTATGACTACTAAAAGAAAATAAACACATTACATAGATTTCGATAAACATATTTATTAATCAACGGTAAAAGTCATTTGTATACCCCTAAAACCCTATGCTTTTAATCTCGTACTAGGTTCTACGTACAAATAATCTCTCTTCTAGAAAACTAAGAAATTGTCTCACTTTTAAAAAATTATGTGATTAGTTCGTTGAGTCCACACTTATAGGGGAAGGTTCATGTACATTTTGATCTTAACATGAGTACGTATGAAATAATGTCAATTTATTTAAAAATGCGAACGTAAGAAACAATACCAACTACAATACCAATCTACATAAACAATGACTTATAATAACAAAGAAAAGAACCAAAAAACTACAAAAAAGAATCAAAATCAAGAACAAAATAATAACAACATATACCAGCAAATACTTATAACAGCAAAAGAAAACATCTAATAATAACAATAAAATATAAATAAGTAAATACTTATAACATCTCATAATCGAAAATTAGCAAATACGGACAAAATATAGCAGCGAACACCTATAAAAATAAACCTAATCATAACAACAAATTGGTTCTCACCGTTTTCATGTTAAGAATAAAATGTATTTGATCCTGTTTTCACACTTATATATATCATCAATATCGGATAACTTTAATTGCCTTTAACTAATATGAACCTTTTTTGTTTTGTATCTTCATGAATGTAAGCGGCCCTTCAATGTTCCATTTCTCGTGTCCCATATAAATCTTGTTATGTGAATCAATGCACAATATTCTACAAACAAGATCGAGACACATGGACAATGATGTCGTTATTATGGAGTCGGATTCCAATCCTTCCAATCTCAAACCGAAATTAAGGTGGGCCTATTGACGTGCCAATCAATTAAATGCTTCTTTTATTTAGATTTTTTTTGTAGATAAGTATTTTTTATTTTATTTACTGGGATACATAGAGCTTTTACGTCCCATGCTCTATAATATCTATCTTAAATATATATAATCAAAACCATAAAAATCCTACGTGTCGTAATGTGGTTGCTCTCCATTTTGTTGGAGTCACCAGATTTGCTTGATTTTTAAATGGAGGCTTCTCATGCATTAGACCCGAATTCACGTGTATGAGTCTCATCAAACCCAGATATTTCTTAAACCATAAAAATCCTATGTGTTGTGATGTGGTCGCTCCCACTTTTTTTGGAGTCACCAGATTTGCTTGATTTTTAAATGGAGGCTTCTCATGCATTTGACCCGAATTCACGGGTATGGGTCTCATCAAACCCATATATTTTTTAAACCATAAAAATCCTACGTGTCGTGATGTGGTCGGCCCCCTTTTTTTGAAGTCACTAGATTTGCTTGATTTTTAAATGGAGGCTTCTCATGCATTTGACCCGATTTCACGAGTATGTGTCTCATCAAACCCAGATATTTCTTAAACTGGTTATAACATCTCAATAAATTAAAACTTAATCTCACCAAATATTTGATTTAAAAAGTCTATAAAGTAGGATATACTAAAAATTAATATATGATTTATTTTAAAAAAAATATATATTATTTATAATTAAAAAACCAAATTTATAGTAAAAAAATAAACGGGTTTTGGGTCTCATCAAACCCATATAGCTTTAAACTGGGTTATAACATCTCATTTATTTGTAAAACAATTTATCATCAAACCATAAGTATATTATTAACTTTCATACAATAAAAAAATTAAAAATTCAAAAAATAAATAAATATTAGAAACAAATAATATAAAACAACCATCGTAATACGGAAAATAAAAACTAGTAAGTAATATATTTTAAGGAAATGTTAAAATTCACATTTCCATCTCATTCTTTATTTTGTAGATAAGTTTTATAGCATGTACTTTAACCTTTTACATTTAGAGAGCTAATATTTTACCCTGCAAATAATTATTGTGATTGTATATAAAAGAGAACAAAAAAATATAAAAAAGAAGAATGAGACGTGGACTATTTTTTAAAAGTATATAAAATCTAGAGAAAAATGCGCTCTTTGATTTAAATTTATAGTTAGAGAC